>NC_088792.1:41731056-42037377 GCF_011386835.1 Chrysemys picta bellii | reverse complement strand
CTTGTCAGTATTAGAAAGAGTGAAATGACAGCTATAATACACCTCATCATTAGTGCATGTGGCTGTTGAATCTGTAACAAGGAAAAATGAGTCTCTCTCTTTGTGCTGAACAAAACGAATTAAATGCTTTCATCAAAAAGTCAAAAACAGAACAAACATAATTGCCAAGACTTCAGGCTAATTCTGTCATCTGCACAGGAATAAACTCCACCTTCTACTCCTCTTAGTTCAAAAGGACAAGTACCTTAGAGAAACATGTGGTACAAATATTAGTCCTGATTCTCTACTAACTTGCACCTTCTATAGTCATTTACACCTGTGCAAAGTCATTGTAAAACACTGCCAGATCATGGTGAAACTGTTTTGCACCAACCCTGCACAACTGTAAATTACTGTGGTCCCAGGCCAAGGAAGATACTTCAGCACATGCCTAACTTTAAGCATGTGAGTATTTCTGTTAACTTCAAGGGGCTACTAACATACTTAAAGTTAGGTATGTGCTGAACTGGGGGTCTAAACAAGGAGAATCAGGCCCTTTGACTCCATCAGACAAAAGCTATACATTTCTTTTTAACCTCAGTACAGCTCCTCAATTAGACACGAAATACCAATGTTGCGACAGAAAAAGGAAGTCCATACGCTGGAGGGAAAAGCGACAATAAAAGAAACCTTGGAGGACATATTGAAAAAGGGAAACCACCCAGGGAAAGAGAATGAGCCAGGCAGATCTCTAACCCTCAATGCTGAAACATTATAGAGAACTCAGCCGAAACTAATTACCTTTGTTTTATTTCAGGCCTTTGCTGTACCACATGCTGGGCTATTTGTAAAGTGAGACTGAAAACCTCTACCCCAAAATAGAAATATCCGGACAGTATTTCAGGTCCCAGGGGGTCACACAGTGATTTGTGAGGTTTCATTGTGAAGAGGGGTCTGTCAAAATGCATTTGGCTGTCAAATAAGTATTCAAAAGGTCATTTGCTGTCTGAATAGTACTGATAATAAGAATAAGAATTTTTCATGCAGAAAAATTAATTTTAGACCCAAATCTGTTGTTATAAGCAGTTCTCTCTCTCTCTCTTTCCCCTGGAATAATACACCAAAGGCACCCCAGCCCCACCGCGGGCTCATTTGGTATGGAAATATAATTTCATCTATGATTCACGCATAAATTAAAGGGGACAATTATTTTAAAGCGTTACCTTCACCACCTTTTCAGCAAAATATCTTGGTATTTTGGTCCTCAGTGACAAACCCTGCTGATCACACCACAGTTCTGACTCACTTGCATTAGTATCTGTAAACAGACTCTGTAATTCTCCCAAGGTGTACGTGCGATGTAAGCAGGAATTTCTCCTATAGTCCGGATATTGCTACTTAGCTATCTAGCTCTGTCTCAGGGGCTTGTGCTTCCAATAAAGGCACACTTTGGTGTATTATTTATTATCCAGCACTTTCAATGTTCTGGCCACAGAGAACTAAGGAATCTAGCACAGGAGGAAATCAAATAGAGCGTGTCAGACATAAATGCCAAGCCAACGGGAGGGATCAATAAATACTGATAGTGTTATTTTACTATCATACATAGTGAGTCCCAGGCCGCAAAACAGGATCCTTTGCACTAACGGCAGTGAAATTAGCTCCAGTTTCCCTTTTCTTGTGATGTGATGTATTTTCTCTTGCTGGGATTCATATAGCCCAAGTTCAACTTCACATTTTTAGCAGTTTTTATGTACTTTATTGTTATGAAAGGCTACTTCGGGTATTATTTGATCTGAACAATTCCATTGAAACTGAAGGTGATTTTTGGTAGAATGGTTAAACAGAACCTTGCAGAATCAGATCTCCTGTGAAAATAAAAAATAATGCAACTACATAACTACTAGAGCAATGGAAGAACAAGCTGAAGCTGTTCCACTTTGTATCAAATGCCTGAATGGTCATTGGCCAGAAAGAGACGGAGAATAACTCTGTAGCTTGCTGGTTCTGGGCCCTTCACTGCTAGGTGAGAGGACCACATTCACATTCTTGCCCTGCAGTAGGGAGGAATTTTAACTGGGCCTCTCAGGTGAGTGCTCTAATCTCCGTGTTAAAGATTTTAAGGCAGCTGCCCCCTCCAGCTGTTGGTGAATCTAGCCCTTAATGTCCTTAGTATTTTTTAAAATAAAGTTCCTGGAAACAAAACAAAACACTTTGTTTCTGGTCGAACAAAACTTCTTATTCAACCCAAAATGAAATGACAAACTGGATGAATTGATTTTTTTTGTTTGCCAGAACTATCAGTAAACTAAAACAAAAAGCAAAAAGTTATTCACCCACCTCTAGTCAGTTGTAACATGGGCAACAACAACACAGCCACCAAACCATTCTGGTGGACCCTTCTAAGGGGGAGCAGTTACTTCAGCATTCATGTGAATTCAATTCTTATGATCCAAATACCAATTAGTACTAACTACAATGAGATGGTTTTTGTCATTTGGACACCTAGTCACTTAAAATTAGACTGAGACCACCAACTTATTTCACGGAGGGCAGAGAACAGATCTGATCCGCTGATGAAAGTTTCTATAATTCACTTCCAAATCCCTAAGCTGTTCATGCCTCCGAGAACCCAGTGATTTGGACTGAACTGCACATTTTGATTTCTGAATCACTAATTCTAGTTACACACCAACGTGCCTTGTGCATCTCTATCTCAAAAATCCATTACACTGTGTGGTCATATGCAAGTACTGGATCATGTAAGATATGTAATGACAGTTGCTGCGCTCCTAAGATTAGAGTGTGGTACAGTGTTGTATGCCAAGATCTGAAGCAAGATAATCTGAAGGAAATTAAAAAGCATTGAATAATTTAAAAATGTGACATTGATTTATTTGTTCAGATACAGTGTTCTTTGGGAAGCTGGCAACACTGTTATAAGACAAGTGTTTTACTCTTTAATTATTGGTTTGTATCCCAGTTAAAAACTTGTTTTAATGTATACTGGCAGTGTAATTTACATGGGCATATAACTTAAAGAAAAAGTAATTTTAATAAATGCTACAATATGGCATTTCAAACAAAGGAAAGGAAATTTGTGTAGCCAGATGAACTCTCAATATGTAAAAATAGGGTACAAGTATACTGCCAAATCTTAAAAAGCAAATTTGTGGAGAGTGGAGTGTAAAGGGAAATGAAAATGTTCACTTTTAGGGCACCAGTAAGAATCCATCTGGACAATAGGGACTGGAAATATTGAGTGATCTATGGGAAATTAATTGGTGTTCTCCAAACTGCATTCTACCAACTCATTTCGTATCACAAAAGCCACCATCCTAACTGACTTTGATAATGGCTGTCAGAGCACATAAGATGAAGACTGGATAAACAGAGATCACAGATGGAGATTTTCATCTTCCCCCAAGAAGTGATCTCCCCGATCAAGGCGAAGGAACATTGAAATGGCAGTATAAACTGGCAGAATGACATATCAGAAACATATCAGAGATGCAGTCAAGCAAGGGTTTGTCCTCAAGGGAATATTGTTTGTAATTCCAAAAATCAAAACAAGTGAATATAACCAAATAAAGACACAGTAATAGAAAACTTTCTCAGCCTGTGTTTCAACCCAGTCTTATGATTCTGAGTGCAGAGCATGATCTGTCCATAAGCTTTCTCCCATACCTTTCATGGCAGCAACCAGTCTATAGTCCTCCAAGCTTCTCTGCAACAGGACGGGGAAGCTGAGCGGTGGTAAACGCTTTGTTCGCTGGGGATGAGGTAGTGTCCCTGCAACCTGTCACAGGCAGACTGGGCATCTTGCAGTGCCACTGAAGTTTTGTGGAGAGGACTTCAGCTTCCTGAGTATCAATCAGGAACCTTTGGATAGCTCTACTTTCACTCAAAATCTCAAACTCAGTAACCACCTGTAGTAGGTTTGGGCCGAGGTTCGGCCCTCAGCGGGGCTGTTGGGTGTCCCACCGCCTCGCTCTGGTCCAGCGGCAGTCTGGGACAACAGGCACACAGTTAGGGGCTCAGGCCCATAAGCAGGGGCTGAGTCAAGAGGTCCGAAACCCAGGCCCTTAAGCAAGGGCTGAGGCAAAGTCTATAGCAGCCCAGGCCCTAAGTCAGGGTGGGGCAGCAAACAAATAGTCAATCGGTGGCCCAGGCCTTGTAGCAGGGGCTGGGTCAGTTTGGGGCAGCCCAGGCCCTAGGTCAGGGCGGGGCAGCAAACAAATAGTCAATCAGGCACCCAGCCTCTCTAGGCCAGGGGAAACAGGGGGAGTCTGCCACCCAAGGAGTGGGTGGTAGGGGGGACGCAGGCCCTCCCACTCCACTGCGTCCCAGCCCGGGGCCCTAGCAGCGACGGATGTTCGCTGCTGTCAGTGGGGATCCTGGCCGCAACACACTGACATCGGCTCTGGCAGTGCAGCAGCCAGACTGGAGTCGTCTGCCCCTGGGCTACTTCCACACTCCCCCTCGTATGGTACCTGGGCCATCTTGGTGTCGCCGGTGCTCTCCACCAGCATTGGCTCCTCTGGGTAGGTGGCGAAGGGCAGGCTCGGCTCGTCCTCGGGGTAGCTGGCACAGGGCAGGCTTGGTCAGTCCTCCTCAGGGTACCTGGCACGGGGCAGGCTTGGCCAGTCCTCCCCGGGGTACCTGGCGAGAGGTAGGCTCGACCGGCCCGGTGAGTCAGCAGGTCGGTCACGGCCTGCGGCTGTTTCCCAAGCGGGACCTCGGCCACGGACGTCTGCTCTCTCCGCCGGCCTGGGCTCCACTGAGTTCTACAGGCGGGCTTTTATACTTCCGGGTCGGGGCCATGACCTCGGAGGGGCGGGCACCGGACCCGGTGGCTCTGCCTACGTTGGACTTAGGGGAGGTTCGTCCCTCAGCGGGGCTGTGGGGTGTCCCACCGCCTCGCTACACCACCCAATAATGGTAATTTACATGTCAAGTGCTTATTACTGCGCCTCCCCAGATCCCATTGGCTTCAGTGGCTGTTAAGGGCAATGAGTACTGTAATGGGGTGGACTGCATTAAGCCTAAGGGGACCAGAAGACCCCATTTCAGGGTTGTTGGTGTGACAACAGGCTCAGTCTGGCTGAAACGAAGGGGAAGGAAGACTGAGCCAGAAGGTGCGGCTTCCGCTGAGCACAATAAGGTCTCTGTGGATGACAGGAGTGTGGGAGATTGGCATGAACTATGGGTCTATTATGATAGACCTTTTGTTTGGGATACTGAGGACTATTTTGAATTACTTTGGGCAACTGGCCTATTTCGAGGGGGTGGGCCTGGTGGTAGCCCTAAGAAAAACTTTATGGCACTCCCAAGGGAGACTGAAGAGAGGGAGAGCAATGTGGAAACACCTCTGGCTGCATGGAGGCACCTAGTGAATGGCAACGCCACTACAAGTACGTTGCTCAGTACTTCACAGCATCAGGCATGAGGGAACATCTGCTTTAGAGCTGGTAATGACACTGTTTTGGAAGCATGAACATCTACATCTTTACTCTCTCTAAAGCACATTTCTATATCTTTGTTTTTTATTTCCTAGATGTAAGTTTGAGATACTTGTTGCTGTAGCTTACATGAACTATTTAATACCATCATCTTACTGCAGCACAAGCAATGTCATCCATTTCAATAGTGCTGTATTTATTGGCTGAACAAATGTGCTGTTGGATAGGTACGTAAGCTATTGTACTTACATTTCAGTGTATAGCATATAGAGCAGTATAAACAAGTCATTGTCTGAAATTTTAATTTGTACTGACTTCACTAGTGCTTTTATGTAGCCTATTGTAAAACTATACATATATCTAGATGAATTGATGTACCCCCAGAAAACCTTTGCATACTCCCAGGAGTTGTGTATGCCTGGTTGAGAACCACTGTTTTAGACTGTATAGCAGCAAGCTTTTAGGATAAAGTAAGGGTGCAGTTATCTTACATAGCAAGGAGTCCCTGTGGGCCACAGTCTTCATTTTAGGTAACCCAAGATCTGCTTTGGATTGGGCCGGGCATTGATGACTCTAAGCTATAATGGTAAGTTGCTTATACATAAATAGTTACTGTGGACTGGAAAGGTACCTACTGTACTATAATAAAGAGAGAGATCAACCTGTAGAGAGACCTTTGCCCTGGGGATATTTCTACAAGTTAATTGGGAAATAAAGTCAAAGATCCTTTCTTTACTCCATTCCAAGTTCTGATTTACCTGCCTAGCTATTTAACCCATAACCCCTGCTTCAGGATTTATTACCCGCATCTATACCATCACAGCCTGCGTTATCTTATTATTTATTTATTATTTGTATTACTATAGCACCTAGAAGCCCTAGTCATGGTAAGACACACAAACCAGATGGGGTTAGGCCTGATTAGTAATTGGCCTGGAAACTTCCAAAGAAAATAAAATCATAGGATCATAGAAGTGTAGGACTGGAAGGGACCTCGAGAGGTCAGCTTGTCCAGTCCCCTGCTCTCAAGGTAGTACTATGTAATAACTAGACTACTAATACTATTAGAAATGGTGGTGTAGATGAGTCAGTTAGCACTCTGAATACTGAACTAATGCCCAGCAGAGTATTAAGGGTCACTCTGCTGCTTCAGCTACCATATTTTGGATGAAGACAGAACCAAAGCTTGAATCATGTGTGGTCATTATATCCCATGGCATTTTATGTAAGAGTAAGAGGTGAAATGCTGGCTTCATTGAAGTCAATGGCAAAACTCCTGTTGATTTCAGTAGGGTTCGGTTTTCACCCATCGTGTGTTCTGGATAAACTGCAACATGGGGCCAAATATTGTAACCCGTACTCATATGAATAACACTTGTTCATGCAGGTAATCCCAATGATAGGCAGTTAGGTAAATACACTCTGCCTACCTCAATTCCTCCAGCAAATACAATGGAAGTTATTTTTTTCACTTGTCCTTCCATTTTGCATGGCATTTCAGGCTCTGAATGGCTGTCACATTCTATCCCACGTGTTCCTTTCTGATACCGTAAGGGTGGAATTTTTACAAGCACTCACCTAACTCTGCCTCCATTGAAATCAATAAGAGTTTTACTGTTGACTTCAGTGGGAGCAGAATTAGACCAACATTGAGTGCTCTTGAAAAATCCCATGCCCCGTGGGTGAGTGATCCATATATAATCACTTTGAAAAGTGCTTTGGGATCCTTCACATTCAAAGCTATTATCAAAGGTTATAATTAATAGACAGTATTGTTATTCCTAATGGCAATTATGCTGAAAAGGTCACAGAAAAGGGATTTTTAAACATCTTGCCCTCATTTTGGCAATTCAGGTAATAGAAATGCCATTCTCCTCCAATATTGTGTCGACAGACCGTTGAAAAGGACCTAGGATTGAAATCTTTATTAATGTGCATTAGAAATGAAAATCTTCATTAAATATTCATTTTAATAAGCATTTTTCCCGCAACAAAAGACCATATTTCCCTAAATTGTTCTGAACGTACTGAATCAGTTAAATCTCATTATCGAATGCTGAACATGCCCCGTGCTGAAAACAAACTATTACAATTCTTATTTGTACTGTGCCACAAATGTGCAAGGTGATTACAACAGATAAAGAATGCTGAACAAAGACCGAAGCCCATAGCCCCAAGGATTTCAAATCTAAAAAGCACAAGCAGGTGCAACATTCAAATACTGAAATACTCAGTTCTTGGTGGCTATTACAGCTCGAATGCTTCCCTGAACAAATAAATTCTAACCACTTTAACAAATGACCATGGTTGGTAATACTGTGAAAAATCTTTAAGCTTAAACATATATGAAAGGATCCGTACAACTTCTGGAAACTAACAGCCAAATTAAACGTTTTTTGGCAAGCCAGAAAGCTCTTCCTAAAACCCTCCTTTGAGCCAGCTTCAAGGACTTTGGCTTTCCTGTGTTTTATGGTCTAATTTTCCAAATGTTTTTATTTGATTCACTTAATTCAATTAAATAAGCAGGAATGTTAAAAGCATTAATTGCAGACAAAACACTCAAAGCTCTTTTAATTTAGCAAGTTCCTCTTTAATAAGGAAGTAATGTTTAAAGGGACTTGTAATTATGAATTAATTTGTTTGGTATCGTAACAAAATACATAATGATTTTTTGGTTGCATGCAGTGTACGCCTCTGTGCTCCTCCATAATATACCATTTTCTCAAAAATATTTACTCTAGATCCTGATTAGTTTGAAAAATTAAACTTTCCACATGATTTCCACAATGCATATTCTGTTCTTAATTTGAGCAGAATAGACATTCTTTGAGACGTTAATAGTCACTTATTTTATGTTCTATGTAAGTAACTATTGTTCCCACACACATCCACTAGAATTGATTATCTACCTCTGACAAGCTCATAGAATCTATCACATTAGAATTCAAGGACAAACAGTTTACTTAGTCTCAAGCATAAATGTGATTAGTTAAATTAAGTCCAAAGTAGACTGCGAAGAGCTACAGAAGGATTTCATCAAAATGGGTGACTGGGCAACAAAATGGCAGATGAAATTCAATGTTGATAAATGCAAAATAATGCACATTGGAAAACATAATCCCAACTATACATACAAAATGATAGGATCTAAATTAGCCGTTACCACTCAAGAAAGAGATCTTGGAGTCATCATGGATGGTTCTGTGAAAACATCCACTCAATGTGCAGCAGCAGTCAAAGAAGCTAACAGAATGTTAGCAACTATTAGGAAAGGAATTAATGATAAGACAGAAAATCTCATCGTACCACTATATAAATCCATGGTATGCCCACACCTGGAATACTACAGGCAGTTCTGATCACCCCATCTTAAAAAAGATATATTAGAATTGGAAAAAGTACAGTGAAGGGCAACAAAAATTATTAGGGGGACGGAGTAGCTTCCATATGCAGAAAGATTAAAAAGTCTGGGACTGTTCAGCTTGGAAAAGAGACAATTAAGGTGAGTTATGAGAGAGGTCTATAAAATCAGATGTGAAGGCCAAAAGTCTAATTGGATTCCAAAAAAGAATTAGATAAGCTCATGGAGGATAGGTCTATCAATGGCTATTAGCCAAGATTCAGGGACACAACCCCATGCTCTGGGTGTCTTAAGCCTCTAACTGCCAGAAGCTGGGAGTGGACCACAGGTGATGGATCACTTGATAATTGCTCTATTCTGTTCATTCTCTCTGAAGCATCTGGCATTGGCAACTGTTAGAAGATAGGATATTGGGCTAGACAGACCACTGGTCTGCCCTAGTGTGGCCATTCTTCTATTCTTAGATCAGGGATGATTTCCTCTCACATGGGCAGGGTTAAAACAATAGCCATATTTGGGATCAGGAGGACACAATTTTTCCTAGGGCAAAATATCAACGAATGGGACAAATCAGTGTTGCCAACTCTTCTGATTTTACCACATGTGGCTTTTCACTAATTTAGAGTGCAAATTGCACAAGTTCCTGGAAATAGGCTCTTTACTCAGGCAGCTACATAAAACAACTTAAGTATGAAATTGGTGGGTCACACACAGAAACTTGAAAACTTTAATATCCAAATAATTCCAATTAAACATAAGCATTAGCATGTAGAAAATAGATATACAGAATATAACAACCTCCTATGTTGAAATACAGCCTGGTGGAGATTATTGGAAACAAAGATATAAGGAAGCAGTATGTGGAGAACATCATAAGTGGGATGTTATGATCCAGGTTGTCACCATCTCAACCCCACAATGAAGGAAAATACACTAGAGGTTAGACCATCCTTTGTACACCTTAAGTATACCCATAAGTCTGGTGACCATATTTAGATTACTTCCTGGCCTCCTGTCCATATGGGGCATTCCAAGCAACCATAACTGGAGTACCGATTGTTGACACAGGCTATTTACATCAATATATTTCTCAATATTTCCAACATGTTAAGGAAGTTAACCTCATAGTTACATGTTACAAAAATCCCCTAGAAATCCATTATTTTCACTCTTCTGAAGTTTACTTATTAATATCTGAAGTACATATTGCAAAAAGCACTTGTAAGCTCATAACCTAGGTCACACGCTCAACTTACAATAACTGCTCATGTTAGCTGCCAGGTCTTACTGGGCCTCTTGCTTATAGCAATGCCCATTTCCAAAAGCATTTTAAATCATATTTTCTCCTACTTGCATAGTAGTGTTTCCTTAAGCACCTGATGTTATCCTAGCATATAATACAAAATCCTCTATATAAGGAATTCCAAGATCAGGTCAGGCGTCAGAGATCAACACACACATCTTGTGATACTTGGTTTCGTCCCAAAGTGCCAACTCCTGGAGTCATGTGATTATATGAGAATCTGAGCTTTCATCTGAAAAAAAATCTAAGTGTCTAGCCCCCGTGGTTGCATGAAGAGCTTGAAAACTAGAAGGCAAATTAAGAAAAAAGAAAATATGTTTTTTCTTTAAATTTCATGAAGTTTAAACAAATCTCATGATTTTTGAATGCTTGGGATTGACTAGTTTTCCCTTCCTCTGGAGCATTAGGATGGAGTAAATCAATTAAGACCCAGGGCCAGGTCATTTGGTTCAATGGGGCAACATTACACCACTCCACCAGTGCAAAGCAGCCCTCATGCTGGTGTACTTGGCCCGCAGAGAACCCACCAACCTTAACAGGTGAATACTCAAATAGAGTTGAGCCACCTTACCAACTCCTGCATCACCTGCTCCTTCCTGCAGTTAGGGCCTGTTGCTGTTCCACCAATCCCACAAGTTGCCCTAACTTGCACCTGGAGGCTGGCTTAGCCTCCCCAAGACCAACTGGGAATCTGCCACAGCTGAAGATCTGACTGAAAATGAATGAATCCCATGATCCTTCCAGCTACACGGAATGTTCCCACATAGGGGAGAATGGAGCCCTATGACGATAACAAATACTTATTACTCCTGGATGTGGAGAGACTCCTTCATAACCACAAGTGCTATACATTCTAATCACCATGGTATCTCAGGACCTACAACATCTTCTAGGCAGAGGGGAAGATAGCACTTACTATATTTTGGTATCTCCAGGTCTGTGAGAGTCTAGCAAATTTGAACAACATTTTCTATTTAATAGAAATCTGCAAAATTATTGCCATTCCCTTTCCTGTTCATATACCTCCAACATGCATTGTCATCCCAGTCCCTTTCATTATTCTCAAGAGAACCTGAAAATCATCCAACTAATACAGCCCCAGCTTCAGCTAGTCCACTGGCCATGATGGTAGCAAAGAGTCATGTTGTTGACCAAAGGCATAGGAAGGGCTCATACTGATAGTTTGGTATTTATAATTACAGTTTATAATCCTGGCTATTTTTCCTCAAAAGTAATTGGGATATATTTTTCATTTAAATCATACAGCACTAGATTTTTACATGGGCCTCAGCCCAGCCTCTAATTTTATAGGTGCAGTTTTGAAGCCACAATTCCTTTTACCTACATTCTTGCACCTGCAAACTGTGGACTCAAAAGATAAGATTTAATACCTCTTGTTTTTTTCTGGTTGGAAAGTGAGAGTGTTTTCTGCAATATATAAAAGTCTTTTTAAAAAATTCGTGCAATTTTCTGGATTTGGGGTTAAAAACAAAAATATTTTTTTCACATTTTCAGTTTTCCGAATAAAAAATTGTGGTTGGAAAACATTCAAAAGAAAGGAAAGCTTTTTGCGGGGAAAAAATCATTTTGAAAAAAGTATATTTTTCATGCAAATTTTTCTTTTAAAGGAAAATCTGCCAGCTCTACTCTCATTGCTTCATTGTGTCTACAGAATTAGAGGCTAATTTTAAAAGAAATAGCCCCATAAAGGCCACCTTTATGCACCCATTTGTTTTAAATCATGACCCGAAGTTTCAGCATTTTCTTTTTCCATAACAGGAACACACAAGTCCCCATTATAAAGATGAAAAATGGTGGGGAAAGGCATAGTGCAGTTGCAGAAAATGCATGGAAAAAATTTTTTTTTGGGGCGGGGGGGTCAGTTTTTAAATTGATACATAATATTGAACATGGTAATATTTTTCCACAACAGGCATTTATTGGGAAATATGAAAAGCTAATCCTACAGTGTATGCATCCAAAGTATAAACCAATGTATCAGCAGAATTTAGCATAGGCACAAAACTGTGAGCTGCAGACATGGTTTCAACTAGATAGAGCGCATTATTCACAACATGCATTTTTATCTTTCTAGAGGTTAATTGTCTGTATCACACTAGCTATCCATACAGACAGCTCTACCCACCAGTATTAATGAGACCTGAATGTTAACCTACTGCGCAATTTATAATTTTCTTTGCTTGGCAACTGCAGCGTGAATGAAAATGCATCAAAAAGGATGACTGGTCTGTGCATTCTGCAATATATATATGACTTTGAGCCACTTCCCACTTTGAGTCTTTGGGATCCAATATGCCAAGGCTGCTGCATTTTTTATTTTTATTTTTTTTGGTAGCGTACAGGCTGCTTATGAAAGCACAGAGGACAAGGCACAGAAGATGGATGTTGTTGAACTACCATGATAAAAAGGAAAGGAAAGGGTTCTCCCAGTCAAGGAACAGCATTGCACAATTGGCCGAGTACATGAAACAGAAGGTGGTTTGGACATCCTCTAAACACCTTAAGCATCGGTCATTACTGGAGAAAGGGTTACAGACTCTCTGGACCAGTGGCCTCATACGGCGGGGTGGCCAAACTTAGTGACCCTCCAAGCCACATACAACAATCTTCAGAAGTTCAAGAGCTGGAAGGCACCTGCCAGGCTTCAGCCCCGCTCCTGCTGAAGCCCTGAGCCCCATCAGGCATGCCGCAAGACATTCCACCCCGTTGGGCAGAAGCCAGAGGTGACACGTCACATGCCCCCCCTGATTTTTGCCAGTGTTTGCTGGCCCTGTTTGCCACCGGGCCCCCTCCCGGCACGGCAGCTGCTGGAGTCGGCAAGCTGGGAGCTGCGGCTGTAGGGAGAGGCAGCAGCAAACAGCTGGGAGTTGCAGGAAGAGCTGCTGCTTTTACTGCTGCCTCTCCCCGTGGAACTAAAGGAGCGGCCCCTCCCTGCAGCCCCCAGCTATTTGCTGCTGCCTCTCCATGCAGAGCTAACACCTGGGAGCTGCAGGGAGGGGCTGCTGAGGCTAAGGGGGCGTGCCTGGGGTGGGGGCATGACTCAAGCTGTTGTGGGAGGTGAACCTTTAAATCATGCCCCTCCCCCCCCAACAGGCACCAGTCATCTGTGGCAGAAGCCCCTAGGCCCAATCCTGCCACAGGGCAGAAGCCCTAAGCTCCCTCCAGTCCCAGTCTGATAGATGGAGAATGCGGGAGAGTGGGCGGGGGCTCTGCGAACCGCACTTTAACTATAAAAGAGCTGCAGACAGCTCAAGAGCTGCGCTTTGGCCACCCTGTCATATGGCATGAAAACATCTATGCTCCCGAAAGATATCCTTGCCATCAAAACTTCTTTGCACTTTGGATTACTTTATGCTCCATTGTATATTCCCCTTCATTCACTGCCTACAGATTTCATAGCCTCATACTAAAAAGAAACATCCCCATGCTCAAGATGGCCTGGAGCTGCTCTTTGTGCCTTAGATGAGTACAAATATAATGCCTCACAGAGCTCCCAAAGAGCACAGCTGCTGAGCTATCCTTTCGCGGGGAGTTGTATGTGTTTCCCTCTGAGCCTACTCAATTAGCTGGGGCAGATGAAGATGGGGATAAAATCAGTACCGGATTAGGTCACTGTCACATTCTGGGCTGTAATCTAGATCAAGTGAGGTGTTGTTGCCACCTGCCCCCAACCTTGGGTGCCTCACAATGCTTTGCTGTTGTAGCTCCCAACCTGAGCTGCTCACAAATAACCTACCAGCATGTAAGGCACACCCTGAGTGTCTATGCATAGCTTCAGCCCTGGTCCAGCAGCTCTGACCCCAGCAGCCAGTCAGCAACACTCCAGTCACACTTTGGCTTCCAGCAGCCTTGGTTAGCACTTGCAGGGTGACTCCAATATACTCCCAGTCCCTAATTGTCCCAAAAACATGTGTTTTGCACAGTCCAGCCCTCTCCTGGACACCTCAGATATTAAGATTCATTGGCCCTGTTGAGTAAATATTTAATAGTTTTCTACTTTAACTGGAGTTACCAAACAGTTCAGTTTATACACAGCACTGGATTGGTTTAGATAAAAAATAAAACAAGTATATTAGCAAAAGCAGACAGGAGTTTAAGTGAATTCCAACATAAGAGATAAAGTTAGAAACAGTTACAAGCAAATAAAAGTGAAAACATGCATCTAAAAGTCTAAAACTTAATCTAGCAAATTTTGGTTCAAGGCTTTTGTTCAAGATGGCCTTTCTCACATGTAGTCTTCCAGCAAGATGGTAACCGACCCTTTTCTTGGTCAGGATCTGTCCCAGAGGCCCAATGGTGCTGGTGCCTTTTTCTTTGGAGGTGAAAGAGAGAGAATGTGGGGTTCTCTGCCCCTTTCTTTTATAGTCCAGTGAACCTTTGAAGTGGATTCTTCTGAGGGTTAACCTTCAAAGTAAAATTTATTCAAACAGTAAAGGAGGCAACATGGAGTCTGGTGGTAAAGGAGGCTCCATGTTCTTGGAGGATTATCAGACACAAGACAATAAAGATATGTCTGGTTTCTACTCTACAGATATTTCACAATTTCTTCAATACCCGCTCCTTACTTTAGATGGGGCATCTTTTCATTGTCTTGGGTATTTAACTGGTAGGCACAACAGTTCATCAATGCTGTAGGCCACATTTCAGAAAAAGCTCTTCCAACATGTCATAAAGAGACTGTAACAAAGTGTTAACTAACTTTCAACTGGAATGTGTGAGTGTATGGTAATAACAAGAGAACTTAAAACTGTATGAAATCATTGAAAAATATCCAAAAGGAGTGTCAGGATAAATAGATCAGGATAATCACAACAATATTTGAAAGCCATAATAATAGGAAAATAAAATGCTATAAAAGGATGGATATTTTACTAGCACTTAAAAAAGGTAAATAAATATTGCTCTGCTGCTCCAAGGTCTTGTAGAAGAGTCTAATGAACGGGAGGAACTATTTATAGATGCTGCAGATTATGTTAATTTGGCTTCTCCTGAGATACAAAGCCTTCCTTTGAGAGCTTTTACTGTAAGAGAAGGAAGAGGGAGAAAATAGAGCAGTGATAAAGTTATGATAAAAGCTACTGTTATTATAACAGATTATCAGAAAGGGAGAAGGAAACAGTGATATGCCATTCATCACATTAAGGAAAGAGTTACTGGTCAATAACCCAATGATGGGTAGAGCTGGTTTGCATTATTTACTGGGAATAAGTTAACAGAAGAATGCACTTTTTTCTCTGGAGTTGTTCCCACACTAATCCTGATTGCTGACATATTATTTGTTATTGTTTGTTCATAGAGCTAGGCGGACACAAAATATATTTTTAAATGTTGTTGTGATGGGTTATCCCACCACTCTGGGGTGCGAGCTGATATATTGGGGTACCACTGAGCCCGCCTGTTCCACCAGCCTGGGCTCCCTTACACTGTCCTGCTGAGCCAGGCCCTCAAGCCTCCTCCAGCACACACATAGGAAGGGACACACCCAGCTGCAGAAAGACACAGACACTGAAATCAGCTCTGCATGGGTAGACTCAGCTAGGGAATTGCCCGGCAATCAAGTGCACACCCCGTGTGGGGTGAAAACCCAGAATTGTATCATCTTGCACTTCACAGAGAACTGTACAGTGTAAGCTTATTGAAATTTGCTTCCTCCCTCAATGTGGAGGAAGATATGCACAGCTTCCTCCTCCCTACCCCATCCCCCCGTTATAAACTCCACAAACTGGGTTTAGAGAAAACAAATACAAGTTTATTAACTACAAAAGATACATTTTAAGTGATTATAAGGGATAGCAAACAGATCAAAGCAGATTACTGAGCAAATAAACAAACACGCAAACTAAGCTTAATACACTAAAGAAACTGGTGACAAGTCGTAATTTCTCATCCTAAATGTTGTTTTATGGCAGATTGCAGAGGTTCTTGAAGACAAGCTGCTCTTGCTTGCACCTTAAAACTCCAGGTATTTCTTTCATAGGCCAGATACCTTTTCCAGCCCAGACTGAGTCCTCCCCCTTCCCCGGTTTGTCTTTGTTTCTTAGATGTTTCAAGCAGTCATCCTGGGCGGGAATTAAGTGAAAAATGACCCCAATCATCTCATTCTCCTGTCTTAAATAGGATTTACATTTGGCGTGAATCCTTTGTTTTCCAGTGTGGTTCCTCCCCTGCACCCCTCATTGGAAACATACTGGTATTCTATCATGGAGTCCAGTACTAGGTGGCATGATCACAAGACCCTGTGGTGTCAAAGCAGCCATGAGTCAAAGGCTGTTTGTAGCATCCGAGGAAGGTGAGAGATTAGCATCTTCAAAGACCTATTGTTCTTCCTAATGGCCCATCCAGACTGATTGCATTCTGCCTGGTGGGTTTCCCCAGGGGTAAACCCACTTGTAATTGATACATAGTCAATATTCCTAATTTCAGATACAAAAATGATACATGCATACAAATAGGATAATCATGTTCAGCAAATCATAACCTTTCCAATGATATCTCTCAAGATCCATCTTGCATATAACACATCTTAGTTATGCCATATTCATATCATAACAATATCTCTATGAGGAATATGGGGTGTAGCCTCACAGTAGTGTCCACTTTATTTGATATTTCAATTAATTGAAAAATTTTGACTAGTTCCATACATTGGAGAGGTAGGGTGAGAAATTGCTCTTAATCTGGTTACTTTGAGTGGCTAATGCTCATTATATATGGTGTGTCAGTGGTCACATGATATTGTTTCTGCTCCCTGATTTTATGAAGGATACAGCTTCTTAAACAAGAGAATAACAGGCAAGAATTGATGAACTCTGATAACATACAGGTAATAATGGACAGTAAATACTCCTGTTCACATGTGAATGCAAGTTTTATATAGTGTGGAAAATTAGCCCCATGAGAAGGGCTGCACAGGGTGCCCACATCACACAAGTTCTACTTAAACCCTATTTTGACAGCTTCAGTGGGACCTGCCCTCTCCGTATGGCTGAATTTCACCTATAAAGAACAGCCATCCCCAAAACTTTCATGCAAACTAAAAACCTTTTCCTGTGAATGTTTCCAAGAGCAGATACTATGGGGTTATGAATATAGACTGAACGACCCTGTTTGAGCTTGATTGCTCAGTACCCTCAATCTCCACTGACTTCTACAGATATTGAAGGTGCTTGACACCTTGCAGAACAGGACCCTCAGTGACTTAATAGCAACACATTGCACAGCTCCATTGGAAGTGCAGCACTGGAATCCAGCACTGGATTCATAACTATGAGGTAATCAAAAGACCTTACAGAGATTCAGTTCACAAGCCCTCAAAATCTGGAGACATATTCAAAACGTATCTGAACCTTCCAAAGGTCTATTCATCTTTACATCCTCCACCCCATTTATCTCCCATTCTACCCCCTGCTTGCCACAGACTTTCCCAGGCCCAGATCCTCCAAAGTACTTAGGTACCAATGGGAGTTAGACACCTAAATATCTTGAAGGCTCTGGACCCCTGTTCCTCTCACCCTTCATAATCCTTAATTCTTTTTCCTCAGGATCCACTCTGATTCACTCTCAGATTCCTCTGGCTCCCATTCTTAGTGACATCCCACCTTATGCCCCCCTACACATAAAGATCCTTGTGCGATCCCATAAATCCAGCAACATATCTGCTTGTGGGGTGAAACTGGTATTTTCCAGGTCTGTCTGGGTGGGGAACATTGTAAGAAGAACCCCTTGGAGCATTTCTGCTCTGGAATGAACTACAAGCAGAGGCTTGTAAAAATAATAAATAATGAAGTTAATTAAACTTTTCTGAATTAAAAAAAAAAGATTTGTCTTGGTTGCCAATTTTGGGAGTTTTCAGTTCTTATTTTATTTCAACCCATTTTCCCCTTCATCCCTAGTAACAGTGTTAAATCAACTCCTCTAGATACCAATCATAGTGAAAATGTTTAAAGATAATGTCCTGTCCTTCCTATACAGTAATATTTGTAGCTGTCTTGCACATCATTCATCAGTAAGATCAAGTAAACACTAGATGGCATGATGACTGTTTTACACTAAGAGGCAAAGGAGAGTATTAAACCATTAAAGGGGCATGATTGTTGTTATTTGTATAGCACATGAGGTGTTTTTACAAGCAGACACAGAGTCAAGGTCTCTGCCTCCAAGAGTTTACAGTCTTAATGAGATTACAGATGAATCAAAATGCTTTTAAAAATAAAGTTGTCTAAGTTCCCAAATATTAAAAACCACATTGGCATAGGTGTCTGAGTTCTGGCCTCCTCTTTTGAGTGTGCAGCTTTGTGTGTGGACAGAAACCATAGCATAGAGCTTACAAACTCTGACTCCGAAGATATCTGCACAGAAACCATAGAACTTATAAACTCTGACTCAGAAGATATCCATGTCTGTGTGGGTATTAATGCCTCCAAGCACTATCGGCCGTGGTGAATCCCCAGTGGAGTGAGGAACTACATCAGCTCATCCAGGGATTTTACTGGGACATGGGTTGACCTGTACAGCAGCCCCATCTTAACTTTATCTCAGGACTCACAAGCTGAATGAACACACATACCTACACTTTAGTTCCAATTTAAACAACATAGTCACACCACTTCCCTAACAATCCCTTCTTGAGTCATACCCAGCTGGAACCACCTATACCAGAACCACTGCTGCAGTGTGATTTAGCCGCCTCCTGGTTATGCATGCAAAGGCAGAGGATCATGGGTGGCCAATGTTTAATTAACCACTAACCATGCATTTAACAACCCAAATTAAAGAACAGGATCCTTAACCAACACCAGGTCCCCCAACAGGATAACAGATCAGACCAAGGGCATATAGACAAAATGTCTTATTCCAGGCACATGCTTTACTCAACTTCTTTTCTTGCCTTGTCACCCATTGTCCATATGGGACACAGAAATATCCCTTCTCCTCACTTCAGCCACCAGGGTTGGGGGAAGATAGGTTCCCCAGTTTCTGCAACTTGTGGGACTCTGCCTTTGCCTTCTACCCCGTCGCTGCTCTGGTGTGTAGATCTTAATGTCCACTAAGATCACACACCCACCACTTTATACTCATTAACAGATCTCATGATTTAGTCCAATATATTTAACTCACATTTCCAACTCTCTGACATATTAAAATGGATAATTTAGTCCAAATAGCACACACGGTAAAATTTGAGACTAGATAAGAAGGATGCATGTTTTCACACTGAAAGAGCTAAATGAAATGGCTCAAGTGCTTTAGGCAAGCAGGAATGCAAATAATTTGAAGTTACATGAAACATCAGATCTTGTTTCCACCCTCACCCCTCAAAAAAATGAAAACAATTTTGCGGGGATATACAGGTTGCTGGGATGCACAGGTTGCTGAAAAGCCATCCACATATAAATCCCTAGAGAAACATTCCTTCCCAGCTTCCATTCTCCACTGCAAAAAGGACCCACATTCCATTTTTGTTTTAGTATTGTTCCAGTGGGGAAAATGCTGGATTAATTCTGGTAGAACACAGATCAATGTATATGCCTTTACTCAACATTTCTCACTATACTTCAGTACTGAGTAACTGATTTTTCATTGCTGCAGCTAGGCAGAATTGGATTGGAAAAAGGTGACATTTGTAAATGTATCCAAGTAGGAAATGATTCAGTAGTTCCAAGGAAAGGAGCCAATTGTGAAAGACCATTTGCAATAGAATATAGTTCTATATTTGGAATCCTCAAGCCACCCTTTTGTTTTATGAACTTCTAATCTTTCTATTTTAACTCTTGGTGTTTTCCCTTACCATAGGAAGAATTTTAATCATGTGCTGGATTCTTTTAAAGCAGTTGGGTAGATTTTAAGTTGCAGCATTCTAAAAGGGCTTATCCTCCAATGTAACTGTGACAGTGCAAAGTTCCATTGAAGTCAGTAGGACTGCACAATGAGGCAAAAGTCTCTTTTAGCAGAATACACTGCACGATCAGAGCCTACATAAAGAAAATAATCAGCAATGCTGCTATCACTTGGATGACTTGAGTTTCAACTCACAGCATATTCATTCGTTCTAGTTAGTGACGTGGTTATTGGAGTTGTATGGCCTCATTTCCTAACAGTCTGTTTAACAGCATGTCTGAACATTTTAAGCCCTTTGGTAACTACCAGAAATTCAATTTAGTTAACAGGGTATTTAGGAAAGAGCTCAAATAAAGGGATTCCTTTACTTTTTTGCCAGTATATTTTGTCCCCATGAATTCTGAGTGTGATTAAACAAGATGTGGCTTTCTCTGGCTTCGGCCATGATCCTGTGTACACATAAGCAGTTGTTTAATGGTCAGCACATGGCTAGTCCTATTAAAGTCATTGCCATGCGTGCATGGATGTTGAAGGATTGGGGCCTTAATTAAGAAAAGGAAATCAGCCACATTATTAAAATGCCTCCTTGTGGTCCACTCGCCTGGTCACAGCTCCAGAAGTTCCTAAATATTTTATGAAGAAATTAAATTAAAATGAAATTTTAAGCTCATCTCAGAATTTTCACTTTTAACATTAAACATCTGTCTGGTAGAGGCTACAGATTTCACAGAGGAAAGGCAACCATAAAATCAGATACTATTTAAACTTCATTTTTTTTGTTTTCATTTCCTCCCCAGTTTCCAGGCTGCTCTGTGGCAAGCTGATGGCACCACCACATGGTGCAAAAACTGAAGCTGCCTTTTGATACTCTACTTGAAGGGAGATTTATGGTGGTTTTTCTCAAATAGGATTACACTGTGGCAATCCATGAAGAGGATCCCATATGCAGCTGGCATTAATATTAAGTAGTTCCAGATCTTCTCTCTGACATCTGCAAATTGCTGCTGGCTTCTCTGTTGTCATTAAATGGTCCCAAATCTCCTTTCTGTCATCTTAAAATTGCTACTGGCTTTTTTCTCTTTATATTGCTTCTGGCTTGCCATAAAAAGAATACATCATTCTATTTTTGCAACGTGATAGTAATTTAGAGTGGCACTGCAATTTTAATTAATGGCTTGTGATTGAAGTATGAAGCTTGGAAATCCATTATTTCAATTGTATGGGAGCGCTGCTGGCTTCCTACTGTGCCATAAACTTAAACACCCAAGGTTCCACTATTTGAATTATAGGTTTCTTTGTGAGCCGCTTAGACATCGATCCTAGCAATTTACATAAGAGGTAGAGGGGGACACATTAACATTTATTAAGAAGCACAATTGTTCAAGTTACACTGGAGAAGTCTACCATAGAAGCTGTTCTATTGCCCTCGGAACTTCATTTTCACAACTATAATGTTAGCAATATTCAGTCAGTCATGCAATCTGACTGACAACTTCATAAAGTACATTTTAATAACTTTTATATGATCTGCCAGCTAGTCCATCATCTCTCCTGATTTGCTGGGGAAATTATCTTTATGAACTTTTTCAGCAACATCGCAGTACTGCAGTAATGATTCAGACAATGTTATCTTGTCATATGTTGTGAGATAAGCCGGGCCAGGGCTGGTCAGTGGGTGGGTAGGAAACCACCAGGGATCCTCAATAATTACTACAGAAAGTGTGTTGATTGTGCAGTACAGAGCCTTTTTCTCTCCAGCTTCTTCCTGAACTGATGCCTGAGCACAGTGTTGGAGGACAGCGTACTAGTGAAGGTGTCATCCTTTGAATGAGAAACAAACCAAAACAAAGGACCTCCTGACCAGCAGAGGTCATTTGCAAAAATAGTTTTTGTTCTGCCTACCTAAAAATTCCCTCTATAACTTTTAAATAGATAAATACATTTTTTTGCAAGCTGATCTGATATGTACTGTTGCTACCAATCTGATAGCTTTCTTTGATAGGATAACGAGCCTTGTGGATAAGGGTGAAGCTGTGGATGT
Source organism: Chrysemys picta bellii (assembly GCF_011386835.1). Classification (NCBI taxonomy): domain Eukaryota; kingdom Metazoa; phylum Chordata; order Testudines; family Emydidae; genus Chrysemys; species Chrysemys picta. Next base: position 42,015,373 of record NC_088792.1, on the reverse strand, counting down.
GGTATACCTAGACTTTAGTAAGGCATTTGATACAGTCTCGCATGATATTCTTATCGATAAACTAGGCAAATACAATTTAGATGGGGCTACTATAAGGTGGGTGCATAACTGGCTGGATAACCGTACTCAGAGAGTTGTTATTAATGGTTCCCAATCCTGCTGGAAATCCGTAACGAGTGGGGTACCGCAGGGGTCTGTTTTGGGACTGGCTCTGTTCAATATCTTCATCAACGATTTAGATATTGGCATAGAAAGTACGCTTATTAAGTTTGCGGATGATACCAAACTGGGAGGGATTGCAACTGCTTTGGAGGACAGGGTCATAATTCAAAATGATCTGGACAAATTGGAGAAATGGTCTGAGTTAAACAGGATGAAGTTTAACAAAGACAAATGCAAAGTGCTCCACTTAGGAAGGAACAATCAGTTTCACACATACAGAATGGGAAGAGACTGTCTAGGAAGGAGTACGGCAGAAAGGGATCTAGGGGTTATAGTGGACCACAAGCTAAATATGAGTCAACAGTGTGATGCTGTTGCAAAAAAAGCAAACATGATCCTGGGATGTATTAACAGGTGTGTTGTGAGCAAGACACGAGAAGTCATTCTTCCGCTCTACTCTGCTCTGATTAGGCCTCAGCTGGAGTATTGTGTCCAGTTCTGGGCACCGCATTTTAAAAAAGATGTGGAGAAATTGGAAAGGGTCCAGAGAAGAGCAACAAGAATGATTAAAGGTCTTGAGAACATGACTGAAAGGAAGGCTGAAAGAATTGGGTTTGTTTAGTTTGGAAAAGAGAAGACTGAGAGGGGACATGATAGCAGTTTTCAGGTATCTAAAAGGGTGTCATAAGGAGGAGGGAGAAAACTTGTTCACCTTAGCCTCTAAGGATAGAACCAGAAGCAATGGGTTTAAACTGCAGCAAGGGAGGTCTAGGTTGGACATTAGGAAAAAGTTCCTAACTGTCAGGTGGTTAAACACTGGAATAAATTGCCTAGGGAGGTTGTGGAATCTCCATCTCTGGAGATATTTAAGAGTAGGTTAGATAAATGTCTATCAGGGATGGTCTAGACAGTATTTGGTCCTGCCATGCGGGAAGGGGACTGGACTCGATGACCTCTCGAGGTCCCTTCCAGTCCTAGAATCTATGAATCTATGAATCTATTCACTGCTAAGTACTTATCCATTTTTACTCCACTGGCATCTGCGTTCTTTTAGCAAGTGATTCCTATAATATATGTATGGTCAAATTCTGCTCCTTGTACCTCAAGAGCAAGAGGGTCAAAGAAAAGAAAGGGTCTGCCTAACCTCTTCCCACACAATTCAACAGAATTCCTACCTAATGCTCATGAAAACAATAAAAGGAGGTTCTGGAGACTACACTTGTTAGTAAACCATAGCTATAAGGCAGTGGTCCCCAAAACAGTGGGGCACGCCTCCCTAGGTGGACACAGAGGAAGGTTCAGGGGGACGTGCAGAGGGGCCTGGGCCAACACCACCCAGCTCCAGCCCTAGCCCCAGCCGCAGCTCCACTCCCCCCCTTGTTCCACCCCCAGCTGAGCTCTGCCCCCAGCCCAGCTCCGGGCCCAGCCACAACTCCACTCCACTCCCTGTTCTCCCCCCAGGCCAGCTCCACCCCCAGCTCCAGCTCCAGCCGCAGCTCCACTCCACCCCCGATCCACTCCCAGCCCAGCTCTGCTCTCATTCCCCCTCTGCCCCCCAGGCCAGCTCCGCCTCTAGCCCCAGCTCCTCCCCTATCCCCCGTTCTGCCCCCAGTTCCGCCTTCAGCCCAAGCTCCTCTGCTGAGCCAACTGTGCAGTGATGGAGTGGGGGCGCGGACAGCTTCCATTACTGGTAAGGGGGGTCCCGGATAGGAAAAGTTTGGGCACCACTTCTATAAGGGGTATGGTCTGCCTGCTAGTGGGCACGACTAGTCCTCCAGCCAGCTAGCATGTGTATATTTCGAGAGAGAGTGTGTGCAGTCAGCAAGATGGGCTAGCCAATGACAACCGTTGATTCTCTTGGGAGTAGCAATGAAGGGCATTGAGCTCCGACACTGAAATATCCAGCTGTGTACCAGTAGAAAGGCTTTCATACCATACCCACAGCCCACACAGCTCCAAGCAGTATGGACAGGATTGCACACATCGTTTTGAATGTTCTTTGGCTGAAAGGCGCCATATGTCAATCATCAAAGGACTGGCAAAGGATAAGTGACATTTTATCAGTGAGGTTATTCCTAGAAGAACATTTCAAATGTAGCCTTAAGAGGGGGGCGAGAATCTTTATAGTTAGGGTGACTATACATCCCGTTTTGGCTGGGACAGTCCCCATTTTAAGCCCTGTCCCTGTTCTCCTGACTTTTTTGGCAAAACTAGGCAACTGATCAGTTGGCAAGAGCAAACGGGACAAATGCCCAGTTTTGCCAAAAGTGGGGTGTGCCCCCCTAAGGGGGGCATGGAGGAATGTTGGGGGGCGAGCGGTGACATTTGGGATGTCACATGCTCACTCAGCAGCCCAATTAGAGGTCAGTGTGGTCAGGGCCCTAATTCAAATTCTTCTCCAGCTGGGCCATGGAGCCGTGACTCGTGGGCCCCAGGCCCTTCCAGGCAACGGTAAATGCCCAACTGGGTCCTGCAGCATCCGCTTGTGCCGGGGCACCAAGTGTGGCACAGCCCCCGCTGCAGCCCCCTGAGCGGTTCCTGGACCCCCCACCCCAGCCTTGTCCTTTGGGGCTGGTCCCCCGGCTGCCTCAGCTGGCTTCTTTCCCTCCCCAGTCTGCCTCCAGTTGCCAACCTCTGCCACATTCGAGTAGGGGCACCATTTAGGGAGAGTGCTGGCGGGCACCTGACCCCCCCCCTTGAGTTTCGTACCACCAGCCAGGAGTGACCCCTCCTACAGTCCCCCGTCCTCCGCTCCCCCACCAGCCAGCTCCACACATCCCATTTTCAGTTTAAGGAAATATGGCCGGCCTACTTTTAGTTTTTGTAAGGTTTCTCAACAAAAAACAAAAAGTATGTGTGATTAATGCTCAAAGGGAATTGCAATTGGTTTATATGATTATGTGTTATTTGTACTGCAGTAGCACCTACAGACCCCATGTGGGAATCAGACCCCCATTATGCTAGAAACCATAAACAAATACAATATAAAGATTGTTTTCAAACCAAAATTTTACTTGTAGTATGTTATGAACTGTCATAATCTGGGTGGGAAAATATTTCTAGGATCTAAACAGCTACTTTGGGGGTGGTGGGGGAGGAACAAACAAACAAAACCCCCAATATTTCTCTGTTTCCCACAAGTTACCATTCAGCTATATCCAGTTTTCATGTTACACCTATAGGGCCACAAACTCAGCTATTATAAATCATCTGAAAATTCAGGATTACAAACATAAGAATGGCCATACTGGGTCAGACCAATGCACCATCTAGACCTGTGTCTGGTCTTCTGACAGTGGCCAGTGCCAGATGCTTCAGAAAGTGTGAACAGAACAGGGCAATTACTGAGTGATCATCCCTCTCATCCAGTCCCAGCTTCTGGCTGTCACACATTTAGGGATGCCCAGAGCATGGGGTTGCTTCCCTGAATATCTTGGCTAATAGCCATTGATGAACCTGTCCTCCATTAATTTATCTAGTTCTTTTTTGAACCTAGCTAGATTTTTGGCCTTCACACTGAGTTCCACAGGTTGACTGTGCATTGTGTGAAGTAGTATTTCCTTTTGTTTGTTTTAAACCTACTGCCTATTAATTTAATTGGGTGACCCTGGGATGTATTTTGGCTGAGATTGTTAACCTACCCTCTCATGGGTGGCATTATCAGCATCTCTTAAACCTAGAATGTTTAAGTGCCTGTAAAGAAACAATCTTTCAATGATGGAAATCTTATTAATTCTCACCCTGCCTCCCAACTTTCTCTTTGAGAATGATTATCGAGAAGGTGAGAGTAAGACAACTTTGAAGTCATGTAAAATTTTCAGATCTTTTTAGCCTGGTATAGTCTAGCTAAGCCCCAGATACTGCAATGGTTTTATTGTTCAGGTGTCTACTCATAGCAGAGGTCAAAGGTCATGTGTACACTCTGATTCTTGCAGTGTAGTCAACGGTACCAAAAACTTCTGACAGCAGCGTTTAGTTGAATTGCTAGCTGTTCACAGCTGGCTGAGCCTTTTTCATTTGCAGGGGTCCCACAAAGTGGTTAGGAACAACTGCTCATCTGTCCCAAGTAATTTCTTGTGCCAGGAGCTGAAAGACAGAACAAGGAGTAATGGTCTCAAGTTGCAGTGGGGGAGGTTTAGGTTGGATATTAGGAAAAACTTTTTCACTAGTAGGGTGGTGAAGCACTGGAATAGATTACCTAGGGAGGTGGTGGAATCTCCTTCCTTAGAGGTTTTTAAGGTCAGACTTGACAAAGCCCTGGCTGGGATGATTTAGTTGGGGATTGGTCCTGCTTTGAGCAGGGGGTTGGACTAGATGACCTCCTGAGGTCCCTTCCAACCCTGATATTCTATGAAAGGATCTGTTTTGTCAGTGTTCCTGTTCAGTGTGAATGCAATGGTGGTGGGCAACACAGTAAGATGACTTAGGCTGCTGTGCCCTCCTAATGCAGATGGTGAACAATTTCATCTCAGTTGCATCAGACTCAGGTGATAAGATCTGTTTACGGTACAATTGTCTGGTTGAAACTGAAAAGTAGATGGCAGTGAGGTGTCTAAAATGCATCCTGGCTACTGAGTTGAAGGAATAAGCTTGCTGTCAGTGGAGGAGAAATTTTAGCTCCACTATTAGGAGCATTTGCTCAAGCAAGAAACTCACAATTCTGAGTGTTTTGGGCCCTCCAAATTCTCAAGTCACAAGTTGTATCAATGTCCAAAGCCACTTTTTCCAACCTTCATCTGGTTAGACGTTTGACATATTAACCACAGCAGACACAACACACTAGTTCTTCAACTACAGCAGCTTTCCATTTGTTTCTGACTGTAGTCTTAGGCAATTCTAAGCTGAGCTGTAAAGCCTTTGACGGTTGAGATCCAGCAATCTGACAGACTGTTTAACCCCGTGAGCTGCCACAGCATTTAAATTAATCTGGACACTTATGCTAAAATAACTGAATTTAATCCTCTGGTGGCTGATGGTAGGGCATTCTCAGTGGCGGGCACTGTGTTCCAGAATTCACTTCCCCAACTAGACCTTGTTTGCTGACCATTAGGGTGCAAGACAAGCCTCCTCTCTTTTCTCAGACTGTCACATGAGAGTGGCATGTAGCTTGTGGTGGGGCTTGCTTAGTAGTACCCACAATACATTTTCTAGTTAATGGAGATCTCTGACATCATCCATTATGAAAGGTGCTATGTATGCTGCAGCTAGAGAGAGCCATATCCAGCTCGCCTTGATTACCATAGCAAGCAGCATGCCTTCAATTGACTGAGAAGGTAGGTAGGTGCTTTCATGGACTATAAGATCATTAGACCAGGCACCAAATTTGTTGCTGGTGTAAACTGGCATAGCTCCTTTGACTTACATGGAGTGGCACCAATTTACACCCAGCAGAAAATGATAATCAGGTCCAATACTTCCCCATCCCACCTGGGCTGGAATAGAAATGCTTAAACCTTTTTCCGCAGTATTTCCATTATGATCATATCCAGATTAGGTGAAACAAGGGCAAGTGATCATTTTAGAAGACGGTAATCAAACTTTTTATAACCTCCAAGGGAGGTTAAAACCGACCAGGAGTCTGGATTTCCTGTTGGTTTCTCTCATAAATAATCTATTTATTATCCCTATTATACTCTGCTCTGAATGAGGCCGACCAGGGACTTGAAACTATGTCTCCCACATCCCAGATGTCTCTTCCCCCAAAAGGCGCAGAGAGCCCTGGACCCAAATTATCTTCTCGAATTGAAAAAGCTCAGCAATGACCATTTCAACATAACTCCATTTTTACAAACACTTTAGAAAGATTTTGGCTTTGTGCCACTGTGGAATGAAAACAAGTTTCAAAACTTCTGAAAGTTGCTGAGAAGTGGAATTGTCAACCTCCACACAGCTCTATTAGAGATGTAGCTCTATCAAGGAACAAAACCAAAATGAGCAAAATACAGTTTCTGAAACCCTTACTGGGTGCAGAACTTTTCCAATGTGGTATCAAGAAGGACTCCATTTCCCCTGCAGATCCCCCCCCGCCCCCAGGAACTTGTTTTTGTTCATTTGAATTCATTTAAAATGTTAATAGGTGGCTGCCAATTTTTCAGACTTGAACTTGCTTTTGGAAGTCACTGCAGCTAAGGATGATTTTGCTAATCCAAGTCAGTTCTGCATGCTGCTGCCAGTTGCTTTGCTGCTCCAGTCACCCATAACTTCATCTTCAGTGAAGCAAAATGGACAAGGAAAAGTGCTACAGTTAGCAATGGCATGAAGCCGACAAAGAACGGAACAGCATTAGGTAGCAAAGACATGAAAAATGTGTTCTGTCTGGAGCAATCACTTTACAAAACCATAAATCCAGAAAAACTGATCTATAATTCTTTTCCAGCAAAACTCTTTCTGAAGGTTGTCAGTATCAGAAAAGTTATTCTATCCTTGGCTCAGAGATCTATTTGTTAACATTTTCAGATGCTGAATTTGCCATAATTTTTGCCAATTGAAAAAAACAAAAAACACAGAAATCAAAACTGGCAAAAACATAAAGATCCAAGATTTTTATCCTATGGGATATAGTCTGTAGGTTTTGACTCAAATCCAGCTCTAGACTCTACTGAAAGTTTTCACCATTTGGGATGGGACAATGGTGATGGTTTGGGTTTTACCAAATGCATAGGGCTTTTTTTTAAACTTAAGGTTTGGGGCTTCATGAAACCAACTTCTGCTCATTTTGACCCTCAATTTAAATGAATGTGTTTTTTTTCCATGAGGAAGTTTCTTAAGTTGTGGGCCAAAGTCTCCCTGGTGAAAATTGGGTAGCTCCATCACGTCAATGGAGCTACATCAGTTTACAGCAACTAAACATCTGGCCTCCGTTTTAACTAAATGGAAACCTGTGCTATGCAACCAAGAAAAGATTCTCATTTGAGAGTACTGGTTCAGACTTGACAAGCCTTTAATATGAGACAAGTGTATTAGGCATTCTGCAGTGGGGACCAGAGGAGAGGTAGGTGGCATAAATTTCACAAGAGATAAAGTATTCGGGCTTTGTAATGATAGACTGTGAAGCCAATTCAAATTAAAGCAATCCCCCAGCCGCTCCCTTGTGGCCAATATTTTATTCTATGAACATTAATACCAGCCACATTTTAACTGCATCAATAGCTGAGAGTGCTGCGCCACAGAATCCATATAAACATGGTCCTATGGCATGGCCTCCTCCCATTGTGACTTTCCATGCCAGTCTAGGTAGGGCAGATACTCATGTGTGGGTGCTGTTCTTGAAGAACAGACTGTGCCAGGACTAAATGGTGCAGAGGGCTTTGTGATGGCCCCCTCACACTACACATGAATTTCACCCTAGGATGAACTGATAATTTTGCAACAGCAACACGATGACTGATAAATGTACAACAATGGTGGTGTTACCCCAGAATTTGACATTCCTGCAGTCAGCCATCTTGTGTGTTCAGCCACTGCCAGCTTAGAACCAAACGTCACAAAGCTAGGAAAATCTTCAGCCCTGAGAGGCAAGGCCAAATAACTGCATGTTTGCAGTTTTGCTATCAGAATGGGTGGTTGGGACACGAAGTGAAGGTTCCATGAAAATAGAAGGAATGTTTGGACAACAATCTTGGTTTTAGGTGCCTCTAACATGTAAATGTATCATTGTTATGACTAGAACTGTTTTGATGAGAGATAATGAGTAGTTTTGTTGAAAGTAGGAGAATTGGTGACCCATTAGGGGTTACTATGGTGACCCAATAGAAGTCACTATAGATTATATTCTTTGTTTGAGATTAGCTATAAAAGATTAGGTGAAACAATTTGCTTTAGAGCAGTCCGAGGAAGCTTTCTTTGGGGAAGGATCTGACAGCTACGCTCCCCATCAGCTAAATAGAAGGAGGGCCCCCCTGAAGCTTGGTTGCTGATCCTTTGAAACCATTTCTTGACTTTAGGTAAATATAAATGTTTTGAAATGCTTTAAACCTACTGTGATAGCGTGTGTGTGTGTGTGTGTGTGTGTGTGTGTGTGTGTGTGTGTGTGTGTGTGTGTGTGTGCTTAAGATCTAACAAAAGAGTACTTTTAGGTGAAAGCATTTTTGCTTGTGCCAATCATTTATCAGACAGATGAACTCTGCCCCCATTGATTTATTCCTGACACTGTCTGGAGAGAACCAGTAAAGTTCCCACTGCTTTGGGTTCTGAACACCCCGGGTAAGAGTGGGAAGAGATGTGGGGAAATATATTGTTTATAAATTGAAATACAAGGAAAATATCCATGAGAAAATTAAGAACTAGTGCAGTGGTGTCAATGAATGTTATCATAAGATATGGTCTTCTGCCGCTAAATGAATACTAAGGCCTTTCATTTTCAAAGCTGGGATCTGAAGCTGTAACAACATTACCATGATGTCATTTTGACAATAATTGGTGAATGCAGTAAAGTTACATCATTTTATCTGATAGATGTGGTGCAGTAGAATGACAGTTCCTCATTGGAACATTGTTGCCTGTTCACCCCATAAAAATATTTGTTACACACTCAGGGCCGGCTCTAGCTTTTTTGCCGCCCCAGCAAAAAAGCCGCGCGCCCCCCCCCCCCAAGGCGCGGCAGGGGAGAGCGCGGGGGGGGGGCGGCCGGAGCCCCGGGGGGGGGAGGGCGGCGAGTCCCGACCAGGGCTCCGCTCTCCCCGGCGACCGGGGGGAGGGCACTGGGGGGGAGGGCTGCCAGAGCCCTGGGAGGAGGGCGGAGTGCCCGGCCGGGGCTCCGCTCTCCCCGGCGGCCAGAGTGCCGGGAGGAGGGAGCGAGCCCCGGCTGGGGCTCCGCTCTCCCTGGCGGCCGGGGGGAGGGCGCCGGGGGGGAGGGCGGCCGGAGCCCCGGGGGGGGAGGGCAGAGTGCCCAGTCGGGGCTCCGCTCTCCCTGGCGGCCGGGGGGAGGGCACTGGGGGGGAGGGCTGCCAGAGCCCTGGGAGGAGGGCGGAGTGCCCGGCCGGGGCTCCGCTCTCCCCGGCGGCCAGAGTGCCGGGAGGAGGGAGCGAGCCCCGGCTGGGGCTCCGCTCTCCCTGGCGGCCGGGGGGAGGGCGCCGGGGGGGAGGGTGGCCGGAGCCCTGGGAGGAGGGCAGAGTGCCCAGTCGGGGCTCCGCTCTCCCCGGCGGCCGGGGGGAAGGCGACGGGGGGGAGGGCGGCCGGAGCCCTGGGAGGAGGGCGGAGTGCCCGGTCGGGGCTCCGCTCTCCCCGGCGGCCGGGGGGAAGGCGACGGGGGGGAGGGCGGCCGGAGCCCTGGGAGGAGGGCGGCGAGCCCGGCCATGGCCCCGCTCTCCCCGGTGGCCAGAGCCGGAGCACCGCACCGCACCACCCCCTCTAGGTGCCGCCCCAAGCACAAGCTTGGTGGGCTGGTGCCTGGAGCCGGCCCTGTACACACTCTGGGGTGATAGGAGAATCAAAGATTGATAAGCTCCCCAGACTCCCTTCAAATACAGAATAATTAAAAGGAGCTGTTGGCTATTGCATCCTTTTGAGGACTTCCTTATCCTAGTACTTTGACAACATGAAGATGCAAATAGTCCGAGTTCATACCAGGCAAGTCAGCAATGGATGTTATCTTTGCATTAAGATTGCTGTAGAAAAATATAGAGCAGAGAGGAAAACCTGCACATAGCATTCAATGATCTTGAGAAAGCTTATGACCATTATTCTGATAAAAGCCATCTGGTGGTATCTGAGAATGAAACCGATACCTGAAGACTATATCAAACTTGTACAGGACATGTACAAAGGTGCTGTTACTGCAGTTAGAAGGACATAGTGAGGAACTAAACAATTTGCAGTAAGAGTCAGAGTACATCAAGACTTGGCACTAAACCTCTTTGAGTTCATGTTGGTGCTTGTTGCACTTACAGAAAACATCCAGAAAGTGGCATCCTGATGCATGGGGTTTTTTGCAGATAATGTAGTGCTTGTAGGGGTCAGCAAAGAGGAAGTGGAAAGTTTAGAGAGATGGAGATGAGTACTTGAAAGAAATGGCATGAAAATCAGCAGAAATAAAACAGAGCATATGGTCTGTAGATTCAATTATACCTTGCAGGAAGATAATGGGACTGTAAGTCTGCGGGGACCGGGGCAGTCAGCCACTACCAAAACGTACAGACATTCAAGTACCTAGATTCAATAATACAGGATAATGGTGAACTCAACTATGAACTTATAAGCAGAACAGGAAAGGCATGGACTAAATGGAGAGACGTGAACAGAATGATCTGTGCTAAGCATTTGCCTATCAAATTGAAAAGTAAGATCTACAAGACAGTAATTAGGCCTTCACTTTTGTATGGCTCTTCAGGGTTGCCAACCCTTGAGTCTCCAGGAATTAAATACAAATCTCCAGGAGACTGCTGAGAGCAACCTGGGAGATAAATCATAGGGCATTCGGGAAATGTATATTGAGTGTTGAATCCAATTTATACAGTAGTCCAGACGATGTTTAAAATGCCATGGTTATGTGCATTTGCCTGCCTAACATTTGCACTGTTCATACATTTCTTTACCTAGTGTGGCTGCAACTTTATGTCAGACGTAAAGTCTGTGCACTGTAACTGATGTACACACGTATGCGGGCATGTTGTCACTTTAGCCTACGCTACGCTGAAACTGTCTCGCACTTTCAAAAAAAGAGAACAGAAATGGATGATGGTGAGAGCTTTTCAAAACATAGCAGCTCTGAAGGTATCATAAAAAAGAAAAAGTATTATTGTTACAGTGACGACTAGTGTAAAGACCCTGACTATAAAAACTGGCTTTGCAAAGTCGATGAATTTACAGCAGAATGCATTTTGTGTCATCAAGCATTTTCCATTAAATTAATCTAATCAATGAGTTTTTGCTGAATCTGCCATTTTCTAATGGTATGTTATTTTTATTTTCTGTATGTTTAAATAATGGAATTAACTAACCCACACATACACACATAAACACAAACATTTAAACATGCATTAAGAAGCCAAGTAACCTAAACCCAATCTTGCTATTTAAAAATAAGATTCACATTACAATTGGAGATTTTTAATATTGTTTATTTATGCAATGTGTGTGAAGTTGCACTCTATATGAAAGTATGCTGATGAGTGTGAATATAATGTAACTAAAATATGCTTCATGCAAAAGGTCTCTTGTAAGGTATCATTACAAAGCTTATAATCTACTGGGTGTGGTTCTCCTATTTGTATAAATGTATCACTCTTGTATCTGAAACTAGAAATATGAAATATAACTGTGAGGACCTATTGTAATTGTGCAAAGTGTGGGCCATTATTGGTGGTTTGGAATCTTGATGGCTCCCATCAACCAAGACAATTGACTGTGGATGGCTCTGTTGGCAGGCAGGCCTTCCTGTGAGTCATGCTGGGAGGAATGAAGACTTTGGGTCTTAAAGTGACATGTGATCATGTCACCTGAACTGGTGTTTTTCCATTGAGAAGGAGGGGGTGGGAACCCAGAGGGACAAAGGATTCCTGCCTTATGCAAAAGATATATAAGTGGCTGGAACAGAACAAAGCCATCATGAGAGATGGGTGGCCATCATGAGAAATACCCTAGCTACCAACTGAGCTGGAACAAGGGCTGTACCAGGGGAAAGGATTGTGCCCAGACTAGGAAGGTGTCCAGTCTGTGAAAGAAACTTATTGAAACATCTCTGAGGATGAGATTTTATCTGTATTCAGATTTATTACTGCATTAGGCTTAGATTTGCGTGTTTTATTTTATTTTACTTGGTAATTCACTTTGTTCTGTCTGTTACTACTTAGAAAAACTTAAATCCTACTTTCTGTATTTAATAAAATCACTTTTTACTTATTAATGTAAGTATGTATTAATACCTGGGGGAGGGGGGGGCAAACAGCTGTGCATATCTCTCTATCAGTGTTATAGAGGGCGAACAATTTATGAGTTTGCCCTGTATAAGCTTTATACAGGGTAAAATGGATTTATTTGGGGTTTGGACCCCATTGGGAGTTGGGCATCTGAGTGTTAAAGACAGGAACACTTCTGTAAGTTGCTTTCAGTTAATTCTGCAGCTTTGGGGCATGTGGTTCAGGTCCTGGGTCTGTGTTGGAGCAGACTGGCATGTCTGACTCAACAAGACAGGGTGCTGGAATCCCAAGCTGGCAGGGAAAGCAGGGGCAGAAGTAGTCTTGGCATATCAGTTAGCAGTTCCCAAGGGGGTTTCTGTGATCCAACCCATCACAGTATGCTTAAACTGTGAAATTATAATTCATACATCACTCCTTATTTCCACCAAAAGCAAAATGATGGCTCTGTAGTGAATGAGTTTTAGAATACAGTAGGTCAGTCATTAATGCCATTACATCATGTGATGAAACCTCCCGGATTAGATCCAAACAGAGTCGGCAACCCTACTCTGAATGCTGGGCACTGAAGAAGAGACAGGAGCAGATCTTGAATACACGGGAACTCAAAATGTTAAAATCAATGCTTGGAGTTACAAGGATGGAACATGTTCAGAATGCACAAATTAGGGGAAGTGGAAGGTGAGGGAATCCATGCGTAGATGGTTTTGGCATGTGAAAAGAAGAATATATAGGAAACAGGGTAGGGTTACCATTCGTCCGGATTCCCCCGGACATGTCCTGCTTTTTAAGCTAAAAATAGTGTCCGGGGGGAATTAGTAAACGTCCGGACTTCCCCCCCAATGCAGAGCACGCGCGGCTAACAGTGCAGCTGGCCGGATGGTGCCACTTACATGGGGTTCCAACACTCAGCCAGAGAGAGCACGTCCTCTGCCTCCCCTGCAGCAGAAATCACTCCCTCCCTCCCTGCATTCGCAGATTGGCTCTGGCAGTCCCCCACTGCTGCCCAGCGTCCGACGAGTGGCTCAGGCAGTTCCTGAGCAAGTTCACCGAGACATTAGGCGAAAAAAGGCCAACAATAAGGGGGTCAGGAGGTCAGAGAAGGGGCAGGGAGGTTTTGGAGGGGGCAGTCAAGAGACGGGGGGGTCGGGAGTTCGGGGGGCTTTCTGGGGGGCATGTGGATAAGGTTTTGGGCAGTCAGGGTACAGGTAGGGGGTAGGGTCCTGGGGGGCATTTGGGAGGGTCTTAGGAGGGGGCAGTTAGGGGACAAGGAACAGGGAGGCTTAGGTAGGGGGTGGGGTTCTGGAGGGCAGTTAGGAGCAGGGGTCCCAGGAGGGGGCAGTCAGGAGACAAGGAGCGGGGGGGGGGGTTGGGAGTTCTGGGGGCGGGGCTGTGAGGTGGCAGGGGTGGGGAGAGGGATCGGAGCAGTCAGGGGACAGGGAGCAGAGGGGTTTAGATGGGTCAGGAGTTCTGGGGGGGCTGTCAGGGGGTGGAGAGTGGTTGGATGGGGCATGGGAGTCCCAGGGGTCTATCTGGGGCTGGGGGTGTGGATAAGGGTTGGGGTAGTCAGGGTATAGGTAGGGGGTAGAATCCTAGGGTGCCAGTTAGGATGGGGGGAGGGTCTCAGGAGGGGGCAGTCAGGGGACAAGAGGCAGGGAGGCTTAGGTAGGGGGTGGAGTCCTGGGGGGCAGTTAGGGACAGGGGTCCCAGGAGGGGGCAATCAGGGGACAAGGAGCGGGGGGAGGGTTGAGGGTTCTGAGGGGGGAGTGGGAGGGGCAGGGGCGGGGCTAGGGCAGGATGGGGCGGGGCTCGGACAGGACAGGGACGGGGTTCCTCCCGTCCTCTTTTTTGCTTGCTGGATTATGGTAACCCTAAAACAGGGTGTTAAATTTAAAGGGTAAAAGAAAGGTTGGAAGACCCAAAACTAGAAGGGATGGATGTTATACAAAAAGATTTGATTAGCTGTGGAGTTTCCAAGGAACTACTTCAAGGCAGACTGGAATGGAGAAGAAGGACTCGAAGAGCCAACCCCAGATGGCACTAAAGCTAAAAGAAGAAAAAAATAATCCAAGTTCCATGGATGATGGTGCTAGAAGGCTGGTGCATGGACTTTGTTTGCTGAAGTTTTACTATAGAACTAGCCCAGCCACACAAAGGATATGACAGATCTTTGCTTTGTGCATGGATCTATCAACTGGGAAGGTATTCAGATTCACGCAGGGAGAAGAGTGGACTTGTTTGTTTTTAAATTAAAAAGTGTGCCTTTGTTTCCATTGTGTAGCTTACTTTTCTTAAGGTCATACAGGGCATGGAGCTTTTTCAAGTCACTTTTCTTATTTATTGCTGTTTACTAAATACACCCAGAACTTTCCCAGTCTTATTCTGACACAGAAACTTCCTACTGCTGCTCCTACTGTCAGCTACTGAAAAAATTGTGGTGCTCCCCTTTCCATCTACAGAGATTTCCTTTTACACTATTAAATTGCTTCCTCTCCTGCTGTCAGTGGTGCCTGCAGGGTTCTGTGTATTTTTCTCCAACGTCGTGCTTTTTTCAAAATACCCATGATGCTTTATTGTGAAAACGACAGTATCTCTCTTACATCTGTACTATCTCAGCGCTTGAGATGACACAGATTGCAGCAAATTATGACAGCAACTAACAACACAGTAGTCACAGGTCAAGTTCAGTCTGCAAACATGCTATGTATGGGTACATTTGTTGGCGCATAAGGAGTTATCTGTGCATTAATGGGAGTCAGGTGGCTAATCCCTTGCAGAAATATATATATTATATATCCCCCATAGCACGTACGAAGCACTGACCCGCTTCAGCACAGAACCCTTTCACAGTGGATGGAATCTAACAACCCAACTACACTACTTTAGTTGCCAATTTTTCTGCCGACTGGTATTTTTATAAATAATGGCACAACATTTTTTGAGGAAAGGTCCAAATTCTAAATTATTGTGTGTGGTTTGCTTGTTCTGAGACCTATTAATAGCTGAAACAACTGCCTCCAATGTAGCCTTCCAACATGTTACAGAGATCGGTATTATTGCTGTCACAGAGTCCAGAATAGCTATTCTTTCACTTATTTCTGGATATTCTGATAAGTTACATGTATGTCTAATGAACCCATGATTGTAGAATATACATGCCATGTTCAACATTTAGGGCCACTGTGTTGAGCAGCGTTCACTGGAAGCATCACCTGGTCGTTTGGGTACTAGGTCTCTACTCGCCCTGCCTCCAATGTCACTGGCCTCTGTCACACCCTGTGGCAGCCTGCCTTTTGGTAGGTGTTGACTCAACCCTTTGATCAGGTCACCATTTAGCCTCATCCCTCTCCAGGGAACAGAGCCCCCAGGAAGACATTGGGTCCCATGCTCCCATGACTGGGGAAGGGAGGGACCTTCAGTCTTTGGGTGTCCAGACCCAGCTGAGGAGTTTTCAAAGTCTTTGTCCTCCCCTGCCTTCCCCAAGTGGGAGCGTGGGTTATTGTGTTCTTTGTAACAAGGGGGTTGGTAGGCAAGCCCAAGCCCTCTCAGTCCACCAGCCTCCAGCCCAGGGCTCTGTAAGAGGCAATAATGTCCAGCACTCAGCAGTGCCTTAAGGCTGTCTCCCTGGGCCACTTTCTACCACTCAATCTCTAGCCAAAGTCCTACAGTTTGCCTCAAAGTAGAAAAAGAAAAGATAATAATTGAATCTTCAGCACCTCTGGGCTCAGCAGGCAGGCTCTTTCTCCCCAGGAAAGCTTTTTGAAATGCCCTTCTTCAGGAGCTTTCAGGATAGGTCTCGCTCCCTGCCCTGTCATGCCCTTTCTAAGTTGTCTGGCTCCCATTTAAGCTCCACCTCCATGCTCTGCATGTGGAGTGGGTGGGGTCATCTGGGCCCAGAGTTGCTCTTTAACCCCTTCCGTTCTAGTGTGGGGTTTATAACCTATCCCAGTCACAATTGTGCCTGTGAAGATGTATCCAGCACCGCAATTTTCATTTCAATTTTAAGGCACTTCAGTGTTTGTCTTCCAAGATAAATCTGGTCATCGCTTATGCTATTCTATACTGACAATAAATCTGTTTAGACTGTGACCTAAAAGTGGCAAGATTCATGTTCATCCTGGTCTATGGTAATGCACTCCACAACTGAGCTCCCTCTACTGAAAATGCTTTGTCTTGGCCTCCAAGAGTTTCAGCTTGGATCCCCCTGGATCAGTTGCAATTTCGCAGTCAAATACAGGTAACATGGCAGAGGGAGGAGGAAGAGACAGTTGAGCTGGTAGTTTGGACCTCAACCATTACAGATAAGGACTAGAAGTTTAAAAAGACCAAGGCATAGGGAAGCAATCAGAATAGAGTGCACTGATGTGATGTTTTCTCATTGGTCACCCTTGTCTAGCAAGCAGGCCACAGCAGTGGGTTAAACAACATGTAGCTTTAAAGTCAGACCTGGTAGAATTCATTACCATCATCCAGCCTCCAGGCTAGATCACTGTAGCTAGTTCTACATCAGAGGAAGGGCTGCAGTCTCCGAGCTCACCACTGGAGCATATACATTTACTTATTGTGGGGGCCTTAAGCACTGGTGCACCTCAGTCCCTCCTTCACTTGCCTATCTAGGCTCCTGTGGGTTGCAATGCTTTGGTCTAATTTCAGTTGTTGGGTTTAGTGTGTGGGTGCTGGGTGGTGTTGGTGGCCCGTGATATACAGGAAGTCAGATTAGATAATCAAGTGGTCCCTTCTGGCCTTAAATTCTATGTTGCTAAGACTACTGCCCTCAATAGAAGAGGATATTCCTAGTTCTTCAAAATGCCCTTCTCCTACTAGCATAATCTCAGTTCTACCCAGATTTAGTATGTGCCAGCTCCTTTTCAGCCATATTCTGATTCCCCACAGGCACCAGGACAGCTGGGAAACATTTTCTGCATTTGCTAAGAAAGAGATGTAAAGTAGAATGTCATCAGCATACTGATGGTATTGCAGCCTATATGGCATTTCACAATCACTCCAACTGGCCGAACATATGTTGATGTAAAGAACTGCTGAGACTAAGCCCAAAGGAACTCCACAGGTGAAAGCTCTCTAGGAAGTGAAGCAGCTGGGATCTGTTCAGAAGAAATGGGTAGTGCAATTTTTTGGGTTGGTGGCTGAACCAAAAAAATTGTAAAAAGATCCACTTTGAAGTGGAATGAAATGTTTTGTTTGGATGAGGGTGTGACATGACCCAAGGTACAATCTGAACTGTTGAATAGCTGTGTCCCCTTAATTCTCTAGCCTGTGGTGCCTTTTACACTGCTGTGCTGTCAGAACATCCACTCCTGGCCTGTTCACACAGCATTCAGCATGCAAATTCACTCCCAGCTAAATACATGAGAACTCTGATCAGTCACTCATGAATCACATACAAGGTGACACCTGCAAATTCTTAGTCCCAGCCTTGTCTCCCCAGAAATTTGCATCTTGTACTGACAGTACTGTTCTGAGCAGTACAAGCCCATAGAAAGTCCATCATTTCATCAAAGGAAAATGATAATGCACCAGCCTTGTTATCCTAAATGGAGTTTCTCCACACACTCTAATCCAAACACATTAGGGAAGATAAGATAAAATATTTCTGTAGTTAATAAACTCAAGTGATTAAAAGAAAAGAAAAGAGCCAAATACAAGCTAATGCCTAACTTAACAAGCTAAGTAAATTTAAAAGCAAAAGGTTTTAATCTCACCATATGCTGCAGTAAAATTCAGAGGCTGGGTCTCCTTTCAGGCTGGGACCCCTCCTCCTTAATTCAGTTATTTGAGAGTCAATGTCATGATTAGAGATGAAGAAGGAGAGAGGTGAATTGGAGGCCACTCTCTTTCATTCTAATACCACCATCCCCTCTTTGAAGATTACTCCCCCCGCTGGGGTGCAGGCAACAAGTAGTCTCTCGTGGATGTGAGGGTTGAACCATCCCTGTGAAAAAGTGTATATTTCTCATTCACACCTTCCTGTTGCTGAAGAATGGCTGCTTAAGTGATAGCCTACTTGACTTTCTTAATACCTGTCTGGAGGTGCTAGTATGTCTTTGTCTCCGAAAAAACTGGTTTGGGCCTGCCTTTCTAAGGCTATGTCTACACTGCACTTCCGTCGTTAAAACTTTTGTCCCTAAGGGGTGTGAAAAAACACCCCCCTTAACAACAAAAATTTTAACGACAAAAAGCACCATTATGGACAGTGCTTTGGTGGCGGGAGATGCTCTCCCAGCAATGAAGCTACCACCCCTCATTGGGGGTGGTTTTATTTTGTCATCAGGAGACCTCTCTCCTGGTGACAGAGAGCATCCACACTGCCTACCTTACAGTGGTGCGGCTATAGCAGCACAGCTGCGCCGCTGTAGGTGCGCAGTGTAGACATAGCCTAACTCTGAAACATGTTACAGCAATGATATACAGTAGAATTCTATAACTTTACATACAAGTCGATACACATATTTTACAAGGACAATAATGTTCAGCAGATGATGACATTTCAAATTATACCACACAAGGCATACTTTGTACACAATTTAGCATAGTTTTGTAAAAGTGGTGAACATAATAGTATAGACCGTCAGAGGGTTTGTTTAAAACCTTTTAAAAAAATGGAAATATAATTCAAAACAGAAAGCTATTTCAAGTCAAAACACCAAAACATCTCATTTTGAAAGTGTTGAAATGAAACATTTTGACTTTCTGAACTTCTTTTTGAGGTGGGAGGGAAAAAAATGGTGAATTCAATGTGACTTTGTGAAAAGTTTCAGTCGACCCAAATCTGCATTTTTCAATGAAAAATGTTTCATATGAAAAATTTTCACCCAGATCTAAAAATGAGCAAAGCCAGATTAATATGACTGCTCATTCTGGCAAGACCACATAGGCAGCCTCCATAACACCTGATGACCGACATGTCAAGTCAATAATAAATCCAATTGATCCATGTACATTAGTGTCGACCTCTAACCACTGCCCCTGTGAATAAGTAAGTTATCCAACAAGTGCAGCTTCCTGTTTCCATTTCATATCCTGATCTGAAGCCTGGCTGGAAGATGTCAGATCCTTTGGAAGTTGGTGAGCCACTCTGCTTTTTAAAAAAAAAAAAAAAATCGCTTTGCCCAGAAAGGGGAAAATTGATGACAGGGCATAATTTAAAAAGAAGAAGCATCTTTGATAGGCAGCATTGCCTACTGGATGAGTCATTGGAATGGGACTTAGGAGACCTGGTTTCTAGTCTTGGCTGTGCTGGTGACCTGCTGGATGATCCTGGGCCAATCACTTCAGGCCAGATTTTCAAAGGTAATTAGCCACGTAAAGGTGCAAATAGATGCCCAGAGGGATTTTCCAAAGCACTTATGCAGAATAGCTGCCTATCTGTATCATTAGGCACCTAAGTATCTCAGAAAATCTGGGCCTTAATCCTCTCTGTTCCTCTGTTTTCCCTGCCACTTTTTTTGTCTCGTCTATTTAAACTGTAGGCTCTCCAGGCCAGGGACTGTCTCCCATGTTTGTACATCACTTAACATAATGGAGTCCTGCTTGTGATTGGGTGTTTCTGGGTGCTACTATAACAACAACAATGTACATTTACATAGTACCTTTGAGTAAAGGATCTTAACACTCAATTGCTCAGACATCAATTATTTTGGGGGGGGGTGTGACAGGGTCTGTGGCTCACCGCTGTGGCGCCTCCTCCTGGCCGCTTCGGGGAATTAGTTTTGCGCCAGTAGAGCGCCCTCTTTGGGTGGCGTTCCGCCTGTCGTCTCGCCTCTGTGGGGTGCACGGACTTGCGTTGCTCCCGACGTCGGCGTCCTCTCCCGGAGCACTGCCCTCCGACAGTGTCCCTTTGTCCAATCACACCCCCTTCCGGGGGGGGGGGGTAAACAACAGCCCCACACCTTCAAGTCCAATCCTCACAGTCTAGGATCTGGTGTGGTTCTGACCGGCCGCTCCCTGCGGGGGGGGGGGGGACTCAGGCCCGCCCACTACTCTGAGTCCCGGTCCAGAGGCCCTCGTGTGACAGTCTCACTGTCCTCCTCCTCCTTCCTCCTCTGACTATCCCTCTGGACCGCTTCCCCAACAGCCCTTCGCTACGCTAGGCCTCCTCCTCCCAGGCCTGCCGCCTAGCAGGCTATGGAGTAGGGCCTTCTCCCACTCTCTCAGGCTGGCCTGCACTGCGCTGTCCGTGGTGCTGGCCTCCCAGCTCTGGAGACAGACCTTCCCCTCTGAAGGCCTAGGACAGACTGACCGCTCCTGCTCTGGGCAGCCTTTTATATGGCTAAGCTGGGCCCTGATTGGCTGGCTCCACTCTGCCTTCTTATTGGCTCCCAGTAAGCCCTCTCCTGATTGGCTGCGCGTCTACGCAGGCGCCTAGGCCTGCCGCAGCCCAGTCTCTCTAGGTGTGGGGTAATCGCCCCACCACAGGGGGCAAGAGGGGTAAACACACCAGTGAGGTCAGAATCATCTTCATTTTACACGTGATAAAAATGAGCCCCCCCCCACTATTAATGGCCTGATGGCCAAAAATTAGCATCTCCCATGACATTTCACTATTCAGAACAGTTCTGGTTGTGGAAATCGTGCAGAAGCTATGGTGGAGAAGGTGCCAGTGGTGTTAGACAAAGATAGTTGTAGTGTTCTACAGGTCTTTCATCATGGTGGTCCCATATCTGGTCAGTAATTTCCACCAAGGGGCTCTCAAAACCCATTGGCTCCAAAAGTCTCCAAATCCCCATCGCCCCATTACAAGAAAGCACTAATAAGTAAAAGTTTGTGTTATCTAATTGATGGGGCACTGTTTGCCCTTGTACCTTTGCAGTAAGGAGCTTTCTAGTTACTGATCACTTCTTAAACCCCTTTATGAAAGCAGATTGATTGGGTGTCATATTTGTAGCATACACAGGCAGAACAAATGATCTCTCTCCTGCCGTCTGAACAGCTGGGGAGTGGCAGCTGGGGTTCAATTTTCTTTAAACTGCAAGCCAGCCTCTTGAGAGGACTAAGGAGGGGGAATCGGGAAGGGTGGGGGTTGCAGAGAAAGATGCTGCAGGTAAAGGTCAGTCGATCGATTTGATTGAAACTAGACCCAGGTGCCTGTTTCGTTATGGGTACATTTTTTCAGTCCCTTTTGGATGCAAAAACTGTAGATATTACATCATTGGTAGCTGAGGATAAACTAAGTTTAAGTGTAACCCAAATCAACTAAAAATGCAGCTCCTCAAGCCTCCTGGTTTAGTTTCAGAGATATAAGATTAATGTTGCACAATTTGGGGATGTTATGTAATTTCCTTTATATTTGCCAGGGGAGGAGGGGTCAGAAATATTGGATCTTCCCCTATGAACTATGGAGGCTACTTTGCCCGAACTTTTGAATTCTAACTTAATTCATCAATGCCTGTAGCAAGCAAACGTAAAGGAGCAAAATCAGGCCAACAAATAAGTCTCAGTACAATACAATTAAAATATAAGCACATCCTGAGGTGCTTAGTAAAGACCAGTTTTGAAGTGGTTATCTTCCGACTACTCAGAGAGGTGAACCAAGCTTATAGAAAGGTCATCTTGAAGACAGTAATATTATATTACTTAATTTGTATTATGGGCCAAATCCTGCTCATTCAATAGTCAGTAGCTTCAGGTACTTTACTGCAAGGTTCCACTAGTCTCAAAAATATGTCAGTGCAATTATACATAAAGCACCATGGCAAAACACATTTTCAAAGCATAAGCCTGCTGTAAATGTACAAGAGCTCTGAATAAACCTTTTCCTCTGTGGTGACACAGCTGTCAGCTTGACTGGGTGCTATGATTCAGTTTCATGATTGCTTAAGTTCCAGTAGAGTAAAAGAACTGCACTTCATTAAAATCTATTTCTTAGTACAGACCACTGCCAGCACTACAAGCTGTCTCTGCAATTAAGAAAATGTAAAATGATCCCCTGCAGAGAGGAGTACAGTAGCAGTGAGGGGAATGCAGTCAAGTCAAATCCTAGGCCAGCACATAATTTTCTTCTTACAGTTTTCCAGAAAGGACTTGGCAGGAGACACAAGCAGACATGAAGCACAATAAATTGGTGAAGGTTTGTATCTTGGATCTACATCTGTAGTATGCTGAAATGCACCTTACTAAGGTGTACTTGACAAAAATTCATTCCACATAAATATCAATCTATTATATTCCAAAAAGGAATACCTCATAATTAGGATTGATTCCTCTATGCTTTGAACCCATTCACTCCACCAAGACCGACCTGTTCCATTTCATTCTATGTTTTCTTTAGAGGCATTTTTTTTTACTAAATATTAATTGACCCCACCTATGCTGCCAGACTCTGAAATTCAATTCCACGCTATGTTTCCCTGTTAGATATTTCTTATTATACATTCAGATCTGCCTAAGGCAGCCATTTAACCACTCTTCAATTCATTGCTTATATCTTGACTGTTGATCATATCTTCCTTCAACTTAAATTAATTCTCTGTTCTAGTATTATCACATAGAAAAATAATGTACAATTAATGCACTTTTTTAAAATGCTAATTGCTATTTATGCCAACAACTATAATTGACTTTGTGCTTTCTCTGTTTGAGGCAAAAAAGAATGTTTGCTTTAGCTATATAGTATAGTATACTGCTGTGGTATATGGCTGTGTTCTACCACCACTTAATTTTAGTGTCTATATTCTGTACATGGTATTAAGTTTCTTGAGTACAGAGTGTAACATTCTGCATGCCCTGTAGGAAGGAGTTACCAAATATCAAATGGAGGAAAACTAAAAGCTTCAGCAAAACCTTAATCCTGTTTCTCCTGAAATATCAATACAACAACATGTAAAAGTAAAAAATCCATAAACCTCTTCCTGTGTTCAAGATCCAAAGACATTTTTTAATTTAGTACTTTGCAACTACACCTCTACCCCGATATAACGCTGTCCTTGGGAGCCAAAAAATCTTACCACGTTATAGGTGAAACCGCGTTATATCGAACTTGCTTTGATCCACTGGAGTGCGCAGCCCTGCCCCCCCGGAGCACTGCTTTACCACGTTATATCCGAATTCGTGTTATATCGGGTCACGTTATATCGGGGTAGAGGTGCATTATGAAACGACATTCACATGCCATATATTTTATATACACATAAAGGGCCAGCTCCTCAACTGGTTTAAATTGGCTGCTTCACATATATGACATAATGACCCAGCCCAAAGTGTATCACTTTAAAAGTGTCCAAAAATGTAGGAGCCATAAGATTCCACCTTCTTGGATTCACTCAAAGATAAGAAATAAGCATTTATACTTAGGATATAATTTGTTGTTGTAGTAGTCTGGTAGACTCAGAACGACCCAAAGGGAGGTGACAGAGTGTGGTGGTTAAGGATTTCCTTCTCTGGGGGAGAGAGGCATCCATCTGCCATCCCAACACGATGTCCTGGGAGCTGTGCTGCCTGCCTGGAGCCTGCATCTCAGAACTCATGGAAACATTGCTAAAGCTGTCCCATCCCTCTGGGTACTACCTCATGCTGCTTATCCACATGGGCACTAATTAGGGTGACCAAGTGTCCAGTTTTGGACTGGAACACCTGGTCGAAAAGGGATCCTGATGGGTCCGGTCAGCACCGCTGACTAGGCCGTTGACTGTCCGGTGGGCAGTGCCAGCCACGGTGCCATGCAGCTCCCAGGTCAGGAAGCAGCTGGCATATCCGGCTCCTAGCCTTAGGGGCGGCCAGGGCAGCAGGGTCCCTGCGCTGCTCCACCCCTCACCTGCAGGCACAGCTCCCTTTGGCTGGGCCAGGGCAGGGGAGGAACTAGCACAACTCATGCTCAGCACGCGGCTGTTGAGAGGTCGTGTGTCACGCACCTCTTCCGCTGCTGCCGGCCCTTTTCTCCTCGCGCTCCTCGTGTGGCTGGGCTCCAGCTGCGGCGTGTGCCCTGTGACAAACAGCGGTCTGTTGCCCCATCGCCAGCACCGAGGAGTTTGGGGTATGTGTATTGCCGTCTCCAAGTGCTGGAAATGGGGCTGCGCCCCCCATCCCGCTCACTGTATTCCTCCCCGTCCCAACCCCCCCGCATCCCCATCACTGCATCCCTCCCCACCTCAATCCCCCCACACTCCCATCTCCCTCACTGCATCCCTCTCTGCCCCGCCCCAACGCCCCCTGCACTCCCATCCTCCTCACTGCATCCCTCCCCCATACTTACCCATCCCAGCCCTGTACCCCTTACAGCACTCTTCCACCCATCCTCTCCACCTTCCAGAGCTGCCACCCCCATGTCCCTCACTCGCCACAGCCCTGCACTCCATTCACCTCCATACACTGCTGCACTCCCATTATGTCCCTATCCACCCCTTTGCCCCCCACATCCTCATGCACCTGTAGCCTTCTGCCTTTCCCTGCATCTCCACATAGCTCCCCCATCCCTTCCTCTCTCCTTCACTTCCCCCTCTTACCTCCACCCTGCTCTCGTCCTTGGCCTCTTTCCCTCCCCATCTTCTCTCCTCCAGACCCGGAGGGAGCAAAGGACTGGCCAGGACCATTTACAGACCTGAGCACGGAGGAGCTGCAAGCATTGACAGAGGCCTTCTTCCCCTACGACCCTCTACAGAGCCAGGTACGCCCGGAGGGGGAGTTGGGAAGTGGCCCCGGGGTAGCCGACCCCTGTCTGGCTGCAATGCTGCCAGCGAGTGAGTCAGTGTGTTGCGGTCAGGATCCCCGCTGACCCAGTGGCAGACCACTCTGCCACTGCTAGGGCCCTGGGCTGGGACGCAGTGGAGTGGGTGGGCCTGCATCCCCCCCCTGCCACCCGAACCCATGGGTGGCAGTCTCCTCCTCTCTTAGGCAAGAAGCCTGCACTAGTAGGCCCTCCGCCAGAGCTAGGAGGCCCGACTGTTTGCTGCTCCGCCTGAGTGTAGGCCTGAGCCTGCAGACTCCTTACTGCCCTGCCCTGACCCATTGCCTGGGGCCCCTAACTGTTTAATTGCTCTGCCTGAGTGTAGGCCTGAGCCCTCAGAATCTCTGCTGCCCCACCCTGATCAAGGGTCTGGGCTAACTGACTGTTTGCTGCTTAGCCTGAATACAGGCTTGAGCCAAAGACTCTTTGCTGCCTCGCCCCAACCAGGGGCTGGGGCTCCATAACTGTGTTTGTTGTTTGGCCCTGATCACAGGCCCGAGCTCACGTCTCCTGTTGCCCCCCTGATTCCCCACGTTTTTCAATACTCTGAAGTTCCACAACAAACCTACTTGTAAGAATGGGAAATAAATACCCCCAGCCTACTGACAAATCTGTTCCTAGGATTTCTGAACTAGGCATGTCTGGAAGGGGATAGCCGTAGGTTGTGGTAGCTCGGCTCTCTACGAGCTAAGATCAGGTGTAGTAGCTGTCAGTTACCACACTAGATATAGCCAAGCGGCTTGTGACAGGGCCACATTTATTTTCCCACTGGTTACCTTTCTCCAGTATGTACCTCTAGATTTCCCTGGGACCACAGTACTCAAAGCTATCGGGAGCCTAAGTAGTAATGATGGAAGGCACCCACAGCACTTTATGGTACATTGGTTATAGATTGCATTGCAGGCCAAGGAATGTTTAGGGTCAAATCTGTGGCACCTACAGCAAATCCTAGAGACCCCAACGTGGGAGAAGGGGTTAAATAGAGTTTCTAATAAATATAGAAAAATGTAAGTTCTGTAACAGGTGTACACTGAGAGAGACAATTAGGAGTGCTTCATTCTCAGCTGCAATCAAGATGCTGTCTACAGTATTTTCACTCTCAAACCACAGGAAATGAAATACTGGTCTCATTGTGATGGTAAATGCCCGCAGAGCAATGCACACACCAAACCTCATCTTCCACTGCAAATCTTCCTTTTCAGGAGAGCCTTAAGAAATAATTACAGTATGGCTGCATGTGACAACTGAGAGAAGCTTTGTTTGGTCTATTTTTTTTTTTTTTTGGCCAGGAAATCCTATTTGTAAACAATCCATTCTGTGACTGTGCGCAATGAGTTGGCAGTAATAAAAACATTCAGGACTTTTAAAGTAAACTGGGTATTAATTCCCAGTGGGTTTGGTGCTGCAAATAATGGAGTCAAATCTTCATTCTGTGTAAATCAATGGAACTATATTTATTTACATAAGTTGAAGATCTGGCCTATAGAATCAGTTAGCTCTTAAGCACTAATAGAATGTCCAGCACTGTGCAAGAAATAAAGGAAGATACTGTCTGTCTCACGAAGCTTGTAGGCTAAATAGGTAACAATCCCACATAAAGGACACTGAGCTACTCGAATAATTTTGGACCAGACAGTGACACCCCTACTTTCCCTATGTAGCAACTTATTTCAATAGTCCCGTTGACTATTCTGCGTAAAGTAGTAGTTAATGTGAGAAAGAGCTTCACAATCTTGTCTTTGGTGTTTTGTTTTTTCTTTCTGTCATGGTTACAGGGCTAGCTGCATCTCTGTCCCCATCCTGGTCTCTCTAAGTGTATCCCCCCAGGTGTCAGGCCTCATGCCTTTACCTCTTCTGGGGTGAAATTCTATAATTCAGCCACTTTTGGACCAGGCCCTGGACTACAGTACCCAATATATCAAGCACATTTACCCAGCTGGTCTGAGTTCAGGTACCTGCGGTTCTACACTCATGACTATCTTACCTAAAGTCATACCATCTCCAGAGTTCCTTTGTTCTTCTGCATTCCTGGGTTTTGGCTCTTCTAGACAAAACTATTTTTGTCGGTTAGCTGGGAGGAGGTAAAGTCTTAAAAGTTAACAATTTGGGCATTACCCCTTAACCATCAAAGGCTTGCTGAGAAGTGGCTTACCTTGAGTCATCTTTTCCTTGCAACCTATTAAACTAAGCCAATCTAGTAATACTGCAAACATCCCAATAACATACAGTACTCATGTTATTACCCAGCAGCTCCATACCAATCACAGAAGTATTCTATGGACACCAGATAGCACTTGTGAACTATCCAGCCTGACAGTTTCCCTTTAGTATCACTTCTAAGCATAGCTGATCAAAAACAGAATTTCCATCCCACAGGAAATTCTTATATTTAAACACTTATTTTCATTCTGAATTTGGACAAAACATTAAAATATCAAATTTTTCATGGAATAAAAAAAATTGAGAACTTTTACACCCAGGAGCAGTGAACCATTTCATTGTGAGTCAGTTCAACATTAAACAGCATCTCCTAATTGTGGCCTCTGAACAACAGTTCCCATGAGGCAATGTAGCACAATAGAGTTATAAATTTAATGTTGAACTGACTCAAAACAAAACATTTGGGGTCAGTTCAACGCACCAAAATATTTCAATTCAGGAGGAACCGCATATTTCATTCTAGTTTTCCTGACACAAACTGTCACGTTTGGAGAACGCTGGAGTAGGATCCTTTGGTCAGTTCTCAAAATCATAAGACTAACATTTCTCTCACAATTCCTATACAAGACTTCACCAGAAATAGATTCATTGTGTTTTTTAAGCTTGCTCATTAGTCTTTGTGCCTTTTTTTTTTTAAGGATTTTGTTTCATGCACAAGATTCCACTGCAGGAGAGAAAGTTAGAACATGCAGACTATGATTTAAAACTACTGACATCATAAGGAAAGGATAGAGGAGGAGCAAATTAGCTGCCAAAACTATTTGCAGAGTGCACCAAAAATCCTGAACAGATGGATTCATACTACTTTAAGTGTTCATACTCCCCAAAATGCACACCCAGCAGTCTAAGGAATACAGACCTATCAAGCTGCTACTGAAGACTCAGAACCAAACTATACAGAAGATCATGTTCACTGGTAACTTGTACAAAAATAGGACACAGACACACTATGCAGTTACAAGCATGTGGTGCAGCCAATGGTGAAAAACAGTAGAAATATAAAATGACACCACATCTTCAGTATAGGATGACCAGATAGCAAGTGTGAAAAATCGGGATGGGGGTGGGGGAGGGGAATAGGTACCTATACAAGAAAAAGCCCCAAAAACCGGGATTGTCCCTATAAAATCGGGTCATCTGGTCACCCTACTTCAATATAACATGTCTCCTGGATAGCAAGGGCTGAACTATGGTTTTGGCACAAGTCCTGAGAAAGGGACAACATATAACACACCAGCAGCAGATCTTTTCCCCACAGCTCTAGGGGAGGTTAGGAATCTGAGTCAGTTCTACTCACCCTGCACCCTGATGCAGCTGTGTGCACTGGTAAGTTAGGGGTGGTTTCCATGGAGCTAAGGCTTCAGCCACTCCCACCCACCTGCACAGGAAGAAAAGTAGAAGCCTGGTGGAGGATGAGCTCCACCTCTTGAGACTACCTATAATGAGAGTGGTTGGTGAGAGGAGTAAGGGGGTGCGCCATAACTCCCATGCTTAGGAGAGTTAGGCCTGGTCTACACTATGAGTTTAATTCGAATTTAGCAGCGTTAAATCGAATTAACCCTGCACCCGTCCACACAACGAAGCCATTTATTTCTAAATAAAGGACTCTTAAAATCGATTTCTGTACTCCTCCCCAATGAGTGGTGTAGAGCCAAAATCGATATTGTCATTTCAAATTAGGGTTAGTGTGGCCGCAATTCAATGGTATTGGCCTCCGGGAGCTATCCCACAGTGCACCATTGTGACCGCTCTGGACAGCAATCTGAACTCGGATGCACTGGCCAGGTAGACAGGAAAAGCCCCGCGAACATTTGAATTTCATTTCCTGTTTGCCCAGCACAGGAGAGCATAGGTGACCACAGAGAGCTCATCAGCACAGATAACCATGCAGGCCGATAATCGAAAAAGAGCACCAGCATGGACCGTACGGGAGGTACTGGATCTGATCACTATATGGGGAGAGGATTCAGTGCTAGCAGAACTTCGTTCAAAAAGAGGAAATGCAAAAACTTTTGAAAAAATCTCCAATGGCATGATGGAGAGAGGCCACAATAGGGACTCAGAGCAGTGCTGCATGAAAGTCAAGGAGCTCAGACAAGCCTAACAAAGGAGGCAAATGGTCGCTAGGGGTCAGAGCCGCAGACATGCCGCTTCTACGCTGAGCTGCATGCAATTCTAGGGGGGGCCACCACCATTACCCCACCTCTGACCGTGGATTCCAAGGCAGGGGTAATCTCATCAGCTACACCTGAGGATTCTGCGGACGGGGAAGAGGAGGAAGAGGAGGAAGAGGAGGAGGACAGCTTGCAGAGAGCACCCAGCACTCCGTTCTCCCCAACAGCCAGGATCTTTTTCTCAGCCTGACTGAAGTACCCTCCCAAGCCTCCCAAGCCAGTACCCAAGACCATGAACCCATGGAAGGGACCTCAGGTGAGTTTACCTTTTAAAATATAAAACATGGTTTAAAAGCAAGCATTTTTTAATGATTAATTTGCCCTGAGGACTTGGGATGCATTCGCGGCCAGTACAGCTACTGGAAAAGTCTGTTAACGTGTCTGGGGATGGAGCGGAAATCCTCCAGGGACATCTCCATGAAGCTCTCCTGGAGGTACTCCAAAAGCCTTTGCAGAAGGTTTCTGGGCAGTGCAGCCTTATTCCGTCCTCCATTATAGGACACTTGACCACGCCATGCTAGTAGCAAGTAAAGTAGCTAGTATCATTGCATGACAAAGCCTGGCAGCATATGGTCCCAGTGTTTGCTGGCATTCAAGCAACTTCCTTTCTTTATCTCACTGTGTAATCCTCAGGAGAGTGATATTGCTCATGGTAACCTGGTTGAAATATGGGAATTTAATTAAGGGGACAGAGGTGGCTGTTCCTACTGGGCTGTTTGCCTGTGACTGAAAAGAAATCCTTCCCTGCAGTTAGCCAAGGGCGGGGGGGGGGGGAGAATTGGCTCTGAGCTTTTCGCGTTTGGCTAGCAGGGATCTTCCCTGATACCAGCCACGCGGTGGGGGGAGGGGTACAGCGATCATCCCAGATAATTCATGGCGGGTGGGGGGGGCAGGGGGTTAGTTTGGTTTCTGCAGGGATCTTCCCTGATACCAGCCACGCGGTGGGGGAAGGGATAAAGCGATCATCCCAGAGAATTGGATGGGGTGGGGGGTTAGTTTGTTTTCTGCTGCTGAAGGTTAACAGGAAAACGGCAGCAGTCAACGGGCTTTGCTTGGTATGTGGGAAAGGAGGGCGCAGAAGCCGAAAGACAATGGCTTACCATGGCCACATGCAAGCCGAATTCTGTTGCCCGGACCTGCGTCTGTGATCTCTAACACCAAAGCCACAGGCACTCAATTTTAAGATGGAAAATGCGACCTTGTACTGAAATCACATGTGCTATATAATGTGAATAATGTTTTTCACCGTGAAAGAGTATTAGCATTGCTCTGTAAAATGTATTTTTTAAAAAACTTCTCTTCTTTTTTCCATCCCTCCAGCAGCTGCAAATTTTTCAAGCCTCCCTCCTCCGTCCCGAAGGCTATCTCAGATAAGGCGGCGGAGAAAGAGGACGCAAGACGAGATGTTCTCGGAAATAATGGAACACACCCGCAATGAAAGAGCTCATCTGAATTAGTGGAAAGACACAGTATCTAAGTACAGGAAAGATGCCAGTGAACGTGAGGTCATGAGGGACGCTCGAGATGAGAGGTGGCAGGCTGCAACGCTGGGGCTGCTGCGTGATCAAACGGACATGCTCCAGCATCTGGTGGAGCTTCAGGAACGGCAGCAGGATAACAGAGGGCCGCTGCAGCCACTGTATAACCTCCCTCCCCCCTCACCATGTTCCATAGCCTCCTCACCCAGACGTATAAGAACGTGTGGGGGGGGGGAGAGGCTCCATGCACCCTCCAACACCACCCCAGTGGACAGCCCAACCAAAAGGCTGTCATTATATTGAATTTTTTCAGTGGCCTTTTACTTCCCTCCTATCCTCCTCCCAAACCTCATCCGGGTTACCTTGTCGGTTCTCTCCCTATGTTTATAATCAATTAATAAAGAATACATGATTTTTAAATGATAGTGACTTTATTTCGTTTAAAAGCAAGCTGTGATTTAAGGGGGGAGCGTGGTTTGCTTACAGGGAATGAGTCAATCAAGGGGGCGGGTTTTCAACAAACAGAACTTTCACACCGTAGCCTGGCCAGTCATGAAACTGGTTTTCAAAGCTTCTCTGATGCACAGCGCTTCCTGGTGTGATCTTCTAATCGCCCTGGTGTCTGGCTGCGCATAATCAGCAGCCAGGTGATTTGCCTCAGCCTCCCACCCCGCCATAAAGGTCTCCCCCTTACTCTCACAGAGATTGTGGAGCACACAGCAAGCAGCAATAACAATGGGGATATTGGTTTGGCTGAGGTCTGACCGAGTCAGTAACGAGCGCCAGCAACCTTTTAAACGCCAAATGCACATTCTACCACCATTCTGCACTTGCTCAGCCTGTAGTTGAACAGCTCCTGACTCCTGTCCAGGCTGCCTGTGTATGGCTTCATGAGCCATGGCATTAAGGGGTAGGCGGGGTCCCAAGGATAACTATAGGTATTTCAACATCCCCAACGGTTATTTTCTGGTCCGGGAAGTAAGTCCCCTTGCTGCAGCCGTTTAAACAGAGTAGTGTTCCTAAAGATGCGAGCGTCATGAACCCTTCCCGGCAAGCCCACGTTGATGTTGTTGAAATGTCCCTTGTGATCCACAAGTGCTTGCAGCACCATTGAAAAGTACCCCTTGCGGTTTATGTACTGGGTACCCTGGTGCTCCGGTGCCAAGATAGGGATATGGGTTCCATCTATCGCCCCACCACAGTTAGGAAATCCCATTGCAGCAAAGCCATCCACTATGACCTGCACATTTCCCAGAGTCACTACCTTTTGTAGCAGCACCTCAGTGATTGCTTTGGCTACTTGCATCACAGCAGCCCCCACAGTAGATTTGCCCACTCCAAATTGATTCCCGACTGACCGGTAGCTGTCTGGCGTTGCAAGCTTCCACAGGGCTATCACCACTCGCTTCTCAACTGTAAGGGCTGCTCTCATCTTGGTATTCTGGCGCTTCAGGGCAGGGGAAAGCAAGTCACAAAGTTCCATGAAAGTGCCCTTACGCATGCGAAAGTTTCGCAGCCACTGGGAATCGTCCCACACCTGCAACACTATGTGGTCCCACCAGTCTGTGCTTGTTTCCTGGGCCCAGAATCAGCGTTCCACGGCTATAACCTGCCCCATTAACAGCATGATCTCCAAAGCACCGGGGCCCGCAGTTTGATAGAATTCCATGTCCATATCCTCATCACTCTCGCCGTTGTGCTGCCGTAGCCTACACCTCGCCGCCCGGTTTTGCAGGTTCTGGTTCAGCAAAAACTGCACGATAATGCGCGAGGTGTTTACAATGTTCATGACTGCTGTCTTGAGCTGAGCGGGCTCCATGCTTGCCATGGTATGGCGTCTGCACTGTTCACCCAGGAAAAAGGCACGAAACGGTTGTCTGCTGTTGCTTCCTGGAGAGGGGGGAGGATGTACCCAGAACCACCCGCGACAATGTTTTTGGCCCCATCAGGCATTGGGATCTCAACCCAGAATTCCAATGGGTGAGGAGACTGCGGGAACTATGGGATAGCTATGGGATAGCTACCCACAGTGCAACACTCCGGAAATCGACGCTAGCCCCGGTACATGGACGCACACCGCCGAATTAATGTGCTTAGTGTGGCCGCATACATTCGACTTTATACAATCTGTTTCCAGAATTCGAATTATATAAATTCGGATTAATCCCATAGTGTAGACATACCCTTAGATAGGCCACAATCTGACCCTATAATGGAAAGGATACTGAACAAACAATAGGAAAGTGACTGAGTCACCTCAGGCATTGTAAGAGAACATCAATAGTGTAAAGAAAAAAAGTAATCATTTATAAGTATCTTTTTGCTTGTTCAACATTCCATTAAAAGGCTGAGAGATCAGAAAGAAGCAAGATAAAAAGAGAAACATGCCCAAATATGGAATACATTTCTGAAGAGTAATATCTCTCCTCAGCTCAGATGGAAGCTGCAATCAGCACATCATCCTAGCAAACATCTGCAGCTAAGAATCATAGCTGACAACCAAGAAAATGGAATAAAAACATGACACCAACTCAGGGAATTTCTAGCATTACGTGCCAAAAGCAACCATCAGGAATTATATACTCTGAAGATAACACACTAATTATCCTATAAGTAACTGCATATGAGCAAAAATCTTCACCAAAAAAGAGAAAAAATGTATTATCCAACATTAACCAGTGAAGGAAATCAAAATCATTAGAAGGTAGTTTTTTTAATAATGCCCTCATGAATAAAAAAATAAAAGTTAAGTTTATTTTCCACTTGCTACTACTGGGAAAATGCAGGTTTTTGATTCTAAAAATTTCTCAGCTGTATCAGATTAAAAAGATAACACCTAGTAAATCAATTTTATTTTTTTCTGCACTGAGTTGCCCATGACCCAACAATACATTTCTCATGATAGGTAACTATTTTCCATTATTTGTTTTGCTCAAAACTTGAGCCATCAGCCACAGAATCAATAAAACCCAAACCACAAGAGCAGTCAGAGGCAACCCTTCCATGTCTCCACTACTTATCACTCCACAAAGCTTACAAGCTGTGAGGATCCATGGGTCTTGAACACAGGTGCATAGGCAGCCACCCATCCAGGGGCTTTTAGTAACTCATGGGTTGATTGGCTACTGGAATTCTTGCTCAGGAGTGCCTAGCTGTAGCCAGGGCCGGCTCTGGCTTTTTTGCCGCCCCAGGAGGAGGGTTGCGAGCCCGCCGCGGCTCCGCTCTCCCCGACCAGCCGGAGTGCCGGGGGGAGGGCGGCGAGCCCGCCGCGGCTCCTCTCTCCCTGACCGGCCAGAGCGCCGGGGGGAGGGCGGCAAGCCCAGCCGGGGCCCTGCTCTCCCCGATCGGCCGGAGCACCGGGGGGAGGACGGTGAGCCTGCCGCGGCTCCGCTCTCCCCGACCGGCCGGAGCGCCGGGGGGAGGGCGGCGAGCCCGCCGCGGCTCCGCTCTCCCTGGCGGCAGGAGCGCCGGGAAGAGGGTGGCGAGCCCAGCCGGGGCCTCGGTCTCCCAGACCGGCCGGAGCTCCGCGAGGAGGGCGGAGAGCCCGGCTGCGGCCCCGCTCTCCCTGGTCAGCTGGAGTGCCGGGGGAGGGTGGCCCTGCTCTCCCCGGCCGGCCGGACCGCCGCAGGGAGGGCGGCGAGCCCAGTCATGGCCCTGCTCTCGGGCCTGAGCGCCGCCCCCCTCCAGGTGCCGCCCCAAGCACATGCTTGGTAGGCTGGTGCCTGGAGCCCGCCCTGGCTGTAGCAGGGTAGACACCTGCTCCTGCCTGGAAGGGCCTGAGATAGCCCAGGGAGCAGACAGCGTGAAGGCTGAGCTGATTGGGGGAAGTGGCTGCAGCTGGGGCATCGCCCCAAACAGACTCAGCTGGCCCTATAAAGGCAGGGAGCCAGAGTCTCTCTCTGCACTTAGAGAGAGAAGGGTCTGGTTGCAGGGAGCAGAGACAGGGTACCTGAGTGGAGCAGGGCTGGGGAAAGGCTGAGGAGGTGGGAGCTCCAGCCTGGAAAGCCCCAGGCTGCAGCCTAGGAGAAGGCCAAAGGGTACTGGGGGTTGCAGAGGGCAACCCAGGTGTAGGCAAAGGCAGCAGGTCCAAACCCAACCTTGCCTGTGATGAGTGGCTGATACTGCAGTCTGCCTCTGGATGTGGGGCTAGATGGTGACTAGCAGTAGCCTTATTCTGACGTGAGGTGGGGTTAGTGGGTGGGGGTTCCCCTGGGAGGGGAGACCCAGTGTGTGTGTGGGTACTGCCAGGGGGCAGCACCCAGAGTGAGGGGCACTGGGGTCCTGGGAGGGACATGGGGTGTGGGGCAGTGTGAAGGACAAGGTGGATCACCAGCCTACAGAGGGTGCTCTGGGCTGGACAGAGCTGATTCCCCAGATGACCAGCAGGAGGCGCTGCAGGGCTGAGTCTGACCTCTTATGCTAGCCAATTGATGCAACTGCACTATTTAAGCCAGAAGGAGGCACAGAAAGTTGTCTATGCAACTGGATGAATTCCTGTCTAGTTTCCTCACTAGACTCTGCCTTTTTGTCTGACTTGTGAGCCCTACTTTTTTGATCTGGTCCTGTCTTGTTCCTAATCCCTGCCCTTGATCTCTGGCTCCAACCCTTGGCTCAACTTCTGACTCTGGCTCCAGTTCCAACCCTTGGCTCATTTCCTGATTCTGGCTCTGATTCTTGGCTCAGGTTACTGTCTCCTGACACCAACACCTGCTCTGACCACTATATCTGAAAAAGGCAGGCCAGGAATCTGAACCACTCTTTCTTGCCACCTGCAAAAGAGTTAGATTATACCTTTTTGTTTTTCCTTGAAGTTCTGGGACTCTAGCAAGTGTGACAGCTATTTAAGTGTCTGCCTTTCTGAAAATCCAGTACCAGGACATTTCTTATGCTACTATTGTATTGTACTGTACTGTACTAAGGGGGCAGGGAGGGAAAACTCAATGGTTGAAGCATTGGCCTGTTAAACCTAGGGTTGTGAGTTCAATCCTTGAGGGGGCCATTTGGGGATTGATCCTGCTTCAAGCAGGGGGTTGGATTAGGTGACCTCCTGAGGTCCCTTCAAACCCTAATATTCTATGACTTATTTAAGTGCACCAGAAAACACTTAAATTTTTCACATCTGATTTATTTTATTTTTGTGGCTTTGTCTTGCTTGAAGATTATGAAAACATTAATGAGAATCTTTGCGTTTTTTGAGCAAATGTTAACTACTCACTTTTCATATTGTGCATGCATTTTATATGCAGCACTGTGAATGGGCTCCCCCTTCAACTCCTGTAAAATCTGACTGGTAGCCCCTCGTTGTGAATTAAGCAGCATGCACAGCCCAACAGGATACCTCCACCCAGTGTATTTATTGTTTATGCTCCAGGGTCAACTCAACATAGCAGCAGTTATGTGAATCCCCCTTCCTACACCCAGGCTCAGCCTGTTCTTCTGCTTGCTTTCTTCTTAGCACTATCCAGCTGGTGACCTAATTACCTCATCAAACTTCCTACAGGTGCACAGGATCCCTTCCAAACCATATAAGTCCTTCCTATTTTAATTACATTGTACCCTGGATGTTCTAAGTGACCAGGATCCTGGCTTCCAAAGGGCTCTATTTATAGTTGCTAACAGTACCTTGCCATAAGTACTTCAGGACATTTCACCAGGGTCATCTTGTTAGAGACAGAACCCTCTGGAAAGTTTGCCTGGTTTGAAGCAGAATATTGAGCTGTGACAGGTGAAACACATTCTGCGATGAAAGGAATGAGGAGTACTTGTGGCACTTTAGAGATTAACAAATTTAAAGTTTATGCTCAAATAAATGTATTAGTCTCTAAGGTGCCACACGTACTCCTCGTTCTTTTTGCTGATACAGACTAACACTGCTACCACTCTGAATTCTGAGATGAGATTATCATTAAAGAATTCCTTCTGGCAAGATGTCTAGATCAGAAGTTCTCAAACTGTGGGTCGAGAGCCCATTTTAATGGGGTCACCAAGGTTGTCTTGGACATGCTGGGGCGCAGGGCCAAAGCCTGAGCCCCAACGCCTAGGAATGAAGCTCACGCCCAAGGGCTTACATGCTTGTGCTCAGGTTACATGTCCCCTACCTGGGGCTGAAGAATCATAGAATCATAGAATATCAGAGTTGGAAGGGACCTCAAGAGGTCATCTAGTCCAACCCCCTGCTCAAAGCAGGACCAATTCCCAGCTAAATCATCCCAGCCAGGGCTTTGTCAAGCCGGGCCTTAAAAACCTCCAAGGAAGGAGACTCCACCACCTCCCTAGGTAACGCATTCCAGTGTTTCACCACCCTCCTAGTGAAATAGTTTTTCCTGATATCCAACCTGGACCTCCCCCACCGCAACTTGAGACCATTGCTCCTTGTTCTGTCATCTGCCACCACTGAGAACAGCTGAGCTCCATCCTCTTTGGAACCCCCCTTCAGGTAGTTGAAGGCTGCTATCAAATAACAGAGAAGCCCTTGGGCCTGGGCTTTGGTCCCCCTCATCTGGGGCAGCAGAGCTCAGACTTCTGTCTCCTCTCCTGGGGTCGTGTAGTAATTTTTGTTGTCAAAAGGAGGTCACAGTGCAATGAAGTTTGAGAACTCCTGTTCTAGATGGATATCATCTTCAATGGCATCACCTCTCAGTGACTGGAAATAGAAGCAATGTGGGCTGTCAATTAATCATAGTTAATGCATGCAATTAACATAAAACAAATGAACTAGATTTAAAAGTCTTGATTAATCAGTTTTAATTGCACTGTTAAACAATAATAGAATACTAATTAAAATGTATTATAAATATTTTGGGTGTTCTACATTTTGAAATATATTGATTTCAGTTACAACAGAGAATACAAAGTTTACATTGCTCACTTTATATTTTTTTACAAATGTTTGCATTGTAAAAAAGACACACAAAAGAAATAGTATTTCTGTTCACCTCATAAGTCCACTCAGTCCTATGTCTTGTGAGTGGCTGAACAAGAAGAACAAGCTTGTTTACATTTACGGAAGATAATGCTGCCCGCTTCTTATTTACAATCTCACCTGAAAGTGAGAACAGATGGTTGCATGGTACTGCTGTAGCCAGCGTTACAAAGTATTTATTTATGTGCCAGATATGCTAAACATTCATATGCCCCTTGATGCTTTAACTTGTAGGCTTTAAAGTTTTACATTGTTTTGTTTTAGAGTGCAGTTATGTTAAAAAAAATCTACATTTGTAAATTGCACCTTTATGATAAAAAGATTGCACTACAGCACTTGTATGAGGTGAGTTGAAACATACTATTTTTCTTTTTATAGTGCAAATATTTCTAATAAAAATAATTATATAAAGTGAGCACTATACACTTTGTATTCTGTGTAATTTAAATCAATATATTTGAAAATGTAGACAAGCATCCCAAAATATTTATAAATTGGTATTCTGTTATTTTTAATAGTGTGATTAAAACTGTCAATCACAACTATTTTTTTAAATCTCATGATTAATTGTGACTTTTTTAATCGTTTGACAGCTCCCGTGTAAACTCATAGCCCCCTTAAATTCAACAAGGCCAGGATTTCACTTACTAAATATAAAACCAGAATAAGTACTGTAATTGGCAACTGGAAACTATCCCATAAGCCATGATCCTCCCACATCACATCCAGCAGGAAAAAGGCAGTAACAAATCTCTCTGCCACCAGCCTGAAGTCACTGAAGATTTGCAGTATTATGGTAATTATGGTAGAAATATATCAGCTCACATATACATTTGCATGACCCGCTTGATTTTTTTTGTTGTTGTTGTTCAGTCATGTCCCCAAGTACATTCTATTTGGGAAGAACAGCTGTTGAGAAACAATTCCGAAGTGTTGATCTGCTCGAAGGAAGGCCACAGACATGTATATTTGTCTACACTGGTAAGAAAGGGGTATTTTTTTTCTGAGTAAAACTGACATGCACAAATGTGTTACAGTAATTCAGTTTTATAAAATGTTTTGATTACATTGGAACCCATGTATGTTCTGAGAGTCAGGTCAGAACATTTTGAATTAGATCATACTTAATAAGTATTGTCTGTTTGTGCAATGTTATGGATTAATGTTGATTAAGCAAGCATTGACAGGAGAGAATGGAAAGTCTTTCAAAAGCCTGGAAAAGCTCAAATAACAGGAAGTTCTAGGATCTGGAGTATGATGGTTCCAGCTTGCTCTGGCAATCTTTCTATCCCTACCCTGAATCTGGCCATGTCTATATGTACAGCGTACTGATACAGCTGCACTGCTGAAGCACATCTGGTGAAGATGCTCTATACCAACAGGAGACCTCTCTCCTGTCGGC
Source organism: Chrysemys picta bellii (assembly GCF_011386835.1). Taxonomy (NCBI): domain Eukaryota; kingdom Metazoa; phylum Chordata; order Testudines; family Emydidae; genus Chrysemys; species Chrysemys picta. The sequence goes on along the minus strand of NC_088792.1, from coordinate 41,976,487 downwards.
ATAAAAAACCCACCTCCAAGAGCGGAAGAAGCTATGTCAGCAGCAGCTCTCCCGCTGACATAGCACTGTGCACACTAGTACTTACGTTGCTGAGGAGGGTAGAATAGTCACACTCCTTTGTGACATATGTTCTGCCGACCCAGGCTGTAGTATAGACATAGCCTAATTGTAAGGTGATTTATCTTCTGTGTCCTACACAATAAGGGCAAATGCTGCCAGAAAAAAAAAAATCTCATGTTAAACCAACTGCAAAGAAATATTTGGGCTTTTTAGCACATGAAAAGTGGCTAAATTCCAAATAGAGGCAAAGTGAGGTTACTGTATTTGCTTTCAGCTGTCTGCATGTCTCTCATTGCAGATGAACAGTGTGTGTTCTGAGCCCCACTCATGGCTCTCTTGTGAATAAGTTTGATGCAAATCTTAATGGGCTTCTGAGGAATACCTTATGATATAATTTGTAGTTTGCATCCTTAAATGCTCAGTCTGTTTCCTCCACCATTTGAAGGGCTATTCTACTAGATAATGCCATCACATGCAATAAATGAAGAGGCACATACATTTGATTATACACCACGTATTCTCTTTAGAATATAGAAGACAAGGTGTTTGGAGTGTTAAATAGTATGCCTGTCTGAATCTGTTCTTGCTTGTCATCTGCACTTTGTTCTATTGAATCTGGAATAGCCCCTTAAAGGAAGGTAAAATACCATTCCCTTAGCATGGCATGAGCGTAGGTCACCAAGAGCCGACGTGAACATCAAAGATGTTCCCTGACAGCAGCATTCCAAGTTGGGAACATCAAAGCAGCTGTGAGGTTTGATCTACCCTTCCTATTTTTAATGGGATGTGTCATTGTTAAAAATAAAAAAAAAAATACAGACATGTAGAGTTTCTATGACACCAGTGATTAGGATTCACATTGTGTGAGTGGCATTATAATCAAGATTCTACCTTTTTGGGCCCACTGTGTAATGAACACACACAACAGGATGCTTGAATGTCTGTCCCAGCTAACTACTATTAAAATCAGTGGATGATCTTCAATTAACTTTTATAGGAATTGGATTGTTCCTGCCCTCCCCTCAGCTCAAAAGTAAAATAATTCTGTCCTCTATCTTTCAGTAGAAAGAAAGGCCACCTGATTATCTTGCTGAATTAATCCCATTATATACTTGCTTATCTGGGTATCAAAATATTGTATCAAACCAAGACTCTTAGTTTACAACTTCTAGACCTGGAAATCAAAACAAATTATCATCTGATTCCAGTGAAGTCAGTGTGAAATCTTCACTTACATGTTCCATCCTCAAAGCTGCAAGGTCAGTGGTATCAGTTCAGCTAAGGAATCAGCTAGTGTATGTATCTAATCTCAGTACGTTTAAAACTTCCACTAATTACATTTGCAGCTGTCAATTTTAAATAAAAGAGGATTTGCATGACAATGTAGTGTGCTGGACACGTTGGTGTTTGGGAGGCAGAGGATCCATTTCTTCAAGGTGCTGAATACTCTCAACTCGCATTTGAAGTCACTGGACACTGAGGATGCTCAGCCCCTTACAGACAGTGTGTGGAACAGAGCAAGGCCTGACAGGGATTTGAAGGGGATTTCAAATGCAAACAGTCTGTTAGCAAGAGTCAGGCTAACTGTAACCCTAATAACACAAGGCTTGTAGAAGTGAGGATTGTGTGAGGTGAGTGGGAAAGAACTGTGTGAGAAGTTGTTGCGACCTTGTGTAGATAATGTGGAATGTAGACTAGAGTCTAAATAAGTGAGAAAAATAAGATATCAGGTTGACCTATGTATAAACAAAATGCAGCTGTTGCTCATTCTTGTATGTAAAAAATGGTATAAATGCTTGCCTTAATTGTTTCTCTTGAGAGACCTGCCTAGGAGGGGGGAACCCTGTGTCCTAGTGCACTCTCCCTCCATGCAACTGCTAGAGATAAAGTATCTGACTTTGCTGCACCCAACCAAAAGAGTGAGAACTGTGTTTTTCTCTAACAAGTGCTTAACACCTCACAAGACTGGGCCCTATTTCAAGATCATTGTCATAATAATTTGCCTACATACAGGCGATGAAGATATTGTATAATTCTGTCAGTTCTACCTGCTCCTCAAGAGAAAATAAACCAATATTGAGTAGCTGGGTTTTTCTCTTTATATCTCAATCATTTAGGACCAACATCTACTTTAAACAAAATATAGTTTGGGGAGTGAAATGTAAAGAGTGGGTGGTGCCAAAGTCTGTGCTGTAATATATTTTAGTTAAGATTTCAAGGTGAACTTGTGCAGTAATCCTGGTTATGGAAACATAGTATTTGTATTTGTACACCAACCACCTGTAACCCTCTGAAATGGTCAGTTGCATGAACTGACCTCTTAGGTCATCTATATGCTGCAAAATCAGAAATAGACATCCAAATTACTATAGGCAACACTTTATAATACAGGGCTTAATAGCTTAATTGCTTAATAGCTACAATATTAGCACTTTAGCTAAAATCTAAAAGAAACACTTGCAGCTTTATCTCCACAAATCTTTGCATATAAACACTATGAATTATTTTACTAAAAGGTCAATATTTTATATGGTTCATTTCACAAGTCCATCTGTATACATTATATATGATACACCATTTGAGAATGAGTAGGTAAATTTTAAGAAATGAGCAACTGCATTACACTTACATTTTGATGGATCTTTAAATACATTTTCTACATGAAATGCTTTGACAAGTTGGACTGTGCTTACATTTGTACAAAGCAAGCAACTGGAAAGAAAAATATGAATTAAGAAGCAAGATGACTGTGTATAAGCCAGACCACATAATATTTTGGTTTCCACAACATGAAAAATGGACTATGGTACATTTTGAGTGTTTCCCAAAAGCTACCAGTCTGGGGTCTAATCCTGACAGGTGCTAAGCATCCAAAATTACCACTGCCTTTTGTGGATGTCATTTGGAGTTACATGTGCTAAGCACCTCTTAGGATTATACCCCATGCCATCTGTAATTGAGGGCTCTCAGCACCTTGTAAGAGGTAATTAGTCCCACTGGCTCCTTAAAAGCTTGATCCTGGGTGGTACTATCCGTATAGTACCAGAGTTCACAGGATCAGGCTTTTGGAATCTGATAATACAAAGTGCTGATCACCCTCAGAGGTGCTAGACATCTTCCACTCCCTTTGAAATCAATTGGAGCTTAAGGGTCTCAAGATCTCTCAGGAGGTATCAGCACCTTGCAATGTCAGGCCCTTATACCCCAGCACCTGCATGCAGTTCACTACTAAGGCTCCCCTGATTTTGCAAGTACGTTTTGAGAGAGATCTCCTTGCAAAATTTTAACTTGCTGCTTTCAGGGCATTGTGGCTTAGCACACACTAACAATACCCCAATAAAGTTATGAAAGAAACCACACTAACAACCACTTTGCAGAAATGTCAATTATTTACTTCCTTACATTTAATTTTAATTATAATAAAAATAGTTGAACACATTTTAAGAGGTCACAGTATTGTATTCATACAAAAAAGTGGATATGTAGTGTGGACTTGACCTGTAAACTGTTTCCTAATAAATAATATATCTGTAAGCACATTTTAAAATATAAATTATAAAACAAGTTTGAATTTATAAAAGGCTTGCAGCATTGTCTTTCAGAAACATACCTTTACTAATTCTCTAGGATTAACTGCAGTCAATCTGAAATTCTCACTTTTACAAAACCCTCTTGTTCAGTCCAGCACACTTAGTCCAAGTATTCCTAGTTAAAAATCCCCATTTATCAGTGTGTTCCCTTTGGTCACAGAAAAGCCTTCCACATGTTCTCCTGTGAAATGAGCATTGCAGCTTATTAATTAACACACAGAGAACTGGGTAACTGGTCGTGTGATTAATGTTATTTAATGGGAATTAGCAGACGCATGTTGCACAAGTTCTCTAAGGCTATTAATATTGAACTGTACTATGCACAGTAGCATGATACAGAAGTGTTGACACATTATTGCTCTTTTAGAGCTGGCTCCTGAGAGAAATTCATATTCATGAAACCTTAGGCAGGGTACAGTGGAACACAGAAGCCATGCAAGGCGATTCTGCTTCCCCTTTGTGCATGGAGATCTCCCAAACTGGTCTCCATAGCTCTCCATGGAGAGGATAGGGATTGTGTTTTAGACTCAGTGTAGCCAACAGAGCCATGTTCTAAGACGCTGTATAGAGCAAGAGATGAAGAAATGAACTGTCAACTGCTCTTCACAATGGCCAACATTCACCATCTTGGGCAGTTAGGGCTGATGCCATCTCTCAGTCCCATGCCCTTTTCTGTGGGTTTTGCTCTGATCTCAGGATGAGGCCTTTAGGCATTAAGGGCCAAGTCCTGAAATCAATGGGATTACTCGCGTGAATAAAGGCCTTCTCACAAATAAACAATACAGGATTACACCGGATATTAGCACCTTCAATAAGACACCAAAATAGCATGATGCAAGATCTGACATTCACATGAACAGTTTATTAGATACAATATGAAAATGTCAAAGACTTTAATGCTGGGATATATTCCTAAACTATCATAATAAAGAGGTTCTCAGTAAGTTAAAACATTTGTGAATACTGCAGTGAAGATTACAAAGATGGACAAATGTGCCAAATTCAGGTTGGAAACAGAATGCACCCTAAGAAATTCACGCTTGTTTTTAATGCCAATTGTATATAGCATGGAGTAAGTTAGTTCACTATTTCATTATGTTATAAATATGATGCTATGCTAATATTTAAGTAAAACACAGACTGAAATACTGGCCTGACTGAAGTCAATGGGGCTTTCAATCTTTGACTTCAGTGGGGCCAGGATTTCACTCACAGTTCTTACTTGCTAACAGAATTTCTAATATATTAATTAGAGCTGAGTCAAAAATTCAGTGAAAGACTTAAAAAAAGAGAGAGGAAAAAAAAAATCAATATAATTTTCACAGGGAGCTTGTCCTCGCCTGCATTAGTCCACACCAAAATCTCACTGGTCTGGCCTTCAGTAACACAGACCCGAAGAGTTATTTTCAGCATGAGGCTGCAGTTTATTGATGTGCAGTTTAACAAGATTCAACTGCAATTGTAAACCACCTTTACGTTTTTTCTTGTTCATGTATTACTATTCAGGACTAGTACATTGCTGCTTTGTGCAAGCCAGAAATCTGAATGGTGTTGTATTAAGTCATTTTCCATTTATAAAAGGATATTAATTTGCATCTTGTATGACAATATGTTCAACTCACACACATACAACCCCACTCCTCCCCTGGATGAATAATACTGTACTGGAGGTCAGCCCTTCAACTTGTAATCAAAGGACAAACTCATTTGAGTAAGAGTTGCAGGATCAGGCCCTTGGAATATTCAATTAATTTCAAATAGATCAATAGTCATAGTCTTAAGTAAACTCATACCCCAGTAAAAGGATACTAAATTTTACCACTGAACACAACCTGATCTTATTAATTAATTCAAATTCCATGAGATCCTTCTGCCTGCTTATTGAGAAATATCTGCTCAGAAGCTGCCTGGGTGTTTTATATGGAACAGAGTGCAAGTTGAGTTAAGTTTATCAGAACAATTAGTATTTGAAGCACTTTTTATGCAAAACACATTTAACAAATAGAACTTTTAGTCTAAACATGTAGCATATATAAGCATTTTGTGACTCAAGACTGTAAATGTGGTATATATTTAATACATTAAATCATTTCAGCTGCATAAAAATGTATTTTTAATAAGTTAACATAGCACCTTGGATCAATACACTGTTTTAAAACAAATCAAGAATATTCCGTTTTCAAATTGTCAGAAAAACCATTATTCCATCTCAAGCCCTCTATACACCAATAATTGAAAAGGAAGTTAGTTTATATGTAATGTTGAGATGTGTAAATATGGGAAGGCTAAGACATAAAATTGCAACTTAAGGATATAACAAAGACTTGTTAGTCACATCAGGAAACACATTTCCAACTCCTTTTAATAGTTACAGTATATAATCATAGAAGTTAGAAATGGAAACCACCTTTTAGGTTATCTAGCCCCATCCACCGTCAAAGCAAGATTGTTTCCTACAATATGTTTTCTAGTATTCCAACAAGTTGGGCTTTACATTTCCCAAGAAAAGGAGCTGCCAGCATGGGCCTTGGAATATTATTCAGTAACTTAATAGAGCTCCTGGTCAGGATCTTTTCCCTAGTATTCATTTTACATTTTCCATTTCTTAATTTCCCCTGACTTCTAGTTACAACTCCTAGTACCATGTTAATAATTCCTTTTCCTTCTCAAATATTTTCCCCAGAACCAAGCTATACATATTTAATGCTTTGAAGTCAATCTTTCTTACCTCTTACTCATGTCCATTCATTATTTTTGTTGCCGTTTTCTGAACTTTCTACAGTTTGCCTAAAGCTTTCTGCTTTTGAGTACCCAGAACTTAACATGGTATTCCAGATGTGGACTCAGCAAAGTCCCTGAAGAGGGACAATCACATCTTCTGCTCCACGACATGACACTTCAGCATATGCAACCCAAAATTGCACTGATTTTTTTTCGCTGCCACATCATATTGCAAATGAACATTTAATCTGTGGTCCACTCTCACTTCAGGTCTCTTCCAACTTTATGGCTTTAAATTCCTGCCCATATTTCTAACCTCTGCAAGACCCATTATATAACTCATCTCTCCATGCTGGTATTTATAACATATTCAGTTTAGCATTATCTGTGATTTTCATTAACATGTTCCTTTTCTAGATTATTAAAGATGTTAAATAGGACCAGATCCAAAACTGTTCCTTGATTACATTATAAAGAGGATGAAACAATTAACTGAAGGAGCAATTAAAAGTGCATAATGGGCTGATTCAAAATACAATTTACATGTCAAGACAGTATTTTAAAGTATTTTTAAATCTTCCATTTTTATCCCATTTGATTAACTGTAAGAAATAAAATACTTTGCCATAGCTGCAGTTTCCACATGTACTTCCATACTTACTCCTCACTGCCACCCCTCATGTTCCCTAACTCTAGAATACAGAATAAACTGGTAATCATTTCACCAGGACAAAATAAACCCGGGCCACATCATCAGCTATAGCTGGGCATCAAGTAGTAGCAAACTGAAGTACACTACTCTAAATCTGCATAGAGAATCTAGAGTTCAGCTCTTTTAAAAACTTATTCTATGATGCTAAGATATGATCCTGCAAATAAAAGGTTGCAGCTCTCCCAGACTTTGATCCTGCACCTGAATCTGCTAGCATGGACCACTTCTCCCATGCCAAGTCTCAGGCCTAATGAAGGGTCCAATTCTACTACGCTTACTGATGCTGAATTGGATTCCAGATGTTTCAAAAGGAAGATACTACTTAATGTGAGTAAGGGTGGCAGAGTCAGACCCTAAGTAATTATAACCCTAGCTTTAGTTTGGGCTGACTACTTTTAATGGCATGTTCTCATAAGGTTCAAGAGACACTCAACTCTCAGTTCTGAATATTGACAAAGATTAGTGTTTTCAAAATAATAAGAAAGGACACAATTTAAGCCACCTGTCCTATGAAAAAAAAATTACCTAATTTTGAATTATCCATTTTTCAGAATACTTCCAATATTGCTCATCAACTGTTTTTTTTTTCCCCATAATGACCACTAGAAGTTCTGTAATCGAAAGCAATTTGGCAAGCTATTCAATCTCCTGCCTCTATTTGTCAACTTATATAATAATAAAAAAAAAAAAAGGGAAGAAAATAGTTTGTTTGAGGAAACAACCAACCAATGAAATAAAAGAATCAAAAGTGAAGCCAAGGATGAAAAGCAAAGTCTGAAGACATACTGAATTTACAAAACAATACAATCCATGGTATTTCATGCACAGCCATTTATTCTTGTTCCATGATTTAAAACTTGGACTCATAAGGATCACATGAAATGTTTTGTTTCCATTTCTTATTATTCTGTAAACAGCACCATGGTTACAAGAGTTGGGTTAATCGTCCTTTTCTACAATCACTTCTCCATGAAGCACCTTTCTTCTCTGCCACAGCATATGAAAGTAGAGTTGTGGAAACACTTGATTAAAGAATAAACAAACAAATTAGAGGAAAAAAGGGAAAATACATTTCTAACTGTAGACTATTCAGCGGCGGAAAAATTACAGCAATGGAGCAAGTAACACTGGATTGCTTATTATGGTAAACTATGACTTAAACACTGATGGGCCAGTTCACGCCACCGAAATCTATGTAGGGAACTGTGCATGGATCTCCCTCCAACCCTTTGTCTGTGGAAGTAGGGTCAATGATTTCTCAGCAACCTCCATGGCCCTGTGGACTCTTCTATGTGGTCTAGGATCTGTGCTGAGGGAGGCTTGAATGGGTCAGGACTGGGAAGAGGATGCAAACGTATCTCTCTCTTGTCCTACAGAAATTGTTGTAATATTCTACCTACTTCACCGCCCCCCATCTCCCATAGGGCTTTCTGTGGTGCTCATCAATGTGGTATCTGATAAATTCATTAATACCTGTGAAGTTATCTTTACAACACCCCTGTCAGGCAATGTGGTATTATTATCCCCATTTCACAGATGGGAACAAAGAGACTCACCACAGAGAGGTTAAGGCCAAAAGTGTCCACTAATTTTGGGTGCCCAATTTGAGATGCCTAGAGCCTGAACATTCTTTTTAAAGCACTTTACAAGTTCAGCTAGTGACTATCACACGGGTGGAATTTGTAAAGTTGTGTATGTAAAAATGCTGAAAACATCTGAGAACATAAAAATGGATGGTACAATGAATCCCAGTGATGACTGAACCTGGAGATATTCTGAACAAAAAGAACTAACAGCCAGGCTTGTAGCTGTTTCCATCATTCCACTGACTCAACAGACATTCTAGGCTTCAAAGTGACACACAGACAGAGTGACATTGTTGAAATCTTATTATATAGATGCACAGCTTTCACTGACTTTAGTTACAGCTGTGTGTGCTCAACATCTATGCATATCAGGCCATAGGTGACTCAGGTAGGGCATCCAGAAAATGAGGAATACATAACTAGTTCCATTTAACTGACTTGCCCGGAATCACATAAGAACTCTGTGGCATAGGCAGGAATAGAATCCAACTATCTAGGGCAGCATTCAACTGCTTTAAGCACAAGACTATCCTTTCTCTTCCTGCAATCCCCTGCCTCCTTCACTGCACACCTTCCAACTTCTGCAACAAATGAGGCAGGGTCATAGAGACAACAGTCTCCTTCACTACATATCCAGAGCACAATTCATCCTGTGCACTGAATAAAATGGGGTTTCTGTGGGGAAAAAAGTCATATGTAATTAAAAACTATGGGTACAATTTTCAAAATCATCTAAATGATTTAGGACCCTAAGTCCCACTTTCAAAAGGGACATAGGTACTTACGAGTCTAAGTCCCCCTGACTTTCAATGAGATTTAGAAGCCTAAGTCACTCAGGGGGGTTTGAAATTTTTACCCTGTATCATAATACATAGGCACCAGGGTGCCTGACTTTGCAATCTTAATGTTATTTTAATCATAGAACTGTAGAGCTAAAGGGAGATCAAGGTCATCTAGTCCAGCCCCCATACTGAGGCAGGATTAAGTATACCTAGATCTAGTTTCTTGTGTGTAATTTCCTAATTTTAAACAAAGTAAACTGAAAAAACAGAAATTCCTTTATGTGGAACCATACTGATCCCTCAATGGGTCATCAGCAGGCTTGAAATCTTAACACACACCACAGATCTCAGCCACTTAAGCTAATGCTGCAACAAACAGCAGAAGCAAGCTCTTATCCACTGTGGGCCAAACACTAAAAAGGGATGAGACACATAGGAATGTAGCAGTTACCACTGTGAATCAGACCTATTGTCTATCTTGTCCAGTGACCAGTTCCAGATGCTTCGGAGACAGGTGTAAAAATCATACACTATATAGATGTGGGATAAACTGTCATTCACATTAACAAGGAGTCTGGTGGCACCTTAAAGACTAACAGATTTATTTGGGCATAAGCTTTTGTGGGTAAAAACCTCACTTCTTCAGATGCACTTCTTGCATCTGAAGAAGTGAGGATTTTACCCACGAAAGCTTATGCCCAAATAAATCTGTTAGTCTTTAAGGTGCCACCAGACTCCTTGTTGTTTTTGTAGATACAGATTAACACGGCTACCCCCTGATACTTGTCATTCACATTAGATCTCATCCTGACCTTTAAGAGTTAAACACTGACTTAACCCTTGAAACATAAGATTTATTTTTGTTATAATTAATTATAAAAGTCCAAAATTTTTGTTATAATTATAACTCTGGATATTCTCTTAATCCATATGAATATGTAATCCCTTTTTGAATCTTGCTAAATTGTTGGCATCAACAACTAAGAGTTGTTGGGACAAAGAGTTCAACAGTTTAATTACACATTGTTTGAAAGAGTATTATCAGTTTTGAATTTCCCACCTTTTGATTTTACTGAATGTTCCCTTGATCTTCTGTAATGGGACAGGGAGAAGACAAATTCCCAATCTCCCGTCTCTATACCATTTGTTATTTTAGATATTTTTATCATGTCCCCTCTTATCTGTCTCCTTACTAAGGTAAACAATCCAAGTCTTTTAAATCTCTCTTCACATGAGTTTGCTTCTCACCCTGTGACTACCTAGCTTCCTTAATAGCCTCTTGTGTGGAACCTTGTCAAAGGCCTTTTGGAACTCGAAATAAGTTACGTCAACCACTGCTCCTTTATCCACTGGTTTACTGACACATTCAAAGAATTCTAAGGGATTAGTGAGACTTGATTTTATTTTACAGAATGTATACTGGTTAGAGCCTATCAATCACGATATTCCAGGTGTTTTGTTATTATCATTTCAACCAATTTGTCAAGTACAGTTGTAGGGCTTACTGGTCTAAAATTCACAGTTTGCCAGTGGGTTTCCAATATATTTGCAGAACAGTAGAGAAACACTGAGACTCGGGAAGCTCAGGGTCTAGTTCAAAATGTGTAAGGCAGTGTGTTCTAGTGGTCACAGATCCTTCTGCCCCTGTCATCCTCAACATCCTTCTTCTGCCCTATCCCCTTGCATAACCCTCCCCATCTGCCTCTGTCTTCCCTGCATCTATCCTATTCTGCTCTATCCAAGCCTCCACTCCCAGCCTGCCTTTGTTTCTTCACTATTCAACTCCCCCCGCCCCCCAGCCTGTCCCCATCTCACCTGTTCCTATCCTATCCCCCCGGCCTGCCTCTATCCCTCCCCAGTCTGCCCTGTACCCATGCTGCTCCTCATCTCTCTGCATTTGAGTGAGACAGCTTCTTGGTTCTGTCTTGGTGCCAGCATAGAGAGCACTGAGAATACAGAATAGTCTCTCTGCTATCAGTTCATGTGTCCAATTCAACAGTGGTTCCCAGATGTGAGCAATTGCAGGAAAAGTCCTGCTTCCCCTGGTCTGAAGCATGCTCAATGAACTCTCTGGGGGTGCAGCATGCTCAGTGTTGTTGGAACAAAGTTCTGTAGGAGTGGAGCGCAACATGCTCAGTGCAGATGGAATTTTTAGAGAATTTTGCTGCTAACCTCTAACAAACCTTTACTGAGTATGTGCAAACCGTGATTTTCAGAGGCCAATTTTAGATGGATTTTCATGGGGATTGCAAAATGCACATCCCTGACACCAACCGTGGTCCAAATTTCAAGTCCTTTCTCCAAGCAGTGGAGGGGCTAGAGCTTCTCAACAAAATGGTAGTAGGATTCTTTTAACATAAGCAACAAATCTTATTTTTCCCTAATCTTGTTCTCAGAAATGGCTAAACTATTTTCACTGAAGCTTTCCAAATATATTCAACCTGAGTCAGACACTCAGCATGAAAAATTTCTGCCTAAGCAGTTAAAGTGTGACAAAATTTTAACTAACTAGGTCCTATAAAGTAAAGTATTAGGCAACTCTAACTACAGGCATCACTGCGAGCTCTACCTATAATTCTCAAACTTCATTGCAATGCATAAGAACATAAGAATGGCCATACTGGGTCAGACCAAAGGTCCATCCATCCCAGAATCCTGTCTGCCGACAGTGTCCAATGGCAGGTGCCCCAGAGAGAGTGAAGCTAACAAGTAATGATCAAGTGATCTCTCTCCTGCCATCAATCTCCACCCTCTGACAAATAGAGGCTAGGGACACCATTCCTTACCCATCCTGGCTAATAGCCATTAATGGACTGAGACCCCCTACTGACAACAAAAATTACTACACGACCCTAGGAAGGGGGTTTGAAGCTTGAGCCCACTGTAGCCCTGCCACCCCAAGCAGGAGAGTGGAGGGGGGTGTCAAAGCCCAAGCCCAAGGGCTTCAGCCCTAGACGGGGGCCTATAATCTGAGCCATGCCTCCCAGGGCTGAAGCCGAAGCCCGAGCCCCTCCCCAGAGCTGAAGCTTTTGGGCTTTGGCCCCAGCAAGTCTAACCACCAGCCCAGGACTCCATTAAAATGGGGTCCTGACCCACAGTTTGAGAACGGCTGCATAAATGTATTATTGGTATTATTAAAGTATAATAATACTTACATGGTATATATGAGGCCATGACAATAATAAGGAAATAGTAGTAGTCAAAAGAGACATTATACTTGTTGGGAAGTCTCAGTGAAAAGATGCCTGTCTTCTTCACATAAGGTAATGCAGCATAAATAGTTAGAAGTTCACCAGCAACTCCAACAGGATACAAGATGATAAAAAAGTTGTATCTGAAGAAAAACAAATCTAAGAATTATTTTTTTAAAGATAAATTCGTGTTGTAACATTTCTTCTTTTGATGATTAGTGCCACAGCAATGAACTATAGTAGTTTCCTGCAAGAGAAAACCAAGGGCCAGACCCTCAGCTGGTATAAATGAGCACAGCTTCTGACTTTAATAGAGTTATGTTGATTTATACTAGATGAGGATCTGGCCTTAAGCCCTTACATTTAGTTTGCAGTAATATCAAAATGTTTTAATGTTTTTCCAATGTTAAAGATAAAGAGTCAAAGGTTGGAAAACTGTTGTATCATCCAATAATCTTGTTTTGGTTGATTTATAGAGCCTGATCCTGGTGTCACTTATTGGCCTGGGAGCAGGCCTGGACCAATAGTAAGTAGGAAATCACAGCCCATGCGCACTGGTCCAAGTGCATCCCTTCCCCATGGTAATTCTATTGAAGTTAATGGAATCTTAAGATACCTAGGAAGCCTGTTCCTCCCATTGTCATATGGGGAATCTAACCATGTACTGCATCTGCCACTTACATGAATGGGAATTACTGATGCAAAAGCGTCTGTGCGTGAGACCAGATATCTCAATGAACCCATTTTAGAACAAACCGACCAACTTTCAAATAAATTATAAAGCAAAGGCACTGAAAGAAGCCAACTACTTTGAATACCATATGCTACATACATGGTAGAAAAGTAAGAAACTGAAATCAGCAATGTTTTGAAAAATTCTCATGCAAAGTAAGACATACAGATGCAATCATTCATAAAGAACTGTTCTCTTGAGTTCAGGCTGGAGAAAGCAATGACAGCTGCCTCACAGGGTCTGAAATAAATTTACAATATGCATTCTATGACCAAACCAGATGAGTTTTAAAATGGCAGCAACTGAATATGAAACTCTCTAGAAATCGATGGGCTTAGAGGGCTCATACATCAAACAGAACAGACGAGGTGAGATGTAACAAGAAACTGATGGCATAACTCCAAATACAACTTGGCCATATGCAGAACAGAAACAAACCAAAAATGGGGTATTCTGAATGAAAATTTAGGTGTATTTATTCTATTTAATAGGGAAAGAGAAAGCTTTTATAATTCAAAATAAAAAGCTAGTGATCCCAAAGCATTAAATAGAAGTTTACTATGGTTTGCACGTATGTATTGATATATATCTATATACACAAAAAAGGATAAAACTCATCAAAGGAGGGGAAGAGGTGTGGGAGGCGGGGAGAGAAGACACAACTCAGATAAGCCAATGGATTTGTGCCCATTTGTGCTAGCTATCAATTTCCCCCGATTCCTGATGTTAACCTTTGGTGAAATATATGACAGAAGAACTGATTTTCAAATGTTTGTTTTCCAGTATATTTCACATACATATAAGGCTCTTTTGTCAGAATGACTATTTTTCCTACTGCCTTATTATATTTTACATGGGAAAAAACCCTCTAACTTGGAAGCACTGGGAGTGTCTGATAGTTTGATATTTTTCAAATATGTTTCTAAATTTAAAGCCTAAATATATATTCAATTAAAGATAGGGGATCTTTAACTGTTTCTTTTTTTACGTTTGCCATTTAGTCTTAAAGATGCCAAAACCTATCACATACTGTATGAGTAGAAAGACAATGTATTATAAGAATGGACATAATTATCAGCCATATCAAGAAGTGCATTAGAAGCATCAGAACCGTGTTATCTACAAAACAAAAATAAAGCTAAATAAATGAACAAATAAAAATATATTTTTGGACAAATATGGACAAATAATCATCTATAATGAATTTTTAAAAAGACTTATCTGCTTCATAAAAAGCAAAGTCTATTCTGTATATATATTTATTTTTCATTCAATAATTACAGAGGATGCAATTCATCCAGTTAATCTTCATGGTAAATACCCAACCTAAACAAACCTAAATACAACCAGTAATGTATTTCACATACAGTAACATACTCAAGTATTGTTTACTTCAAGGTTACTTCTATAAAAAAAGATGCCCTTGTTATTTGGGCTAAGCTAGTTAAAATGTTAACGAAGGTTTTGTAAAACCTCTAATTAAATCATAAATTGAATGCAGAATAAGGGACAAAGCTTGCAAGGTGATCAGAGCCCAAAGCTCCCAGCAACTTCACAGGACTGAGTGGGCACTCTCGCCCCAGTCCTGCAAAGACTTATATATGTGCTCAACTTTATGTACTTGAAGTAGTCCCATCACAGTCAGCACTCACAGTGTCTATGGGTAAGTCCTTGTAGAATTTGGGCCTACGTTTGTAAACAACTAGATTTCTGGCAACAAAAGGTTTTGTTTTTCTTTATTGCATAGTATAAGAGGATATATGGTATGATCATTTAAAAAAAAAAAAAAGAACTTAGTACATTTTAAATTGTATTCAAAATGCAACTTAAATTTCTAAAAGTTAAAAGGTAATCCTGCAAGCATAAAAAAAGGGATGACTAGTAAATGAAAATAATTATCAAACACAGAAATTAAAAAACAAATCACATCCAACTATCTGAGCTAAAATATCCTTTACATTTTAAACCAAATGGCAATATTCCTAAATACACAAGGCAACCAACCGCATTCTTCTGACACAAAGCCAAAGCTCACACATCTGTTCTCCTGTGTGTTAGCTCAGCATGCATGAAATTAGCATGCACAGAACTATGAGAAACTAAACTGCAAGACATCTCCACCTGGCCCATTTAATGAAGTATGGCAAATGGTTGAGCAGGTTGAATGTGTAGAAGGAATATCGTGTAATCTCTGTCACAGTCCAAACGACCAGAAAAAGAATAACGCTCTCCTCATTCTGGATCTGTGAAAGTATAAAGAACCAACATTTTCTTCACCCTTAAACTTCTTTTCTATGCAAGCGGCAATAGACTTCCACTTAAGACATTTGGAATAGAACTAAGAATTTGAGAAGAAGGAAAACTTGGGTATCAATAATCAGCAGCTGTAGTCACCATCATGTTAACTTTTCTATTACAGATATTCACCAACATACTGAAATTTTGCTAACTGTGCAGTACAAAGCGACTGTAACCATTGTAAATACATCAAAACACTGAACTATTTAGTTGATTTAATTCCTTCTTTTGTTTACCCTGCATCTGCCCTTTCAATTTGCTCTCTTTCTTCTGAATTTTGGTCTATTTGCTTGTGTTTATTCTCTCTCGCTTTCTTTTTCTCAAAATACTATGTATAATGTTTCTCTTCCATTTTAGACTGGATAAATATCACATCACACTACTCTTTGTCTTGTCTGTCTAGCCCATGTCTGTAGTTGCTTCCCCCATGCCTGCTTACTAATGTCTCCCTGATACTCTAGACAATTCCATTTTGTTCAGTGTGCTCCATGGGCTACAAAGTGAAACCTGGTAGCAGGAGATCAGGTTGGAGTGCTCAGGAGTTTGCAGGACAGTTAGGCAGTTGGGAGTGGGTCAATCATTGAAGGAGGAGTAGTGAGAGGATCAAGAGCTGTGAGTGAATATACTCATCTGCAGTCTTTTAAAGATTCAAGTTCTGAGTCATTAAACTGCCTCATCAGGAAGTAGCACATCTACCTGCTGCTTCAAAACATCAGATCCTTTGGGGAAGGGGGGATCCCCAACTGTTCAAAGATGATGGTTGGGGTCTTTTACAAATAATACCTTCTGAGAAGAAGAATTACACACAAGTGATTTAATTATTTTCTTTAAAGGGGGAGGAATTTGGTAATAGACTTCTGTGCCTGAAGGCTGAAAACCTCCTGGGATTTCTGTAAAATAAAATCAGAGATCTTTTTTGTTCCAAACACAGAAAAAGGAAACACTGTTTTTCAACAAAATGCAACCTAGTGACAAAGCTTTAATGCTTTTCAACGATGCTGAACACTCGCAACTAGGAGATGCAGATGTTCATCACCTCTGAAAATTAGGCCCAATATGTGTAAACTGGAAACAAGATTTAACTTTTATTAAAAAATTAAGAGGGTTAGGATACATCTCAATAATGAAAGCAAAAAACAAACAAACCAAAGTACAAAGATATTCAAATATATAGCTATTTGGGAGAAAGGAGAAGAGAATTAGGCTACTCTCCACCTGAAGTAGATAAGAGGCTACCACCAATAGGATAAACCTGGATTCAGGTCACAATGCTAAATCCAAGCAACAGTGCTTTGAATAAGTATGTAGAGAATTCCATGTGGTTGCCTCGCAAATCTCTTGGACAAGTAGTGAGATCTGTGGCTATCATCACTAACAGGCCTCTAACTACATATCCCCTCACATGACCCTGAATGTTCAGGCATGCAAAGAAATAACAATGAGAAATGCATTCAGACAGACGTTTAGACCTGGGGATTTTTTGATGTAGTTTGACCTACTGTACTAAAATCAAGTGAAACAAAGAGCTGGGTGGACAAGGTTTAGTCCATTCCACATATGAGTAGAATGATGAGAATCAGTGATATATGCCCTAGCCTCGATCTACTCGTACAATGTAACCAACAAATAGTTCACTTCTTGATAAGGTGACCAGACAGCAAATGTGAAAAATCGGGACGGGGGTGAGGGGTAACAGGAGTCTATATAAGAAAAAGACCCAAAAATCAGGACTGTCCCTATAAAATCGGGACATCTGGTCACCCTACTTCTTGAACATTTTTTCTTTTCTTCTAAAAGCAAAACAGCACGCACTTAGCTTTAAAAAAAAATTAAGATAAACCTACTTGGTATTACAAAAAAGGGAGGTAAAGGAAACAAAGTGTATCAGAGAGCTCTCTTCTATGAACAGATAAAAAGGGAATTGACAATGGAAGCAGTTCCTACATGGCTTTTGTATCTCATCAGCAGTTAGGCATGTGCCACCTGCTGGTGAGAAAGTTTAAAGGCTCAGCACCTTGAGTTAAGAAAGTTATGACCCAAGTCACACACATAGGAGCACAGACCCAAAAGTTGGGATCCATTACTTAATATTTATCTTTAGAGAATAGGAATTTCAAGCCCTGCAAAGTAAATAAAATTCAGACACACTAAACTCGAAGTCCTACTCCATTCATTACGAGAATCATAGATTCCTTGGATCATTTTTCCTTGGGCTAACAAAACAATAGACTCTACATTAAAACCTATAACCAACCACATAAATAACACTTTCAGGGGGAAGTTGGGTAATTTTCATATGCTGGGAGGTTTTCTGTGGGGTTTTTTTAATGACAGTCTATTACACTGGCATGCTGTGAACATATAATATTAATTTAAAAAATTTGGAGAAAGGATTTAATACAAACTACAAAGAAAACACCAGCGTAAAATGTCACAACAGTGTTTATCCAGATGCATTCAGTTTAAGAATGATTTCCATTTGTACATTCAACACATGCTAATTGAAGTTCTTTTTCAAAGTGGAATGGTTGACAGTATGGTACATTTGTTCATGAACAGAAGCTCTAGCCTTTGATCTTGCTTAACAGACAGATCAAACCTGGCAGCAACCCAATATGTCTCTGTTGTCCCTCTTCGATGGCATTTACCAGCATCCTGTTTGTAAGCAACTGTAAACTATAGCAGGGGTGGGCAAACTACGGCCCGGGGGCCAAATCCGGCCTTTCACACGTTTTAATCTTGCCCTTGAGCTCCTGCCAGGGAGCGGGGTTCGGGGCTTGCCCCGCTCTGGTGCTCCAGCCAGGGAGCAGGATTGGGGGCTTGCCCTGCTCCGCGTGTGCCATGGCTCCATGTGGCTCCCAGAAGCAATGGCATGTCCCCCCTCCGGTTCCTACATGTAGGGGCAGCCAGGGGACTCCGCATGCTGCCCCGCAGCTCCCATTGGCTGGGAACCACATAGGAGACGGAGGTGGGACATGCAGCTGCTTCTGGGAGCTGCTTAAGGTAAGCACCGCCCGGAGCCTGCATCCCCGACCCCCTGCCCCAGCCTTGATCCCCCTCCTGCCTTCCAAACCCCTTGGTCCCAGCCCGGAGCACCCTCCTGCACCCCCAACCCCTCATCCCCACCCCAGAGCCTGCACCCCCAGCCGGAGCCCTCTCACACACCCCTGCACCCCAACCCCCTACCCCAGTCCAGAGCCCCTTCCCGCACCCTGAACTCCTCATTTCTGGCCCCACCCAAGAGCCCTCACCCCCAGCCGGATCCCTCACCCCCTCCCATACCCCAACACCCAGTTTCATGAGCATTCATGGCCCCCCATACAATTTCAATACCCAGATGTGGCCCTTGGGCCAAAAAGTTTGCCCACCCCTGAACTATAGGCTTGATCCTGTAAGTTTTCTACCTGCAGAACTCTGACTGAAGTTTGCGAGAGCCCCCTGTATGGAGCATTTGCCAGATTCTATTACTTGTTAAATAACACTTCCTGCTAAAATGAGCTTTATATTAATAATCAGCCCTTCCTGTAAAGAGTAAAACAGAATTTGCTCATGAACCCACCTGTTTTATACTGTGTGTTATAAACCACACCATGAAGATTCTTGAACTCACTTGGACCCCAGTCACAAGCACAGAGGTGCGAACTATTCCTTAAAAAGAGAAATACATTATCTATGCCCCATAATTCACGTCTGTAATCAGTTAAGTGAGAAATTAAAAGCAAAAGACTCACCAACTGCACAGTGGACTACCTGTCAATAAAAATAAGTATAAATTAAAAGTCACTCGTTTAAAATCATTTTACTGTTTGCAGTATAAACAAAGACATTGCGGCTGTTAACATAAATCTAAGCTTACCCCTAGTCCTTTACTCCTTATTCAGACTACATTTTCACTGACTTTAATGGCAGCAAAAACAAAGATCTTAGGGCCAAATTCTGTGAGGTGCCAAGTACCCTGAATTCCTGCACTTCACTCCTCACAGGATCAGGCCCTTGATTTGTAATACCACTGAAACAGATTGACTTGCTTACCAAAGGAACTTTTACATAAGACTGATTTTCATATAGATACACACACCTTGCTCTTCAGCTTCAAAACCAAACCTCAGTTTCACATGCAACATCTTATCCAGATCAGAATTCTTCTGGAAAATTTAAAGCAAGACACATAAGGTGTTTCAGATACATAAGGATTTTAAAATTTTCTTTGTTGTTCATTTCAGAAGGCTTTTTATTAATTCTTTTGCTAATTAAATCTATGACTAGTGTTGATGGGTTTAGATAGAATTATTTAGAATATAAAAACCAAAACACAGATGACCATACATGTTAAAAGAGGCACATGTAGTATATACATGCATCTGCTTGATGAATGTACTATACATCCATATCAGTCTGATGCATGCTTTGCCAAGTGCACTCAGCCTCCAGAGTGCTTTGCAAAATTTGCATTGCCCCTTTGTGGAAAGTCATGGTTCAATGAAAGATTGGTAGAAAACCATATGGGGCATGTGGGTCTAGTCTGGAAGGAGCAAAAGAGAGAAAGCCATATGGGGGATAATGAGTTCCGTATGGGGAATGAGAGAGAAGCAATCACCCGTGGAGGAGGGAAGGGTGTCTGCAAAGGAATAGGCTCCATAAGGAATGGAGTCCCTGTGTGGCTTGCAAGATCTGTCACTGAGCAATTCTTAAGCATTTTTTGAAATGTAAAAAAATCCTAAGCAAATAATTTAGTAGCCTAGAGTTAATGTTACAATATGTATCCATTGCCTTCAACCAACCTCCTCCCTCCCCCCGCCAAAACCACCTTCAAAATAAATGAAGTTAGATAGATTGGAAATTCTGAGATATTCTTTCATCCTTAACGCCATTTTAATTAAGGTTTTTTTTTTGCTGAGGGTAAATATTTTCTCAAGCAATGTGTAGCATTTAAAAATTTACCTCAAGCACAGCAAATGTCTGGAAAAATTTAAGTGTCTTTTGAACAGTTTTGTATAAGCCTTTGTATGTTCCTTTCTGCATGTAAAATCGTGCCATGGCAATAGCCAATACCAGCCACCTAGAAAAGAAAGAGAATGGATAATTTTCAAATGAGAATTCTAAGAACACCCAGGTATCTAAATTATTCATTACATTACTTTCATCTCAAATATTTGGAGTAGAACTTTGATTTTCTACTGGTGTTGTTTAAAAAGAGATTGAAAATATAATTTAAAATATAGCAAAATCCATTAACTATTTAGCTCCTGTACCCTACTTTGTGGAAAAGTATAGAGAGAATGCCTTGCTTCTCTTTGCAAAGAGCCCTCTGTGTTACATAGCTAAAGTGTTCTCTTTTCCATAGTATGGACCATATCTCTATTATTCAAAGAGTATTCATTCATGTATTTTAGCTGTTTTTAACATAACTTAGCAGGTAAAAAAAAAAAAAAGGCGCCAACTTCAGGTGCCAGCCACTTTCCATACACCAGCAGTTGTCCCCGACTGGAAAACCTCTGAACAACTCAGTGTAATGGTTCTAGTCTAGACTATGGGGCTTTTTCAAATATAATTTCAAATCCCCAATTGCTTATCATAGTTCCATAGTGTTAGGAAACTGAAAAATTTACATGAAATTAAAAAAATTATTTGAATATATGTATTTTGTTTTCTTAAAACATATTGAAAAGTAAGCACTATAGCCAACATTTCCAAACTTGGTCTCAATCCTGCAAGGAGCTCTGTGTAAGGGGATCCCTGAAAGTGGGGTTCTACCCACACAATGCTCTTTGAAGGACTGTGCATGGGGACTTAAAGCCAAGCCCGGCAAAAGCAACTAGTGATTCTGAGTGCCTCAGTTTGTGGGTGTCCATCTTGAGACACTAATAAAGGGGTCCAATTTTCAGAAAGAGTTGTATACCCATCCTCTGAAAATCAGGCCAATTTAAAGTGTTTAAAGTTGGGCACTAAAAAATCCAGGCATCCAGAATCACTAGTCACTTTTGAAAATTTTGGCCAACGTGGTTAGTTCTGGAACTGACATTTTGGTAATCATGTACTGATATTAAGTGTGGATGGGTTTTTTAAAATATGCATTCTGCTGTTATTCAAATAAAGAAAGCAATAATAATTGTTAGTCAAATTAAAGCTTTCTTTATTGAGATAAAACAAATCTGAGCTAAAATAAATTTTAAATCACCTAAGGCAGGGGTCGGCAACCTTTGGCATGCAACCCATCAGGGCAATCCGCTGGTGGCTGCGAGACGTTTTGTTTATGTTGACTGAGTTTGATCTCAACATACCGGATTCGATTTAGAGAAGTTTAGAGAAGCTGAAAACCTCATAGGTGGAAATCTGAGCACTGGGTTTATCAACAGTTGTACTGGATACAGTATCTCAGTTGAGAAGTACCAATTATGCTGCACGGAAAGCATCTGGGGACAGGTGTCTACAAAACAGTGCTAGCAAGAAATAGTTTGCCTTTATTTAGTGTTGCTCTTTCTTTAAGTGTTATCAAAGTTGTCTACATGTATTATGCATGGATAATCCAGGCAAAAATAGCAGCCAGTGTGTGCCTGGCTGTAGTTTGTATGTTAAAGATCATAAAAATCATAAAAATGGCCATACTGGGTCAGACCAAAGGTCCATCTAGCCCAGTGTCCTGTCTCCCGACAGTAACCAATGCCAGCGAGGAGACATAATGGCCAAACCTGGGATTATTCCCTATTCTTCAAACATAAGTGATTTTCATTTCTAGCTGGAGAACTAGACACTGACTTGTGTTAACATAATGTTTGAAAGATTCCTATCTAATAGCATGTGCCCCTTAGCACTGAAGCAGCATGACCTATAATTAAAAAACTGTCCACGGGCACACACACACCCCCCGCAGCTCCCATTGGCCGCGGTTTGCCGTTCCCGGCCAATGGGAGCTGCGGGAAGCCTGCCGGGAATAGGGGCTGCATTCCCTAAATACTGCTTACATGAAGTTTTGCGGCCACTTAGCAGGGGACTCAGTAGCCCTTTTAGGAGACTCAGGGACCTGCCTACCTGTGACAGGCTCCTATAAAGAAAAGTCAAGTCAGACACACCTGGAAGGAATTAAATATCTAGGTGGCTAGCTGGTAGCTAATTAGCTAATGAGCCTGATAAAGCGTTCCCAGGGATCAGCTGAGGTGGATCCTTGAGACAGGAAGCTTTTGAGGGCAGAAGAATTCACCAGAGCAAGGGACCTGGAAGGTGTGCTCAGAGGGGTAGGGAATTCCAAATAGTGGCAGAAGGGCCAGCCTGTCAGGAATTGTGTGCTTCCCCAGAGAAGGGCTAGTGCTGACAAATCTCTGCACACCCTCCTCTGGCTCTAGGAAAGAATTCTTCCCAGCGATTGTCAAGAGGCTTGACTCTGGAGAAGGGACCTGAACTAAGAGAACTGTTGGAGGAGAGTGGTGGATTCAGGTGGGAATTGATAAACTGAGACTGACTCTGTCTCCCAGATAAGATGCTGGGGTGAGGGCTTGCTGGTATCTTTATTGGGTCTTTGGTTAATAAACTAGATCCTTCAGAAGGCCATGTAAAGCCTCGGTGACCTTATTGATGACATTAAGGGAAAGTCTGTCTGGCAGCACCTACAGCTCCACACTTGGCCAGAAGGGGACACTACTGGATAGGTACACTCTCTGACAATAGCTTCTCTCACCTCCAAGCCTCTCTTTCAATATGTGCGGGCTTGTCTACACTACCAGCTGGATAGGTGGGCAGCGATCGATCCAGCGGGGGTTGATTTATCATGTCTAGTGTAGATGCGACAAATCGACCGCTGAGTGCTCTCCCGTTGACTCCGGTACTCCACCAGAATGAAAAGCACAAGCGGAGTCGATGGGAGAGCGCCAGCTGTCAATTTACTGCAGTGAAGACACCATGGAAAGTAGATCTAAGTACATAGACTTCAGCTACGCTATTCATGTAGCTGAAGTTGCGTATCTTAGATCAACCCCGCGCGATAGTGTAGACAAGCCCTGGAACTCACATGGAACTAGGCACCACCATACACTGCAAATGTGGATTCTCTCATCATGCCTATTCTACATCTATTCCCCTGTGTGTTGTGTAACTACCAAGGTTCCATAATGCTGCGGCACAGGATGAATTCCACTTCCTTTCCTAAGACTGAAACACAAGTGCCAGTTAAACAACACCCACAGATATTATTTAGGTTTTTTATGGCTAGTGTAAAATCTGAGTAAATGTTTGTAGAGTATAAAATTAGAGGCGTTCTCCAGCCACTGCTGAAATCAGTGGATTATTTTAAATTCATCAATACATGTTGCCTTCACAATAAGGCTGTCCTGGGTTCTAAATGTTTTGTGTTTTATAGTAAAGTATGTGTCAAAGGAGAATTATAATGGATTTTTATATGGTTGGCAATATGGCAGGTGACAGCAGTATCTTTACATAAGAGGTACCATGAGAAGCCATATTATATTTGACCAAAAAGGCAATAAATATAAACCAAAAAGGTTCCCTGAATCTCATTTTGCAACAAAAAGGGAACATGAAATGTCTTCTCTGACTTAACAAAACAAAACAAAAAGTTGGTCTCTTGCTTAGACAGGTTATTCTTTAAACAAGTATACTTCCACAGGCCATTTTATTTGGCCTTCAGCTTGCAACTTTTTTTTTTTTTTTGGTCTCATATGGGCCTTTGTATTGCATACAGAAAAATGGCAACTTTCACTCAACATCAGACAAGCATTCAGTCTGAAAAAGAAAATACCCTACACGATAAATTCCCCTGAGGGAGGCTTTCGGAGGCCTAAAGGACAGTTACGGGCCTAACTTCCATTGATTTTCAATGGGACTTGGGCACCTACCTGCCATTTTTGCTTTTGAACATCTCCACCTATACATTTACCAGTATGAATGACAAAATGTAATCCCATATTAGAAAGAGGAGTTAGCACAATTATTGATAAACCAGGGCATGCCTAGAATTTTATTAACAAGTACTTTCTTGCCAAGTGGATAAACTTGCCAGTACTAGTATTACTCTTCAGTGTTCCCTTAAGTGTATCTACTGTACTTTATCGGTTTGAAAAGATGATGAAATGTTTGTCTTTCTTCTTTTTCCTATCCCACACAAGAAACAAAGGGCCCACTTTTACAAGTGCTAGTGGCTCTCAACTACCAATGGCTTTGATGGGAGATGTAGGGCTCAGCACTTGCAGGGATCACAACTAAAATGAATGTTTCCACCTTAAAAGTCTCTGGCAGGAGCCCAGTGCTCCTGAGCAAATGAACAACAACAAAGCAAGGGGTGGACTGTTAGGGAATACAATGAGGAAACATAGCAATTCCAAACTAGCAAAGATTATGAACAACGAATAAAAACACTAATTAAAGCTGACACAAATATAACTTCATAAAGCCCCATGCCTGACTTCAGCAATTCCTTATGTAAAATGTTCCAATGTCGAATTACCCTAAGTATTAAAATTTGTGGGAGTCTGACAATTTTCAGCCTTTCAACAGAAAATTAAATCAGTTTACTTTAAGTATGTTATGAAAACTACTGCTATTAACATGACAAATCTTTAAAGGGAATGAAAATACATACATCAACCACTTAAATATAAGCCAGAATTCCCTTACCATTAAAACTCAGTACAAGCATTCAATACCAATACCACATTTTCTCAAAAGAATCCATTGTAACACTGGGCATCAGTTTAAATGCACTCCTGGGCTTATTAACAGTTCCACGCCAATGCATTCAAATTGGAAATGGCCCTACCAGTAGCTGAATTGAGGACAAAAACTGAAATAACATACGGAGCCAAATTCAACTTTGGCAAGTGGGTACAAATCCACTGAGTTTTGTCTGCTTATGTCAGGGTTGTATTTGGCCTGTAACCTCTGTTTTCAATACTGAGAGGCTGTGATTTGTAGAACAAGTTGGGAGACCAAGATGGAGCTGGAAGAAGGAAACTAATGTCTTAAAATACTGTTTCAATATCAGTTAAATATTAATCAATGATGCTGCTTAGACTGAAGCCAAGATGGTTTTTCAGTATAATAGTAGTAGTCATTTCTTGCACTTTACTCTTAACATGACAGATGGAAGAAATTAATATACGTTGCCTGTCTCCTAAGTGCTCTCCAAAGCAAGAATTTGAACCAAAGCTATTTAGAAACTTCGGGCAGGCCGTACCACATTGACCCCTCCCTCGACGTGGGAGGAAAACGAGGAATCCTGCTATAACTACGCGCTTACAACCACTTCGCAACCCCTCCGGAAGTCTTCACGGGCAGCTTGAGACCCCAAGTCTGCCAAGGCTCTTTGGACCGTGCAGTGCCCCAGCTGGCAGTCAGCCTAGCCCGGCAAGCCCTGCTCAGAGCGGGGAGCGAGCCACAGGGGAGCCGTCTGCAGGGAGCCCCAGGGGGCGGGGACTAGATCCCCTCCACGAGGTCCCTCCAGTCTCTGCGCGGAGCCGGCTCAGCGTGCAGGGGCGGCCGCAGTGACTTACGCCAAGGGGAGCCCCCTGCCCCGGCAGCCCCGCCCGGCATTCCTGGCTCAGGCTATACTTAACCTCCCCTCCGGGCTGCGAGATGACGCGCTCGCGGCTGCACCGCTGCACCGTATTAGGAAATGCCAGGCGGGCGAGGGCTAGCCCCACAGGCAGCCCCCTCTGCCGCCCCCTGCTAGACCAGAACCCCTCCCCGAGTCTTTCTGCCCCCAGCCCCCGGTCGCAAGGCCTCCACCTGTCAACCCGGCTCCCGCCGCAGTCCGCTCCCCCTCGCCCCGCCGTGTCTGCCCGGTATATTACACTATACCGGCAGCGCTCCCCGGCACGCACCCGGCGGTCATGGCGATGTTGTAGCCGATGAGCCAAGCTGTGGCCAACGCGCCCAGGCGCCTCTTCCTGCCCTTCTCCTTCTCCTCCAGCGAGCCGCTGCCGGCCCCGTCCTCCTCGCTGGACGCCATGGTTTGCCCGAGGCCAGGGGGAGAGACGCGCGGCGGAGGAGGGGCGCGGGCAGGGGCAGGGCTGAAGCCGCGCTGACAGCTGGAGCTGACTCTCACCCCATCTGTCTTCACGGCGGGCTGCTGCTGCCCCCGGCCAGCGTCTCACATGGTGTCGCCGGCTCCTCCCTTCTCCTCCCGGGGCTCCTCAGGTCACACGTGTCCCCCCCTTTCCCAGCCAATCTCGCCGGTCTGCGTGGAGAGAGGCTGCCGACCCTCCTCACCCTAACGTGATTGCTGCGCCGCGCGGTTCCTAGTCTGGTTTCCCTGATGTCCCGATTTTATAGGGACAGTCCCGATTTTGGGGTCTTTTTCTTATATAGGCTTCTATTACCTCCCACCCCCTGTCCCGATTTTTCATACTTGCTGTCTGGTCACCCCCTGACTTGAGAGCAAAAGTTTTTACACAGACACTCTAAGTTGCCACCACAAAATACACTCCCATGGGTAACCGTGTAGGTGTAACATGTCCTTGTGTGCAACATGAGCGATTGGCAGGCTAGCCAAGTGAAATGTCCAAATGGGTCCTGTATGCTCACACAGGCTGTACCCCTGCTACTGGTGCTTTGCTTACAGGGATCACCTATGTTGGATATAAAAAGAACGAGGAGTACTTGTGGCACCTTAGAGACTAACAAATTTATTTGATATGCGTCACCTTAGCTATGTCTACACTGCATTGCAAACCCTGGTCTGTGAGACTGGTGTTTCCAACCCTGTGCTTGAGCATCCACGCTGCATTGTAAACCTGGCTTTACAATTGCTAGATCTGGGTCTCACAGCTGTCCTAACATGACCACACTGCTATGCCGACCTTATGACTCAGCTCAGCGGCTTGAACTGCATCCACATTGCTAAATAACAGGGTTTGGATCCAAGTCTCAGCAGGACTTGGGACCTGACCCACCGCCGGCAGGGTCCTAGGAACTGGGGGTCCTGAGTGCTTGCTGACCTGAGTCAGACTGATTTATGTGTTGATGGAATGGGGGCTTTGGGCTCAAACCCGAGTGAGAGGCCAGCCTTAGTGTACAGTATAGACATACCCCCTACTTGCATAGATTCCAGGGCTGGAGCACCCATGGGGAAAAATTGGTGGGTGCTTAGCACCCACCTGCAGCTCCCTGCCCGCCCCCCCCGTCCCAGCTCACCTCCACCTCTGCTCTGCCTCCGCCTCCTCTCCTGGGCGCACTGCGTGCCCGCTTTTCCCCCCTGGCTTCCAGCGCTTACGCCACGAAACAGCTGATTCGCGCGGCAAGTGCTGGGAGGAAGGAGGAGGGGGAACGCGGCACACTCGGGGAAGAGGCGGGGCTGGGGTGGGGATTTGGGGAAGGGGTCCAATAGGGGCAGGGAGGGGGCAGAGTTGGGGCGGAGATTTTGGGGAAGGGGTTGGAATGGGGGCGGGGCGGGGAAAGGGTGAAGTCAGGGCGGGGGGGCACGAGCACCCACCGGCACCGGAGAACGTTAGCACCTATGCCTACTTGTATGCTAGTGCTAGTGTTGGGGATGCTGCTGCCACCCCCTGGCTTAAAGTAGTAATAGTAAATGCCAAATACATAATTTCCATCATCAGCACTCCCATTATAAAAATTGTTCCAGCATCCCTGCCCTGCATATACATTATGACATTCCCCAGGGTGCAATCTAAACCACTGGACTGCTGTGTCCCCTTAAGTCTCTAGCCTGGGATGCCTTTTACACTGCTTTGCTGATGAACAGGAACCCTTCCAGGCTCTGCTCACTCTCAGCCATCTGCATGCAAAGTCATATTCAGCTGAATACATGAATCCTACGCTGAGCCATCCATGAATTACATACAGGATGACACCTGCATATCCCTCAGCCTGGCTCCCCAGAAATGTGTCTTCTATTGCTCAGTAGTCCACTGGACAGTACAAGTTCATAGATAGTTTGTCATTCCAACAATGGATAATGATTAAGGCTGCGTGTCTGTCACGGAGGTCACGGAAGTCACAGATTCCATGACTTCTGCAGTGGCCAGCAGCAGCTACAGTGGCCAGCAGCCCCCTCCCACACAGTTTGTGTGTGTGGGAGGGGGCTAAGGGCAGGGATTTGGGGTGTAGGGCAGCACTTACCTGGGGTTGGGGGGATCCCCAGCTCCCATCAGCATGTCCCTGCAGCTCCTAGCCGGAGGGGCCAGAGGGCTCCATGCACTGCCCGCGCCCGCAGGCCCTGCCCCCACAGCTCCCATTGGCTGCTGTTACCAGATTTGCCCATTACTTTTGGGCTCATTTATTAGGGTTACTCTTCTGAGGGTTGCCTGAGCTGCAATACATTTCACAGGGTGCATCACTTTCCAACCTGGGACCTCTCCCCCTACTCCTTTGTTCTTGTTATGAGCAGAGAGATGGAAGGAGGAGAGAGGTGACATGAAGGAAACTTATTTTTATACCCACCTCCTTTCTTTGAGGATTACCCTCTGCTAGGGTGTAGACCAGGGATCTCAAACTCAAATCACCACGAGGGCCACATGAGGACTAGTACATTGGCCTGAGGGCCGCATCACTGACACCTTTTCATACAAAGATACAAAAGCCCCCCCTCCGCCCCCGGCCCTGCCCCACTCCACCCCTTCCATGAGCCCCCGCCCCTGCCCTGCCTCTTCCCATCCCTTTCCCGCACCCATTCTAGCCCCTTCCCCAAACTCCCTGCCCCAACTCCGCCCCCTCCTTGCCCCTATTCCAACCCATTCTCCAAATCCCTGCTCTGGCCTGGCCTTTTCTCTGTCTCCTCCCATGAGCGCGCCGCATCCCGGCTCCTCCCCCCTCCCTCCTGGAAAGTCCTAAGCACCACCAAACAGCTGTTTGGTGGCGCTTAGAACTTTTCAGGAGGGAGGGGGGAGAAGCGGGGATGCGGTGCACTCGGGGGGGGGGGCACAGAGGGGGCGGGGCGTGAGGGGAGCTATGGCAGGCCGCAGGAAATAGCTCCATGGGCTGCATGAGGCCCGTGGGCCACATGTTTGAGACCCCTGGTGTAGACTAACAGTTCCTTGTGTACCTGAGATTTGAAATGTTCTTGAAATACAATGTAAATTTTTTGTTTAGAACTTCCATCCTGCTAGTGAATGAACAGTTAAGTAGGTGATGGCTTTTTAGCACCTTGCTGGCATGCTAGTGTGCCTTTGTCTCTGAGAAAATAGTTTGTGGGGGTCTGTCCATGAGCCCTTTCAGGAGAGCTGTGAGGCCCCATGGCAGAAACCCAGTGCCCCTAGCCCTGGCACTCTCCTGCGGGCCTGAAGCCGTCTCAAGCTGGGAGCGGCAAAGGGATGAAGCCAGTGGGCCCCACACCCCAGTCTGAAGCCAGGAGTGGGCATGGGGTTGAAGTCAGCATCCCCCCCATCTGAAGCCAGGAGTAGGCGTGGGGCTGAAGCCGGGACCCCCACCATCCTGGGTCTGAAGCTCAGAGCGGATGTGGGGCTGAAGGCGCCCCCCCGTCTGAAGCCACTGCCCCTCTCTGCCCCTTCTGAAGCCATGAGCAACAAGGGGCTGAAGCTGATGTTCCCCCACCTCCCCAGTGCGAAGCCATGAGTGTTGTGGGGCTGAAGCCAGCAGTCCCCCCCACCCCCAAAGCTGGGAGTGGTGCAGGGCTGAAGCTGAGAGCCCCAGCACACTCCCCCCTCTGCTAGACTTGTGTAGGAGCTGGATTTTATAATGTACTATGAGAATTAATGTATGATTTGATTTCATCCTGTCAGCCACCCTTTTTGAATAGCAGAAAGGAATGACAGACCAGAACAATCCTTATGACTGATTATGGTCACCTTTTTGTTTTAGGATAAGTTATAATGTCTACTATGGTTTCTTATATGTATTACAAATTAGGCACTCTAGTTAAATACACATTTCTTTGTTTTAAGATTTAGAAAGTAAGAAACAGGATCCTGTATTGTATCTATGTTAAGGAGATTAGAGGAATGTTCAGGGCCTGAAGCCCCAACGTGAATTGTTTTAGTTATAAGATTTAGCAAGGCTTGATTTACAATGTATTCTGCTGAATATAAAATGCTGTCTGTATACCTTTGAAGGTTTCTGTAAGAGATTGTTTATGTGAATGAGGAATGCATGCATCAGGAAAAGATAAGGTGTGAAAGCCATGACAAATGTCCAGGTGGTCAAGACAAAGTGAGAGACTTGGAAAGACCAGGAGACAATCAGAAAACATCCATTGTATCCGATGCTAAACACATTAGCAGCATTGACGACCTCAGAGGTGAGGCAGGCACCCCCCGAAGGTGAGACAACAAATAGGAGATAACGATGGAAAGCCCGACAATAACCATCAAATGATAACACCACTTAAGGACTAATGATTACAGGATGACATTGCAAAATGCATGGACTCAAATGGGAATTTACAACTATAAAGCTGGGGTGTTTTGCCATGGAACTCTGGGTTCAGTCCTGCACAGCCTCGGAGCATCGGATCGCGACCGACAGAACCCAGCTCCACACTCGTGCTCAATCTAACTGGCCATTAGATTGACTCGAGCTACAACAGACTGGTAACTATAAACATCACTGCAGGACTATGTGTGTGTGTGAGTGAGTGTATGTGAGTGTGACTAAAAAGCATATGCTAACTGTTGTATTTTCAATAAATGCTGCATATTTGCCTTCCTTTATAAAGATCCTGTGTGCTTTGTATAAGCATAATTCTTGGGAGCCATGCGGGACCGAAGCCCCAAACTCTGGCGCTCTCTGTGGGCAGAAGCCCTGAGCCCATGGGCATAGTTGGGGGCAGCATTAGAGTATTGCCCCCCAAACTGCAGTGCCTTACCCAGAGTGGGGCAGTCCCAGGGCAGCTCCACCTCCCCCCCATGTCCGCCTCTCCTCCAGCCCCCCTCATGCCCAGCCCTCTGGCCAGGCTGTAGGTGGGAAGCCAGAGTCAGGCAGTGCAGGACAGCTGCTCCTCTGAGTGGTGGTTCTATGGAGTGGACAGCCATGGCTTTGCCCTGTCTGCTGCTGGTGCCTGGGATTGCAGCTGCTCCTAAGCTTCCAGCCCCCTCTGGCTGCTCATGCAGCCGGTAGGAGCCGCCCGGGTGAGGGGACCCGGCTCTGGGGCTGGCAGAGCCACTGCGGAGCAGCAACCACAATGGGAGTCCTCCTGGCACACAGCCCCTAGCTACCCCCTGCCTGCCCAGAGCCGCTAGCTATCCACTCCATGCATCCTGAGCTACGCCCCTGCCCGCACACAGTTCCTAGCTACCCCCTGCCTGCGCCCTGAGGTACAACTCTCACTGCACACAGCCCCTAGCTATCCCCTCCCTGCACCCTGATCTACACCCCTCACTGCACACAGCCCCTGGCTACCCCCTCCCTGCCCCTGAGCTACCCCCCGCCTGCACACAGCCCCTAGCTACCCTCTCCTTCCCCCTGAGTTACCTCCTGCCTGCACACAGTCCCTATTCCCTCCCTGCATCCTGAGTTACACCCCTGACTGCACACAGCCCCTAGCTATCCCCTGCTGTAATGAGAGATTTTGCTTTGAATGTTCTGAAATACATTGCAGCACCTTAACAAAGGCTTGCAGAAAAACACCATAAATTCACTCTTTTCAGTTGACATAATTAAGGTGGTGAGAGTACCTTACACTTTGGACACTTTGATTTGCATAAAACAATAATTAATTTTAAGATTAAGGCTCTAAATACGTAGAAATCAATGATAGTTTAAAATTAGAAAATCCAACATGGCGGACCAAAATGGTAGAGACAGAAATGACATGGTTTAAATTTAGAGAGTGAAAAATTCCAGAAGGTTCCAGCAACTATGAGGGAGGAGCTCTACCCAAGATGGTGTCAGAGGGAGGAGCTTAGCTATCTAAAAATAGTACATCTCTACCTATAACGTGACCCGATATAACATGAATTCAGATATAACGCGGTAAAGCAGTTCTCTGGCAGGGGCTGGGCTGCGCACTCCAGTGGATCAAAGCAAGTTCAATATAACGTGGTTTCACCTATAACGTGTTAAGATTTTTTGGCTCCCAAGGACAGCGTTATATCGAGGTAGAGGTGTATGACATAAGAGGGGAGGAGCTAGACAGGAAAAGGAAATATGCTAATATCTGGAAGCTGATTGGCTGAGCCAGGCTAATATATTATGTTAATGAGTTGACCTTGAGCGAGCAACCAGTATATAAGGCCAACAACCAGCAGGCTTAAAAGATGGAGTTTTCGTGTGATAAGAACCAGATAGCAGGCTCGTATGTATGTGAGAAGCCAGGAAGAGAAGATCAAGCAACAGCATTCTAAACCTCTAAAGCAGACAGTCTGAGGTAAATGGTGGCAGCAGCAGCTTCCAGAGATTGGGTGGCCACTGCAGGTGGAACAGATTGTTTTAGGATAAGTAGTTAACCCATATTTCAAGGACTATTTAAGGTGAAGTGGCCCATTTACTTCCCTCCAGTCATAGGAGGGAAAGGAAAGGGAGGGGAGGAAGGCAATTGGGGGCTTGTTAGTGGGTTATTTTTATATATATATATATATATATATATATGTGTGTGTGTGTATTGTAATAAGCCATAAATCCAGTGTCTCTATTCAGTCCATGACTTTTAGTGTCTAGCAGAGTAATGGATTGAAGCTCCCAGGCTTGTCTTTTGAAAGTGGTGTGCAGGTTTCCTTTGAGGGTGAGGACCACTGAGTCAGGTATAGCATGAGTTTTTGTGAGAAGTGTTCACCTGCAGGTCATGTGGTGTTTCTGTCTTTTTATCATTTTCCTGTGTGAATTCATTTGAGAGCATAGTGATAGTCTGGTTTTACCCACGTAGTTGTTGTTGGGGCATTTAGTGCACTGGATGAGGTAGACCACATACTGTGATAAGCATGTGTATAAACTGTTCCACCTTGTATTTAGCTGTGACACTCTCAGTATATTTTTCAGACCTGAAGAAGAGCTCGATGTAAGCTCAAAAGCTTGTCTCTCTCACCAACAGAAGTCGGTCCTATAAAAAATATTACTTCACTCACCTTGTCTCTCACAATAAATTATGTCCATTTTCCATTATCCACTCCTTTATTTACATATTCAAAAATGCGAATAGGCATGAATTTCCTTTGCAGGTGCTTTTGAGGTGTTCTATTATTCTATTTTAACTATAACTTCTATTAATAAACTAGGTACAGATGTAAGACTTACTGATCTGCGATGCCTAGGATCACGCCTAGAACTTTTTTAAAAAAAATAGATATAACATTTGGTGTCTTCACATCAGCCAATATAGTTATATATTTTAATGAGATTGCATATTTTTTCTAGCAGCAAAGTCACTTCATCCTTAAGAAGAAGAACAGGAGTACTTGTGGCACCTTAGAGACTAACAAATTTATTAGAGCATAAGCTTTCGTGGACTACAGCCCATTTCTTCGGATGCATATGCTTATGCTCTAATAAATTTGTTAGTCTCTAAGGTTTTCATAGATTCATAGATTATAGGACTGGAAGGGACCTCGAGAGGTCATAGAGTCCAGTCCCCTGCCCGCATGGCAGGACCAAATACTGTCTAGACCATCCCTGAAAGACATTTATCTAACCTACTCTTAAATATCTCCAGAGATGGAGATTCCACAACCTCCCTAGGCAATTTGTTCCAGTGTTTAACCACCCTGACAGTTAGGAACTTTTTCCTAATGTCCAACCTAGACCTCCCTTGCTGCAGTTTAAACCCATTGTTTCTGGTTCTATCCTTAGAGGCTAAGGTGAACAAGTTCTCTCCCTCCTCCTTATGACACCCTTTTAGATACCTGAAAACTGCTATCATGTCCCCTCTCAGTCTTCTCTTTTCCAAACTAAACAAACCCAGTTCTTTCAGCCTTCCTTCATAGGTCATGTTCTCAAGACCTTTAATCGTTCTTGTTGCTCTTCTTTGGACCCTTTCCAATTTCTCCACATCTTTTTTAAAATGCGGCGCCCAGAACTGGACACAATACTCCAGCTGAGGCCTAACCAGAGCAGAGTAGAGCGGAAGAATGACTTCTCCTGTCTTGCTCACAACACACCTGTTAATGCATCCCAGAATCATGTTTGCTTTTTTTGCAACAGCATCACACTGTTGACTCATATTTAGCTTGTGGTCCACTATAACCCCTAGATCCCTTTCTGCCATACTCCTTCCTAGACAGTCTTTTCCCATTCTGTATGTGTGAAACTGATTTTTCCTTCCTAAGTGGAGCACTTTGCATTTGTCTTTGTTAAACTTCATCCTGTTTAACTCAGACCATTTCTCCAATTTGTCCAGATCATTTTGAATTATGACCCTGTCCTCCAAAGTACTTGCAATCCCTCCCAGTTTGGTATCATCCGCAAACTTAATAAGCGTACTTTCTATGCCAATATCTAAGTCGTTGATGAAGATATTGAACAGAGCCGGTCCCAAAACAGACCCCTGCGGTACCCCACTCGTTACGCCTTTCCAGCAGGATTGGGAACCATTAATAACAACTCTCTGAGTACGGTTATCCAGCCAGTTATGCACCCACCTTATAGTAGCCCCATCTAATTTGTATTTGCCTAGTTTATCGATAAGAATATCATGCGAGACCGTATCAAATGCCTTACTAAAGTCTAGGTATACCACATCCACCGCTTCACCCTTATCCACAAGGCTCGTTATCCTATCAAAGAAAGCTATCAGATTGGTTTGACATGATTTGTTCTTCACAAATCCATGCTGGTTGTTCCCTATCACCTTACCACCTTCCAAGTGTTTGCAGATGATTTCCTTAATTACTTGCTCCATTATCTTCCCTGGCACAGAAGTTAAACTAACTGGTCTGTAGTTACCTGGGTTGTTTTTATTTCCCTTTTTATAGATGGGCACTATATTTGCCCTTTTCCAGTCTTCTGGAATCTCTCCCGTCTCCCATGACTTTCCAAAGATAATAGCTAGAGGCTCAGATACCTCCTCTATTAGCTCCTTGAGTATTCTCAGATGCATTTCATCAGGCCCGGGTGACTTGCAGGCATCTAACTTTTCTAAGTGATTTTTAACTTGTTCTTTTTTTATTTTATCCGCTAAACCTACCCCCTACCCATTAGTATTCACTATGTTAGGCATTCCTTCAGACTTCTTGGTGAAGACCGAAACAAAGAAGTCATTAAGCATCTCTGACATTTCCAAGTTTCCTGTTACTGTTTCTCCCTCTTCACTAAGCAGTGGGCCTACCCTGTCTTTGGTCTTCCTCTTGCTTCTAATGTATTGATAAAAAGTCTTCTTGTTTCCTTTTATTCCCGTAGCTAGTTTGAGCTCATTTTGTGCCTTTGCCTTTCTAATCTTGCCCCTGCATTCCTGTGTTGTTTGCCTATATTCATCCTTTGTAATCTGTCCTAGTTTCCATTTTTTATATGACTCCTTTTTATTTTTTAGATCGTGCAAGATCTCGTGGTTAAGCCAAGGTGGTCTTTTGCCACATTTTCTATCTTTCCTAACCAGCGGAATAGCTTGCTTTTGGGCCCTTAATAGTGTCCCTTTGAAAAACTGCCAACTCTCCTCAGTTGTTTTTCCCCTCAGTCTTGATTCCCATGGGACCTTACCTATCAGCTCTCTGAGCTTCCCAAAATCTGCCTTCCTGAAATCCATTGTCTCTATTTTGCTGTTCTCCCTTCTACCCTTCCTTAGAATTGCAAACTCTATGATTTCATGATCACTTTCACCCAGGCTGCCTTCTACTTTCACATTCTCAACGAGTTCCTCCCTATTTGTTAAAATCAAGTCTAGAACAGCTTCCCCCCTAGTAGCTTTTTCAACCTTCTGAAATAAAAAGTTGTCTCCAATGCAGTCCAAGAATTTGTTGGATAGTCTGTGCCCCGCTGTGTTATTTTCCCAACATATATCCGGATAGTTGAAGTCCCCCATCACCACCAAATCTTGGGCTTTGGATGATTTTGTTAGTTGCTTGAAATAAGCCTCATCCACCTCTTCCACCTGGTTAGGTGGCCTGTAGTAGACTCCTAGCATGACATCTCCCTTGTTTTTTGCCCCTTTAAGCCTAACCCAGAGACTCTCAACACTTCCGTCTCCTATGTCCATCTCTACCTCAGTCCAAGTGTGTACATTTTTAATATATAAGGCAACACCTCCTCCCTTTTTCCCCTGTCTATCCTTCCTGAGCAAGCTGTACCCATCCACACCAACATTCCAATCATGTGTATTATCCCACCAAGTTTAAGTGATGCCAACAATGTCATAGTTGTATTTATTTATTAGCACTTCCAGTTCTTCCTGCTTATTCCCCATACTTCTCGCATTTGTATATAGGCATCTAAGATACTGGTTTGATCTTTCCTCCCAGTTTTGTCCTGACTCTCCTTTCTCTCTGCCAATATAGCCCACACTCCCTCTTGTTTCCGACCCATCTCCCCGGTCTCCATGTTCCCCACTTACCTGTGGGCTTTGCTCACCTGTCCCCGTCGAACCTAGTTTAAAGCCCTCCTCACTAGGTTAGCCAGTCTGTGTCCG
This sequence comes from Chrysemys picta bellii, assembly GCF_011386835.1. Classification (NCBI taxonomy): domain Eukaryota; kingdom Metazoa; phylum Chordata; order Testudines; family Emydidae; genus Chrysemys; species Chrysemys picta. The sequence continues at coordinate 41,939,345 of NC_088792.1, read as the reverse complement.
AATAGGGTCTTTCCTCTCCTCGAAAGGTGAACGCCATCTCTGCCTAGCAGTCCTTCCTCGAATAGCATCCCGTGGTCTAGGAAGCCAAAGCCCTCCTGGCGACACCATCTTCGCAGCCAGGCATTCACCTGGGTGCCACAAGTACTCCTGTTCTTCTTTTTGCGGATACAGACTAACACGGCTGCTACTCTGAAACCGTTCATCCTTAAGTTCTTTCAGAATTTAATATCTCTTCTTCTGAAACCTGAGTATCTGATAGTGCCTTTTGACTTGAAGAATCTCAAAATGATGTATAAGCTATATATAGGGATGGCTACACAAAGAATTTGCACTGACATAACTAAACTGGTTTCTACATAAAAGTAGTTAAATCAGTCCAACCCTCTTGTTCAGACACTTTTATATCAGAGTAGGCTAATATTGATTTATCTTAATTTGGCTGTTATCTAATTTCAGTTTAAATCTGACCTTCCCAACATGGGGTGGCTAGGGCAAGGTGGTTTGTATCCTGTATGAACCCAACTGTAATTTTCACAGCAACGACTGATTTCCTTTGTTTTCTTTCTCAGCTCTTCCCTGGGGAGGGGGGAAGGGGTGTGAAAGGGCTTGAGGTACCCCACAGGAAAGAGTTCACAAGTGTATCTTCCTGGGTTCCAAAAAGGGGGTTGCATTTGGGTGCTGGCAGCATTTACCAAGCCACGGTCAGAGAAAAGCTGTAACTTTGGTAGTTTAATACCAGCCTGAAGTGGCCAGTATTAATTTTTTGAATCCTTGCGGGCCCCCACCTTCTGGAAGTGAAGTGCCAGAGTGGGGATTCAGCCTTGACAGATCCCAATCCTGCAAATAATGAATGTGCTTAGTTTTAAGTATGTGAATAGTCCTATTGAGTTAATTGTGAATGCCACCCCCATGTTCTTAAAGATATTTAGGCACCTAATTTCATTTGAAATCAATGGGTGTTGATTACTTTATCAATACACAATACTTTTGTGACTCACACCCAAATGTATTTACTGGAGTCCAGTTGTTACCTCACCAAGTATCTTATTTTCAGTCCCCTTCCTTAAACATGTACAATAACTAGGCTTTAGTCATTTTTATTTGAAATAGAGACTATGCTACTGCATCAAGTATATTGTAATAATGATTTTCTTTAATACAGCATCTTACAGGACTGGCTTGCAACACTCTCAATTGAATAAAGGTGAAAAATTACTCTGCTACACTTCACTATAATTTCAAACAATAAATCTCTAACACGATAGTGCTACAGACTCTAATGCTGGGAATGTTTCCATTATCGCTCTTACACCGCATCAAGATACTTATTTGAAATAAGTATAAGTAAGAAATACTAATTTTTAAGAGACCTACTTTGCTAGGGTCTAGGGTGCCAATCCTCAACTGCTTTTAAGGTCAATGGAAATATTCCCATTTTCTTTTGTCGGAGTTGGTGGAGGCTGGAAATGGCATGGAGGATGTGGGGTTCAACATTTTGTTGAAATCTGGGCCAGGTCCCCAGCAAATGAAAGTGACCAGCTTGGGCATGCTGCATCTGTACTGGGTTTGTGGTCAAACAGAATAGGTGTCTGCACCCAAAAAAGCACATGACAACCGGATCCTTGTTGGCAATATCAGTAAAGAGCCAAAGACTGAAGATGATAAAAAGTAGGTGTATGTCCACTGAAGGAACTGTCTATATAGTATTTAGGAAACATTATTCAATATAAGGTAATAGTTTTGCCAAATTTAAAGAGAAGAAGAATTCTGTTTCCTGATCTTGCTTGTGCCTCCCTTGGGAGAGTTTAGAATTCCACACATAAGCCAGCATTCCATGTGAAACATACAGTTCTGAGATGGATTCAGTCAATAAATATGGAAAACAAGAAACTGTTCAATGTCCCTTAGTAGTGTCTAAAACTGTTCTTCTGATAGTAAGTAAAGGGATTAGGAATACAGAAGTGCTGGGAAATGCCAAATGATGCCCAGCAGGTAAAACTAAATGAAACTTCAGTAAGAGGCCCAGATCATCCTAGCAGTTTGCCCCCAGCAACTCCAAATGCTTCAAACACCCAGCATGAAGAAGTCTGCACCCAGGAATCTAAGAAACCTGCAGATAACAAAGCTAATAGTGCCCGATTCTTAAAAGTATATCACAATAAACTGCCATTAGACTATTAGAAGCAAATAATGTGTATATAATTTGGCCCTGTTTCCTTTCATGTATTGCCTCTGACTAGATTATGAGTTCAGTGCTTTTTGTTCAAAATGATTAGATGAAACTTTAATGTAAAGTTTTCAGCCTGGGGCTTGCTCATTAACTGCTTGCTGCAAACACTGTTTTGAGTATGGAAAAACAAACAACTTGAACTGTCTCTTGATTAGATAAGCATAAATTCTAGAGTCTTGTTTCTGGTGCAATGCTTGCAAATATGAATTTATATTTGCATTTTATGAATATTCTGCAATAGTTGCTTTTTTCAAAGTGAACACAGGCTTTGATGAAGCAGATACCTCATTCCAGCATGAAAAGGGTTAAAGAGAGCCTATGGGCCCAGCTAGCCCAGCCTTGCAATACCTGCAGTCAATGCCAAGCCTGGAGGCAAAAGAACAGGAGAGAGAATGTAGACTCCTGAGCGAGGCAGGAGGTAACTTTGCCCCTCTACATGAAGGGAGCATCACAAGGCAGACAGCCACTGGCAGAGAAGCAGTGTGTCCATGACTGAGGGCAGGTCTACACTACAGGGAAAAGTCGATCTAAGGTACGCAATTTGAGTTACGTTAGCTGCGTGAACTGTAGTATTTGATTATAAAGAAACAGTGGAGCTAAGCCCCTCCTACCTTACATCCAACTTGCCAAGCGGGTCCTGATGCAAGTGGAGGCCAGAAGGTTCCCAGCCTAAGGTCAGGAACCAGTCACTGCTGCCAGGAAAGAATGAGGACCAGAAGCAGGATGGATAAAAATCAATGATTTTAAAAAATCCGATTTTTTTTATTTAAATCGGATTTTTTTTTATAAAATGCTTTTTGAGGAAAAAGCCTATCTAAAGACACATTATAGCTCAAAGATATCTCATCATGGAATAGGAATTATAAATTCTAATTCTATAGTATGAGACAATATATTCATGTAAAGTTTAATAAAAGTTTTGTAAATGAGTTCCAATAGTTCATGGATTAGGGACCCAATCTTATGGGATTCCAGGGGCTTCTGAATAGATTATTTAGGTTAATCTTTCTATCTACCCAATGGGACTCAGTGCTCAGTCTAGACGATACCATCAGATATGGTTAGTTTTGCAGTTCTCAAACTGTAGATTTGTGTCTCCAGAGATAACATGTTTGTTAACAGCAAAAATGATTTTAAATAAATAAAAAAATAATATAGAGAGGTGAGAAATAACAGACCTCAACCCTATTGTCCCTCTGCAAATTTGTGAACACAGAATCAATCCCTTACCTCTCTCTAAAAGTGAAAAGTTTCAAAAAGTTCAATGAATAGAAAATTGTTGGGGGCATCCTAGATCTGGACAAGGAGAAGAAGTCGGGAGATAAATGTGAGACGGACGGGACAGGCAGTAGAAACAAAAGTGAAACTGTTTGAGCGGCATATTCCAGAAGTCTTGAGGTCTTTCTGAGTGTAGCCTTCATTGATTTGAGATCTACCATACCCTTCGCTCACTAGAAGGGAAAACCTATAATGGCAGCAGGCCGTAAAAGAGACCCAGTTTGGGAATAAGAACCATTTAAGACATATATTAGGGTTACCATATTTAAAAAATAAAAAAAGAGGACACTCCACAGGGCCCTGGCCCTGCCCCTTTCCCACCCCGCCCCTGCCCCAACTCCGCCCGTTCCCCAAAGTCCCCGCCCTAACTCCGCCCCCTCCCCTGAGCGCCCCGCATTCCCCCTCCTCCCTCCCAGCCACGCGAAAAGGGCTGCCCGAGCGCTACCGGCTTCATGGCTTGCCAGGCAGCCTCCAGACCCTGCGCCCCCGGCCGGCGCTTCCCCTGCACCCCTGGAGCCCGGGAGGGGAAGTGCCCGGCCGGGGGCGCAGGGTCCAGAGGCATGGGGGCTGCCCGAAGCCGGTAGCGCTTGGGCAACTCGGCTCTTACAGAGCCCAGGAGTCAGGGAGCACAGCAGCCCCCGGCGCCCACTCTAAGGTAAGCCAGGGAGTATTTTTCCCGGACATGTTCGGCTTTTTGGAAATTCCCCCCGGATGGGGGTTTGATTACCAAAAAGCTGGACATGTCTGGGAAAAACCGGACATATGGTAACCCTAACATATATGTTTGCTGATGATGCTTTAAAGAAAGTCACACCAGTGAACTGGTGGAAGTCACTTAAGCATTTGGATTCAGAGACTGTTGAAGTGATAATCTCACTTTTAACAGCAGTAGCTTCTTCTGCTGGTGTAGAAAGAATATTTTCTTCCTTTGGACTAATTCATTCCAAATTGAGAAATTGTTTGAGACCTGAAAAAGCAGGAAAGTTTGTTCATAATCTGGAAAAGAAAAACAAACAGGAAAATGAAGGTGAAGACAACTGAGTTAGCTGCAGAAGCCAATATTTTAAGTTTCTCATGTTGACCTCACTGACATAGTCAATTTAATTTTTTTTTTAATATTTCATTTAACTATTTTAGTTAAAAACAATTTTAACAAAAACAAACCTGATTAAAAAAAATCTTGAATGTTTAACTCAATTCAAAAATTCATATGCTTGTTTTGTTAAAGTATTATGTTTGCTGTTGAAGAAAAAAATCCAGAATACATAACGTTGTTGTTTTAGTTAAATAAAACAATTTAAATGTCTGTCTGGTGATGTTCTCCTCCTAATACAGCATGGCAAGAAAATCCTCCAAATATTAATGATTAACCTGTTGAACTGGAAATAGTTCACCTCCCAATGACTTCATAAATATCTGCTTCAATTCCCCTTGGTAAATGAAATAACCAAACAGTCACTCATTCTCTGATATAGCTATAAAACTAATCTGAAAAGTTTTCAAAATAAATCACTTAAAAATGTATAGTTTGTACCTTCTAAAAATGAAACCTACATCTATTTCTGAGTTATGAAGAATATGTATTAAGATTATAACAACCAACAAGAATGCATTTTTATGTAGAAATCCATGATTAAATCGAGTCTTCCTGCCTAGTGATTTAAATCAACTTGATTTAAATCAAATCTACCCTGGCCAGAAGCGAGGTGCACTAACAGCTAGGCTGCCTGGCCGTCCGAGTACCCTATCACACAGGCAAAGTGAAGTTGTTTTCAAAAGTTCAATAACTGTTTGTGAATATTTTTTCAAGTGATCTCCTACCCACATTGCCCCTGAAGCTTAACTATCTGTCCCAACTTGTATTTAGCTCAGACACTCGGATTTCTTTCCCCAGACCTGAAGAAGAGCTCTGTGTAGTTTGAAATCTTGTACCTTCCACCAGCAGAAGTTGGTCCAATAAAAGATATTATCTCACCTACCTTGTTTCATATATATATGAATATTTGTCTAATTCCAGTGGTATCATGACCCCAGGAGAGCTCCAGCTACCTGATTCAGACATCTTCATTTGCATACTTAATATAAGACGAAAGGAACACACTTGGAGGAAAAGGCAGCACATTTTAAATTGATAAAAGAAAATTGTCTTAACACAATGAGTAATTAACCATATAACTTAGTGCTGAGGGAAATAGTTTAACAGAAATAAAAAAGGAGTAGATGTACTGGGATAAGAGAAAATATCCAGAGTTACTCATTAGATAAAATTTTACATGGTAAATCAATTTTATACTGCAGTTTTTACAATGCATTGTCACAGTCTGGGACTAAGAAGAAATGTCCTTTTAGCCATATTTCGGTATAAATATCCATTATGAAGATCTTACATCCTCCTCTAAAGATTTGTTACCGACCACTGTTGAAGACAGGGTATGGGATTAGATATGCTATTGACACTTCCTTTGTTCTGAGAATCCACTTTCTCTGTGTCCCCAGTTCCAAGTAAAAAGCAATTTATAACAAAGGATATCCCTGGAAAACTAAAATTAAAATACTGAGGGGGTGAGTCCTGTATCTGTCTGATACCTTGGCTGGAAGTTTGGTCTCAGTATCTGTTCTGTTCCTGAGTCTATCTGTATGACTTCTTTTCTGGCTCATACCACTCAAGGACAGCTGCTAAAAACCTCATGCTGCTACGCTGGGCATGTGTGCTACATTAAATATGGATGCCAGGTATGAGCATTCCTCCACTGAACACGCTCCCTGGAACTCCAATTGACCTTCCTTTGATGGTCATAATATTTTTGTCTTTACTCTAAAAAATAAGCTCACTGCAATTTGGGCTGACCACCAGACTGCCAATTAGTATAGTCTGTCTGGAAATAGACTATATCCTTACAACTGGCCTAACCAGTTCTAATTTAGAAATAATTGTTCAAAAGTGTACCCCCAGAACAAAAGGGGGATGGGGTACACTGTGTTATCATGACTGAACTTGATACCTAGAGTCAAACGTACATAACAGACACGTGAACAAAACATGTCTTAAATAGCTAACAAAAAATCCATACGGATTTGAAGTAAGAAGAAAAATTAAAAGTGTGTGTGTGTATATATCTATCTATCTATGTGTGTGTATATATATATATGTAAATGGAATGCCAAACAAAAATAGTTTCAGAAGTGGGGTACCAAATTCTTTTGGGGCACTCTTGGTTTTATGATGATTTTATATATATATATATATATATATATATATATATATATATATATATATATATATATATATATATATATATATATGGGCATCACAGAAACTTGGTGGAATGAGGATAATCAGTGGGACACAGTAATACCAGGGTACAAAATTACAAAATATATCAGAAGGACAGAACAGCTTGTGCTGGTGTGGGAGAGGCACTATATCATATTTATCAAATGAAATAAAAATCTTAAATGAATCAAATTGTACCATAGAAGCTCTATGGATAGTAATTCCATGCTCTAATAATATAGCAGGAGGGATATATTACCGACTCCCTCACCCGGCTGATGATAGTGACTGTGAAATGCTCAGGGAGATTAGGGAGGCTATAAAAATAAAAAAACTCAATGATAATTGGAGATTTCAACTATCCCCATATTGATTGGGTACATGTCACCTCAGGACAGGATGCAGAGATAAATTTTCTTGAGACCTTAAATGATTGCTTCTTGGAGCATCTAGTTCTAGAACCCACAAGAGGAGAGGCAACTCTTGATTTAGTCCTAAGTGGAGCACAGGATCTGGCTCGAGAAGTGATTATAGCTGGACCGCTTGGTAATAGTGACCATAATATAATTAAATTAAGCATCCCTGTGGCGGGGAAAACACCACAGCAGCCCAACACTGTAGCATCTAATTTCAGAAAGGGGGACAACACAAAAATGAGAAGTTAGTTAAACAGAAATTAAAAGTGCCAAAAGTGAAATCCCTGCAAGCCGAATGGAAACTTTTAAAAGACACCATAATAGAGGCTCAACTTAAATGTATACCCCAAATTAAAAAACAAAGTAAGAGAACCAAAAAAGTGTCACCGTGGCTAAACCACAAAGTAAAAGAAGCAGTGAGAGACAAAAAGGCATCCTTTAAAAAGTGGAAGTTAAATCCTATTGAGGAAAATAGAAAGTAGAATAAACTCTGGCAAATGAAGTGTAAAAATATAATTAGGAAGGCCAAAAAAGAATTTGAAGAAAAACTAGCCAAAGACTCAAAAAGGAATAGCAATTTTTTTAAGTACATCAGAAGCAGGAAGCCTGCAAAACAACCAGTGGGGCCACTGGACGATTGAGATTCTAAAGGAGCACGATAAGGCTAGTGCGTAGAAATTAAATTCTTTGCATCTGTCTTCACTGCTGAGGGTAAAAGGGAGATTCCCAAACCTGAACCATTCTTTTTAGGTGACAAATCTGAGGGACTGTCCCAGATGGAGGTATCATTAGAGGAGGTTTAGGAACAAATTGATAAATTAAACAGTAATAAGTCACCAGGACCAGATGGTATTCACCCAACAGTTCTGAAGGAAATAAAATGTGAAATTGCAGAACTGTAGGTTGTAACCTATCATTTAAATCAGCATCTGTACCAAACAACTGGAGAATAGCTAATGTGACACCAATTTAAAAGGGCTCCACAGGTGATCCCGGCAATTACAGGCCGGTAAACCTGACTTCAGTACCAGCCAAACTGGTTGAAACTATAGTAAAGAATAAAATTGTCAAACACGTAGATGAACATAATTTGTTGGGGAAAAGTCAACATGGTTTTTGTAAAAGGAAATCATACCTCACCAATCTACTAGAATTCTTTGAGGGGGGTCAACAAGCACGTGGACAAGGGCGATCAGAAAGCCCTCACCAAAGGCTCACCAAAGGCTCTTAAGGTAAGTAAGTTGTCATGGGATAAGAGGGAAGATCCTCTCATGGATTGGTAACTGGTTAAAAGATAGGAAACAAAGGGTAGGAATAAATGGTCAGTATTCAGAATTGAAAGAGGTAAATAGTGGTGTCTCCCGAGGGAGACATATTTATAAATGATCTGGAAAAAGGGGTAAACAGTGAGGTGGCAAAATTTGCAGATGATACAAAACTACTCAAGATAGCTAAGTCCCAGGCAGATTGCAAAAAACTACAAAAGGATTTCTTAAAACTGGGTGACTGGGCAACAAAATGGCAGATGAAATTCAATGTTGATAAATGCAAAGTAATGCATGTTGAAAAACATAATCCCAACTATACATATAAAATTAGCTGTTACCACTCAAGAATGAGATCTTGGAGTCATTGTGGATATTTTTCTGAAAACATCCACTCAATGTGCAACAGCAGTCAAAAAAGCAAACAGAATTTTGGGAATCATTAAGAAAGGGATAGATAAGACAGAACATATCATATTGCCTCTATATAAATCCATGGTATGCCCACATCTTGAATACTGCGTGCAGATGTGGTCGCCTCATCTCAAAAAAGATATATTGGAATTGGAAAAGATTCAGAAAAGGGCAACAAAAATTATTAGGGGTATGGAACGGCTTCCATAGGAGGAGAGATTAATAAGACTGAGACTTTTCAGCTTTGAAAAGAGACGACTAAGGGGGGATGTGATAGAGGTCTATTAAACCATGACTGGTGTGGAGAAAGTAGATAAGGAAGTGTTATTTACTCCTTCTCATAACACATGAACTAGGGGTCACCAAATGAAATGAACAGATAGCAGGTTTAAAACAAACAAAAAGAAGAATATTTTCACACAACAGACAGTCAACCTGTGGAACTCCTTGCCAGAGGATGTTGTGAAGGCCAAGACTATAACAGGGTTCAAAAAAGAACTAGATACGTTCATGGAGGATAGGTTCATTATTGGCTATTAGCCAGGATGGGCTGGGATGGTGTCCCTAGCCTCTGTTTGCCAGAAGCTGGGAATGGGAGACAAGGAATGGATCACTTGATGATTACCTGTTCTGTTCATTCCCTCTGGGGCACCTGGCATTGGCCACTGTTGGAAGACAGGATACTGGGCTAGATGGACCTTTGATCTGACCCAGTATGGCTGCTCTTACGTTATTTTCCTGCAAGCCAATGGGTAGTGAACGTTTTGTTTCAATGTAAGGCTTTAACATACAGAAGTGGAATGCTGATGTACTTAAAATTCCATTCCATTTTAAGTGACTTAAAAGTAAGTAGCTAGAGGATACAGTGCAGATATTATAAAAATATAACAGTGCAGAGAAAATTATTATCCCTTAAGCTGTTTGTATTTTTCATTTATTCCAGAGGCAAATCATGTTTCAACATGTGCACATTTCATTGCTGCCAAATCAAATTTGGTCTGGATTGTAAAATTCAGTAAGGGTGGAAAAAATGTCTTTAATAACTATTAATTTCAGTCATGACTAACTTGAGAATATAATTAAAATGTGATACAACACAGTCTTTTTTTCTGTTCATTCTGTAAAATCACTAGGGTGGAGGGTTTCATTTGGCTGTATTTTTCTATTCTCAGGTAAGTTTTGTCTGACTAAGGTAATATAAAACAGAATAGTCTGTGTATCTGTACCACAGTGGATTCAGAACTGTTTACCTGGATGTCATAGCCTCAACAGTGCTACCCGTTAATGGAAAATTTTCTTTAGCTGTAGGACCTGAATGCACAAAAGGAGTTAAGCATTGTGACATTGAGCATCATAACATCTAAGCTTTAAGTGCCTAGAAAATCACTGATTCACAAAGCCTGAGTTCAGTGCCTAAACTCCTATATAATGAATGGGAAGAGACTGGCACCATAGGGTATGTGTAGCAGGGTGGTTACCCTACTCCTGCCTGAGGGGTTTAAAACAGCCCTGGCAGAGGGCAGGGGCAAAGGGAAAAGCTACTGGGCTGACTGAGGAAGTAGCCACGGCTGGGCCATGCCCCAATCAGGCCTCAGCTGGCCCTATATAAGAGGCTGGGAGCCAGGAGCTCAGAAGAGTCTCTCTCTGCACTCAGAGAGAGAAGGGCCTGGCTGCAGCAAGCTCGAGATAGCGTACCTGAATGGAGCAGGGCTGGGGACAGGCTGAGGAGCTGGGGAGCTCCAGCCTGGATAGCCCCAGGCTGCAGCCTAGCGGAAGGCCAAGGGGTACTGGGGGTTGCAGAGGGCAGCCCAGGGCTAGGCCAAGGCAGCAGGTCCAAACCCTCCTTGCCAGTGATGAGTGGCCTATACTGCAGTCTGCCCCAGGGAGCGGGGGCTAGTTGGTGACTGGCAGTGGCCTAGTGCTGAGGCAAGGTGGGGATAGCAGGTGGGGGTTGCCCAGGGAGGGGAGACCCAGCGTGTGTGGGTATTGCCAAGGGGCAGCACCCAGAGCAAGGGGCACCGGGGTCTTGGGAGGGACACGGGGGCCAGTACAGAAGAGGACAAGGCGGATCACCGGCCTGCAGAGGGTGCCTCCAGAGGCTGGTGAGCTAATTCCCGAGACGACCAGCAGGAGGCGCCACAGGGGTGAGTCCGGACCCTCTTACAGTATGTCTACATGTTCAGACTTGTGCTGCAGCCTGGGTTTCAAGACCCTCCCACCTTGCTGAGTTTCAGAGCCTGGGCTCCAGCCTGGACCTGAATGTGTGAGCCCTGCAAGCCTGAGTCATTTCACCAGGGAGGCTCTGAGCAGTTCCGGCTTTATAATGGCACCATGGTGGCCCACACTCAGAATTTGCTGTGTACCTGTACGGTTAGTCTGCAATTCACAAAAGCCAGCATTCTAGGCAGGGAGCTGCCTAAGATATCCAATGGGAGATTGTGACAAGAGGAGTATGTGCTAAGCCCTGCCCCTGTCTGCAAGGAGGCATCCATCTGTGCTTGGGGTTCTGAGCTATAAACCCTCTTGGCATTAGGTGCTTATGCTGTTTTAACAAGAAGAGGAGATGAGGAGGAAGAGAAGTTATTTGAGAGAGACGATAGGTATGAGAAGTCTGGTGGCACCTTAAAGACTAACAGATTTATTTGGGCATAAGCTTTCGTGAGTAAAAACCTCACTTCTTCGGATGAGATGATAGGTATGAGATTGACTCTATAGCCTGATGGTTTGAGCTTTCAGCTGAGAAGAAAGAGATCCAGGATCTGGTCCCCCTGCGCCAATGCCTCCTTAATTATTTATCCAGAGTGCAACAGCTTCAACGGGAGATTGAGGAAACCCCACAGCAGAATATCCCATAGCTCAAGTTAAAGCAGGCATGTGAATGGTGATCTACACCTTTATCTCGATATAACGCTACCCGATATAACACAAATTCGGATATAATGCGGTAAAGCAGCGCTCCAGGAGGGGGCGGGGCTGTGCACTCCAGTGGATCAAAGCAAGTTCGATATAACGCAACGTCACCTATAACGCGGTAAGATTTTTTGGCTCCCGAGGACAGCATTATATCGTGGTTGAGGTGTACATCTTAGGTGGAGGGGGTGACTTAACCTGGGGTGTCACTCACCTGGGATGTGGGAATCCTACCCACTGTGCTAAAAGTTATGAGGGAGGTCCACCTCTGGCTGTTTTGTGTGAACTCACCTGAAGAGCCTGATCAGCTAGATGGCCTCTAGACCATGCATGCTGCTTAGGTGACTGAACACCTATCTTCCTCTGGTTTGTGAATCACTCTTGGGCTTAGGTGGGAGATAGACACCTAGAGGGAGGCAGCAGTATGGGTGCTCAGAAGCCGAAACAAAGGCACCTAGAGAATTTTTACTGCAAAAACCTAGGTGTGTACAAGTTCGGAGGGAGTTTGTGCATCAGAGTCATTCCAAAAGTGGGACTTGGGGACTTAGGTGCCTAACCCCTTTTGGGCATACGGGCCTAAGTGTTTATGATTCTGAAGCTAGAGAATTTGAGTTCTATCGCTGGTGCTCCTATGATGCTCCAAACTGCCGTGATCTGCAACATAGTGATAATCAAGAAGTCACATGTGGCTATGGATTTGTTTGCCTCTGAGACATGTGGAAAAACACATTTTGTAAGTTAATAAATAAACAAATTATAAATACTTATTTGTATTGTCTGTGTAATCTTTTTTTATATTATGCTTTATATTAATTATCAAAAGACTAAATCGTTTGATAGCACTGACTGAAAGTCATAACTGTTAGAAGACTACTCCTTGGTCTTTATGAAGTGAGTTGAGAATCTCAGTCAATTTCATAATGGACAGGTGGCCACATTTCAAAAAAATCTTTCATAACTGACATTTGTTGTCAATCTTGTCAAGAAAGTCAAGCAGACTGAACTTCTCTCTCATGCCTACCGATGGTCCTTCAAATCGGGGTTGAGATATATTGCCCAATGTTTTAATGATCCCAGTAGAAGTTTTACAATGGAGAACTTTGAAAATTAATATATTTCACAATTTACACACCCTCTTTTATCCCAAACCTCTTCACAAACCATATACATAAAATATCACTGAAGTGCAGCCATCTCTGAAGTGGAGAGTAGCAACCAACCAACACACAGAATGCTGCAATAGTAAGAGGAAGGGACAATTTTGGCCTAGAACAGACAAGCAAACCTTTATCCGTAAACTGCCATGTTGGTTTATATTTATGCAGATCAGCCACAACTTTGTTTTTTTTAAAGTCTTATCTGAAAGATCACTGCACAGTAAACTGCAAATTATCCACCTTGGAAAAATGATGATCTAAATCACACAAGTTGGACTGCACTCCATGGTTCCATGGAGTCTAGATATATAAAAAATGATGCTTAGAGCAACAACCTGTCCCCTCTGGTTTTAAAGCATTGTCAATGAGATGAAACAGAGGATTTCAGTACCCTTGTGTATTAACCTAGGAATTTCATGAAGCCTACATTTATAGTGGTCACCTTTAAAAACTTTCTTATTTTGCTCTATTTAATAAATAATATTTGAAGTATTCTCTAAATACTCTCTACAGTAGGTGCAGGGAATACTGTAAATATTGAGGTCCAATAATCTAAGGAAAACTGGAAAGTTTTTTAGGGAGATTGCTTAATTTTTTTAAAAAAGTGTAACTCTTACAAAAAAGTATGTATCTTTAAGTTTCCTCTAGAAATGCCTTTACAAATTGCAAACAGAAAAGCCTGTTTAAAAATAATAATTTATAACTGTGCTACTACTGTAAATAAAGCTGGGACTGAAACTAGATTGTAATGTGAAATCAACAAATTTAGAGGGACATAGTCTCTGATGGCTAACTCTACTGAAGTCCAAAGAGTTGCACCAGCAGAGAACTTGATATAGGGTATTTCCTGTCTGTTACTAAAGCTATCCTTCATTTTTTGCTGTATATAATATGCAAAAGACATTAAAAGTAGACAGCTTTAGTTGATGCTATAGAATCCTTTAATATGTCAAAGCACATAATACTGTGCATTTGAGACAAGTTTCTGAAAACCTTCATGTTTTCTAAACCAGTGAGAATAAGAATCAACCTTCATCCAAGTTATTTAAAAACAAATACCCAGATATGTGCATGACTTAATAACCGTGACACTAGATGAGGAAAAAAACAGGGGGAAAATTTAAGTATTGCCTTGAAATATATTGCAAGATCAATTTTTCAGAGACATAATTGCTCTTTCTCCCCTAAATGTGGAATTTCCTCTAGTTCTAGAACAGGAGCTTTATTAGGGGAGATTCCCTGCTTCAATGGGATCCAAAAGTCTGTTCTAGACCTGTAAAGGCATGAGATAACAGGACTTTAAAAGCAGAACATTTTTATATGCATAAACTATTTTTAGCTTATTTTTTTTAACTTTTTTTTTTAATTACTTTCTCTTAGTCTTGTACAATTGAACTCATGACCTAGTTTTACAAGCAGAGATACAAAAATGGTTCCTGTAATAATTTGAAAAACTCTAGTTTTTTCCTGTAACATGTGTAGGCAATCTTTCTCTGGTAGATTGTTTTTATAAAAATGGTGTCTACATGAAGCTGCTCAAGGCTTTGATATTACTTTGGAATATCAAAGTAAGTCCTGGGGAGATGGATTAAGGGATGGAAAGCAGATGAGGCAGTCAGAAACATGACAAATACATGTAGCACATGGTTCTGCAATTTGTCAGATGGATATTACTGTCCAGTCGGAGGCATGTGTAAACACACAGAGCAATTAAGAAACAACAGGAACTGATTACGGTGCACAGATAATTAACTGAGCATTATTATTAATATAATAGTGGCATATCTATGAATAGTTCTATATAAAAGGTGTAGTATGTCAAATATATAATAGGTCCCTGTCTCAAGGGTTTGTAGACCTTCCTATGCAGAAGAAAGGTGATTTTTTTTTTTTTTTTTTTTTTTTTTTTTAGCTATGGAGGATTTAAAGGATTTTGTGAAAGCCTGTTGCATATGAGACAACATCTGTAAGTCATAAATATATTGACCAAATGGGGAGGGAAATAACAGATTTTCACATTTATTTTAACCATTTTATTTCTGTATTGCATAAGTTAATATAAATCTTAGATTAAAAAAGTATTTGTTGCTATTTTGTTTTCTTTTATGATATGTCAACACCATCCTTCCTGAGCAGATACTTCTCTTATGACTGTCACCACTATTTACTCTTTCTAGCTCACTAATTATGCCATCCTAATAACCCATAAAGAAAATGACTGAGCTTTGAATGGCAGGGATAGGCAGGAAATGTGTCATATGCTGTGACCCAAATCCTGCTCATGGAATAAATTCTATTGGAGGTGATGGGGCCACTCCTATGAAGTTAAGAAAACAAGATTTGGCCTTAGGGTTACGTATCATGTGCATATTTAGTACCATAAAAACAATAATACCTTTTATCAATAATGTGTATCTCCATATAAATCCACATGGACAACTGGCCAGTCCAGGTTTATTTATAAATACATACTGTATTGAGGAATAATCTTTAAGTGTCATCACCCTGAAATCCATCCTTAATTTCCTCATTTATTTCAAAGGCCTGGTCTACACTATGACTTTAATTCGGATTTAGCAGCGTTAAATCGAATTAACCCTGCACCCATCCACACAACGAAGCCATTTATTTCAAAATAAAGGACTCTTTAAATCGATTTCTGTACTCCACCACCTTTCGTAGCAGCAGCTCAGTGATTGCTTTGGCTACTTGCATCACAGCAGCCCTCACAGTAGATTTGCCCACTCCAAATTGATTCCCGACTGACCGGTAGCTGTCTGGCGTTGCAAGCCTCCACAGGGCTATCGCCACTCGCTTCTCAATTGTGAGGGCTGCTCTCATCTTGGTATTCTGGCGCTTCAGGGCAGGGGAAAGCAAGTCACAAAGTTCCAAGGAAGTGCCCTTACGCATGCGAAAGTTTCGCAGCCACTGGGAATCGTCCCACACCTGCAACACTATGCGGTCCCACCAGTCTGTGCTTGTTTCCCGGGCCCAGAATGGGCGTTCCACGGCTATAACCTGCCCCATTAACACCATGATCTCCAAAGCACCAGGTCCCACGGTTTGATAGAATTCCATGTCCATATCCTCATTACTCTCGCTGCCGCAGCCTACTCCTCGCCGCCTGGTTTTGCAGGTTCTGGTTCAGCATAAACTGCACGATAACGCGTGAGGTGTTTACAATGTTCATGACTGCTGTCTTGAGCTGAGCGGGCTCCATGTTTGCCGTGGTATGGCGTCTGCACTATTCACCCAGGAAAAAGGCATGAAACGGTTGTCTGCCGTTGCTTCCCTGGAAGGGGGGGGAGGATATACCCAGAACCACCCGCGACAATGTTTTTGGCCCCATCAGGCATTGGGATCTCAACCCAGAATTTCAATGGGTGGAGGAGACTGCGGGAACTATGGGATAGCTACCCATAGTGCAGTGCTCCAGAAATCGACGCTAGCCCCGGTACATGGACGCACACCACCGAATTAATGTGCTTGGTGTGGCCGCATGCATTCGACTTTATACAATCTGTTTTCAAAATTTGAATTATATAAATTCAGCTTAATCCCGTAGTGTAGTCATACCCAAAGGTTTGAGAGTGTTAACAGCAGTAGTGTTAGAGCAGCCCAATCCACAGGGAATCCTTGAAAATTAGAAACAGAAACATACCAGTCACGAAACTGACTCACTCACAATTTGGGGCAGCAACAAAGAAAGGCGGAAGGAGGAGGTCCCTTTTAATGAGATTTTCCTTGCTCCTTGCCCCTATAACACTGAATTGCTTGCCCTGGGGCAGCGAGAATTGGACGAAGCTGGGGCCTGGGGCTGTGAAGGGAGGGAATTAGTCACAGCTACGAAGTTTGGGGCAGGGACGGTGGAGCAGCGGGCATCCAAAGCCAGGCAGCTGGGGAGGGGAGCTCAGGGGCCGAGGCTGCCAGGGGCCCCTCATCTGCCAGGCCGTCGGCTCTGGAGCTGCTGCTCCCTCCACCCACAGCACGCAGCTGTAACCATGCAGCCATGTGGTACAAAGGGCAGTGCCCGGGCCAGCCTCGTGACCCCATCCCTCGTGCAAATCACGTCAGCATCAGCAGTCACGGGGCCCCCGCCGTTGCCGCTAAGATGCGGGAGCTGCCCCCCTGGAAACGCGGGGCCTGGGAGCAGGTGCCGCGGGGGAGGCCGCAGGGGCGCAAGGCCCGGGAGCCGCCAGTGGGTGGGGGACGAGCCCCTCTCCCTCCCGACGCCTTAAAGGGACAGCACCCCCCGCGTGGGACTGTCCCGCTGCAAGGCGCCCCTGCCTGGGCCACCTGCCAGCAGGTGTAACGTCCCGGCTCCCCCTCGCTTCAGTCTGACGGGAGGGGTGTGTGTGTGTGTCAGTCACCGACTGTCAGGGGCATAGCTGGCCTGAGAGCGCCTGAGGGGCCTCCTCTGCTGGCCGACCCAGTGCCCCATCCAACGACCCATCCTGGGGAGATAGTGGCAATGAAAGTACCGGGTTTAACGTACAGCGGGAGGGAAGAGCCCCTCCCAGCCCTTTGTGCCTGTGCTGAAAGGAGTCTTCGGGTCAGGCACTGGAATCGGCAACCCTATTTTTCCCAGCATGCTCTGCGATCACGGAGAGGCGGCTCCTGAGTTGTGTCCTGACAGGGAGGAGGAGCTAAGGCCGCTGCCAAGCCCCCCCCCCGCCCCTCCATCGTATTCACACGCTACACCGTACCCCGCGACCGGGAGGGGAGGGTGAGGCTGTTCCCCACCCCCAGCGCGCGGACCCGAGATGCCGCTCTTCGCCACCAACCCCTTTGACCAGGATGTGGGTAAGTGGCACCGACACAAGCGGCCCCGGCCCGGCCCCTGCTGCCAGGCAGCCCCCCCCCCCCCGGCCCCTGCTGTCTGGTACCAGACGCTCTCCCCGCCTGCCCCCTGGTGCGGGCCCTCCCCACTCTGTTGTCTGCCCTGTCTGTCCCCCCCCCCCGCCCGGGTCTGTCACCATCAGCTCTGGTCCGCCCCTTCCCCACGCTCTGAGTTGGCCCCAGCTCTTCGCCTCAAACTTGTTTTGCCTGCCCACCCCGCGCGAGCCCCCGTTGTTCCTGGCTTTGTTGTCTGGGGGAGGGGCAGAGACAGCTGGGACCAAGGGGTAGGCATGCGGGTGGGCTGTGCTGAGCCTTGCCTACAGTGCCACTGCGCTCTCAGGAGCCGCACTCCGTCACGGAGGACAGAGACACGCACACAAAGGGGATGGAAATGCTCACTGGTCAGAGCCCTGTGGACAATGAGGAGTTGGTGTCTGCCTGACGTGATTCAAACAGCTCCTTCGGTTGGTTATTATGGGTGCCATCTGTGCATATGCTGCTGTACAGAGGCACCAAGGCCTCTGGCCTGACTAATAAAATACTTGTCACAGGGGCTGCATTGGAAGGAAACTGCAAAAAAATCTGTGGTTCTGAATGTCTTATTGAAACACACACAACGTAAAATTCCCACCTAGAGAGACAAGCACACACAGCACAATTATCTATCTCCCCAGAGAGAGAGTGTAAGCGATGCTTTTAGAGGTAATCACTAAAGAGAAACTTACCTCTTCAGTTATGATCTATTTTCCTCCTTATTCCATGCCTAAATGGAAGGGAGAGGAAATGTGTGCCTTTTATACTTGACCTAAATTATTCTTGTTTCTGCCAAAATGTAAAGTTACATATTAATGATCTGAAGTTATTTTCTGCCTGCCCATTTGATTGTTGTGTGTAGTTGGTTTCTTATCAGTGATAAGCTTCAAATTTTTCAGTACTGTGTTGCACAGAGAAGTTAACATAAAGGCGATTAATGTAATTGTCTTTAAAAGTTTGTCAGTGACCTAGGTTTAAAGGTAGAGATCTCTGGTTCATCTTATTTTGATAAGCAAGTCAAGCCACTCATGATCTAAAAACCCTGTGCTATTAAAATATGAAATATGTTTCTGGGATCAAGTTTCTTCAGTACTCATCACTTTTTGTGTTTAGGAGTTATAAACTACAAATTGATGATTCATTTAGTATATATTAGTATGACTTTAAATCCAGTGCTCCCATTAACTCTCCCATATCCCCAGACACCTGCACCATATAATTGGTCAGCTTTCTGGGAACCACAGCAAATGTTTCACAGACCACGGTTTAAGAATCTCTGCACTGGATAATTGAATTGTTGATAACTAAATCAGTGCAATAATACCAATTATTGTGTTTAGAAAATGAGCTTGGCGGGGCACTACATACTCTCTGCAGATTTATATAGCCAATAGCCTGAAAGACCTGTTAAAAGTTCTCCCCAAGAGGCCCTGGATTTTTCTGTCATGGCGCGTCCAAAGTTACCAATTTGACACTATACTGACAAAGGGTTCTTGTCCATAACTTCGTTAATATTTGCCCTTTAAAGGCCCAAATTGTCTGAAAATGATAGAAATGTATATGGAAGTGGTATTAAAGGCAGAACTGAATGGACTGAAAAACGTAGAAGTCACACACAAGAAAAAAATATTGCAAATAGCCAATTTGAGTGAAAATTATTTATGGGCAATAAAATATATGAAAGAACTAAAAATTCTTGCCCTCCTGGGATGTTTTATGCATCAATATTTTCTACAATCATCAGTCTAACAGATAATGTGCAGTAAATTACCACGTCTGTCTTTTGATAGCAAGTATTGCCCGACCCCATAATTTGTTTTTCATGGCAATACTAACCCTTTACTGTAGGCTGGACTGTTTTGCTATTTTCCCTTAAGAGAAGTGTTTGTACGCCAGCCTCACTGTTACATTTAATGATAAATGATAAATTTAATACATTTGATACATTTTTCTATGCAAATACCTAAAATATTACTATTTTATTTGTCAGCTAGTATATTTTTCTCAGCAACAGCACTGAGAAAAGAAAAACACAAACCTTTTTACTGGAATTCTCTTGTATATGACATTTATTTCTTAAATATTTTTAAGACTGTGACAACTTATCTGGACTGGTATGAACTGATGTGATTATCTATATAAATCAACATTTTATTTTCTTATTCAAATCTAGTGTTCATTTTGAACTATTTATTGCTGTTGGCGCTGTAGTACTTATTCCCTGAGTAAAATACATTTTTATTTCCCACTCTGACCGTCTGCTTTCAAAATCTCTCTTGTTGGACACATTGTCATTGTGAATGACAGGTTCAGCAGCTTTTTTGTCAATGTTCTCACACTTCTGACACTTACACAAGCCTGTGCAGGAAAACCCAACAGCAAGACAGGAATACCTCCCTGTTTGACTTTTCACATGCCTGCAACATATTATCTGGTGCTGGACTTTTGTCATCCAGGTGCTTGCTGGTAAGCTCCTTGATTTCTAAATGCCATCCGTGATCAACGGGAAAGAGCATACATCCTGTTAACAAGAGAGTGCCTCATTATAGCAGCCTCATTATTTGCCCACTTGCTCTGTTGGTGTAGAGCAGGGGTTCTCAAACTTCATTGCATTGCGATCCCCTTCTGGTAACAAAAATTACTACACGACCCGAGGAAGGGGGACCAAAGCCTGACTCCACCCAAGTCCCACTGCTCCAGGTTGGGGGGCTAAAGCCTGAGCTCCACGGGCTGGGCTTCAGCCGTGGGGCCGGGCTTCAGCCGTGGGGCCGTAGGTCTCGGGCTTTGGCCCCAGGCAGTGGGGCTTTGGCTTTGGCTTCAGCCCCAGGCCCCAGCAAGTCTAAAGCCAGCCCTGGCGACCCCATTAAAGTGGGTTAACGACCCACTTTGGGGTCCTGACCCACAGTTTGAGAACTGCTGGTGTAGAGCATCACATGTTTGTGGCATGCTCTAGTCAGGCAGTGAAGATGATGCTAGGGAGCACACCTTGTGTCAGGCATTACTGACATCCTGTGATTAAGTTTGACCTTACAGGTGACTCACAAATTTACTTAAGCACAAGGAATCGTCCAAAGCACAGGTCTTGGTGGTGATGGGGGACTTCAACTACCAAGACTACTCATAAACTTTAAGGCCAGAAGAGACCATCCTAATCATCTAGCCTGACCTCCTATGCATTGCAGGCCACAGAACCTCACCCACCCCCTCCTGTAATTGACCCATAACCTCTGGCTGAGTTACTAAAGTGCTCAAATAATGATTTAAAGACTTTGAGTTACAGAGAATCCACTTTTTACACTAGTTTAACCTGCAAGTGACCCGTACCTCATGCTGCAGGGAAAGGCAAACCTTCCCCCCTGGGTTTCTGCCAATCTGACCTGGGAGGAAATTCCTTTCCAACCCCAAATATGTCAATCAGCTAGACCCTGAACATGTGGGCAGCCAGGCACCTGGGAAAGAATTCTCAGAGTCCTCCCCAGCTAGTGTCCCATCATTAGCTGTTGGATATATTGCTACTAGCAGATGCAGATTGGCTGCATGCTGTTGTAGGCAGTCTCATCATACCTTCCTCTCCATAAATTTATCAAGCTCAGTCTTGAAGCCAGTTAAGTTTTTTGCCCCTACTACTCCCTTGGGAAGGCTGTTCCAGAACTTCACTCCTTTGATGGTCAGAAACCATCTAATTTCAAGCCTAATGTTGTTCATGGCCAGTTTATAGCCATTTGTTCTTGTTAACACTGTTGATTAACTTTAACTACTTTCCCTTCCTGGCATTTATCCCTCTCATGTATGTATACAGAACAATCCTATCTCCCCTCAACGTTCTTTTGGTCAGGCTAAACAAGCCAAGCTCTTTGAGTTTCCTCTCAAAGGTAGGTTTTCAATTCCTATGATCATCCTAGTAGCCCCTTCTCTGCACCCCTTCCAAATTAAATTCATCTTTCTTAAACATGGGAGCCCAGAATTGCACATAGTATTCCCGATGAGGTCTCACCAGTGCCTTGAACAATGGAACTAACACTTCCCTGTCTTTCTACTGGAAATACCTCACATGATGTATCCTAGGATTGCATTAGCTTTTTTCACAGTTGCATCACGTTAGCAGCTCATAGTCATCCTGTGATCATCCAATACACCCTGGTCTTTCTCCTTCTTTGTCACTTCTAATTGATCCCCATTTTATAGCAAAAATTCTTTTTAATCCCAAAGTGCGTGACCTTGCATTTTGCACTATTAAATTTCATCCCATCTCTATTACTCTAGTTTTCAAAGTCATCCAGATCTTCTTGTATGATATTCCAGTCCTCCTTAATATTTGCAGTACCTCTCAACTTTGTGTAATCCACAAATTTTATTAACATACTCCACTTTAGTGCCAAAATCATTAATAAAAATGTTAAATAAGATAGTTTCCAAGACTGATCACTGAAGAACTCTACTAGTAACCTTCATCCAGCCTGACAGTTCACCTTTCAGTATAACTTGTTGTCTCCCTTTAACCAGTTCCTTAGCCACCTTTCAGTTCTCATATTAATCTCCATCTTCTCCAATTTAATAATTTCCCATGTGGAACTGTATCAAATACCTTGCTGAAATCCCGGCAGATGTCTGTTGGGAAATAATACAGCAGGGCACAGGCTATTCAGTAAGTTCTTGGAATGCACTAGAGACAGGTTTTTATTACAGAAGGTGAGAATGCAACAGAGAGAAACTGTTCTAGATCTGATTCTGACAAAGAGAGAGGAACTGGTTGAAAATTTGAAAGTGGAAGGCAGCTTTGATGAAAATGATCATGAAATGATAGAGTTCATGATTATAAGAAATGGTAGGAGGGAAAACAGCAGAGTAAGAACAATAGACTTCAGGAAGACAGGCATTAGCAAATTCAGGGAATTGGAAGGTAAGGTCCCATGGGAAGCAAGTCTAAGGGAAAAAAGTGAGCAGGAGAGTTGACAGTTTTTTAAAAGATATATTAAGGGCACAAGAACCAACTATCCCAATGCGAAGAAAAGATAGAAAGTATGGTAAAAGACCATCCTGATTAATGAAGAACTCTTCAGTGTCCGGAAACTCAAAAAAGAGTCATACAAAAGAGGAAACTAGGTCAAATTACAAAGGATGAATATAAAAACAGTAACACGTGCATATAGGAAATAAATTAGAAAGGCTAAGGACAAAAACAAAACCTCTCCCACCCCCAAAAGCAACCCCCTACCCCAAATTAAATTAGCTAGGGACATAAAGGGTAACAAGAAAACATTTTACAAATATATTAGAAGCAAGAGGAAGACCAAGGACAGAGTAGGCCCATTACTTAACAAGGAGGGAAAGGCGATAAGAGAAAAGACGGCAGTGGCCAGTGTATTAAATGCCCCTTTTTTGTTTCAGTTTCCACCAAAAAGATTAGTAGTGATCGAATGACTAACATAGTGAACATCAGTGTAAATGAGTTTTGGGCTGAACCTAACTAGGGAAAGAACAGGGTAAGAATTATTTAGATAAGTTAGATATCTGCAAATCAGCAAGGCCTGATGAAAAACATTCTAGAATACTTAAGGAGCTGGCTGAAGAGATCTTTGAGCCATTAGCAATTATCTTTGAGAACTCTTGGAGGATGGGAGATATACCTGAGGACTGGAAAGGGTCAAATATAGTACCTAGCTATAAAAAGCGGAATAAGGACAACCCAGGTAATTAGAGACAAGTCAGCTTAATTTTGGTACCTGGAAAGATAATGGAGCAAATAATAGGTCAATTTGTAAACACCTAGAAGAAAATAAGCTGATAAGTAACAGTCAACATGGATTTCTCAAGAACCAATCATGTCATGCCATATACTTCTTTGACAGGGTAATGGGCCTTGTGGATATAGGGGGAAGCAGCAGATATTAGATATCTTGATTTTAGTAAGGCTTCTGATGCTCTCTCACATGACCTTCTCACAAGCAAACTAGGGAAATATAGCTTAGGCACACCTACTATGCGGGGGAGGGGGAGGAGGTGGGAGACCAGACCACTGGTTGTAAAGCTGTACTCCGAGAGTTCACAATCAAGTTGTTCACTTGGTTCACAGTCAAGTTGAAAGGGCATATCGAGGGGAGTCCCTCAGGGAGCTGTCCTGGGTCTGATTCTATTTAGTATCTTCGTCAATGATTTGGGTAATGGCATAGAGAGGTAGTTCCCAAACTTGTTCCGCCGCTTGTGCAGGGAAAGCCCCTGGCGGGCCAGGCTGGTTTGTTTATCTGCCGCGTTCGCAGGTTCGGCCAATCGCGGTTCCCAGTGGCCGCGGTTTGCTGCTCCAGGCCAATGGGAGCTGCTAGTAGTGGCGGCCAGTATGTCCCTCGACCCACGCCGCTTCCCGCAGACCCCATTGGCCAATCATGGCTCCCAGTGGCCGCAGTTCGCTGCTCCAGGCCAATGGGAGCTGCTAGTAGTGGCGGCCAGTATGTCCCTCGACCCACGCCGCTTTCCCTGCACAAGCGGCGGAACAAGTTTGGGAACCACTGGCACAGAGGGTACACTAATAAAGTCTGCAGACAATACCAAGCCAAGAGGGATTGCAAGCACTTAAGAAGACAGCATTAGAATTCAAAATGATCTTGACAAACTATCTGAAATAAATAGGATAAAATTCAATAAGGATAAAAGCAAAATACTATGCTTAGGAAGGAATAATAAATTGCATCAATACAAAATGGGAAATGGCTACTGAGGAAGGAGTACTGCAGAAAAAGGATCTAGAGGTTATAGTGAATCATAAACTAAGTATGAATCAACAATGTACTGCTGTTGCAAAAAAAAGCAAACACCATTCTGGATATATTAGCAGGAGTGTTGTAAGCAAGACATGAGAAGTAATTCTTCCACTCTACTCAGCACTGATAAGGTTTCAGCTGGAATACTGCATCCGGTTCTGAGTACCACATTTTGGGAAGGATCTGGACAAATTGGAGAAAGTTCAGAGGCGAGAAAAAAAATTAAAGGTCTAGAAAACATGGTTTATGAGGAAAGATCGAAACACCTGTGTTTGTTTAGTCTGTAAAAGGGACAGCTGAGGGGGGACATAAGACTTCAAGTACGTAAAAGTTTGTTATAAAGAGAGGGTGATATACTGTTCTCCTTACCCACCGAGGACAGTAAGCAAGTAATGGGCTTAAATTGCAGCAAGGGAGATTTAGGTTAGACATTAGGAAAAACCTCCTAACTGTGAGGCTAGTTAACCATCACTGACATCACTGGAAGTTTTTAAGAACAAGTTAGATAAACACCTGTGAGGGATGGTCTGGAGATAATCCTTAGCCCTGCTTCAGTGCAGAGGACTGGACAAGGTGACCTAATGAGGTCCCTTGCAGTCCTACATTTTTATGATTTAAACTGTTCTGATTCCCAAAGTGTGCAATATCTCTTGATAGAATCTAAATGCTCATTTTTTGATCTGCGTGAACCTCCACCACCAACAAATTCAGGAGTACTTTAACAGAAAAGAGTACTACTCAGTGCAGACGCAAGCCGTAGTAAATCACTGTGGGAAATTCCTGTATGCGTACACAGGGTGGCTAGGCAAAGTGCATGATGCCAGAATTTAAGGAAACAAAATTCTGGACTTGTACAGCGGGGGACTCTATCCCAATGTAAAACATTTGACATTTATGTCTTTATCCTTATTCATTTTCTGAAGGACCCTAATATCAATTTTTGCTCCATTCCTGAGAGATGCAGATTCAACTCTACATTTGGTAGCTGCAAGATGGTAGTGGAGTGTGGTTTTTGGGAGATTGAAAGCAAGATGGTGATATCCGACTTACCCTGACAGTTTAGTTACTAGTGCAGCAACTATATCAATGTGCTGCATTTTGCATAATAGATGGATGTAAAAGTGAGGTCCTTAGTGAACAATAGAGTGAGGAGCCAGGAGTTTGGACAAGGTGTTGCACTTGAGGCTGCTAACTTAAATTAGCATAGCATACTAGTGTGCTTGCTGCCCAAACTACAACTGCTCTTTGCTCTAATGTATGTTGCTAGAGAAATTTCATGTTGTTTTGGAGGTTTTATGGCAAGGAGTTCTTAGAGGCTTTTTTATACGTGTGGTGGTGGATTTTACTATTGATGATCTCAGGCATTTATTTTTTATCATGATTAAGTAATGACTTGTATTAGTTATGGGGAGTAAGTTTATGGATGAGTGAATTAATGATTTATTGACATTAAACAGTATGCTTGAAGTGTTAATTGTCCTTTTTCCAGAGTCTGATTTATAAACAAACATTCAGACCAGCTGCAGTTGCAAATCTAGGTAATATATTCTCAATAAAAAGGCCAACAGAGTGTTGTACTGTTTTACAAAGTACACTTATTGGGAAGTCATCCAGAAGTGAGTGTCTGTCTATCTGTCTAGTTTTAGCTGGTAAGTTTTTGAATCTCCATTCAGGAATTATAGCATTTCAACCTCCCCAGCTGCTTTCCCTTACTTTGTAGTGCTCTTTCTAGTTCCCACAATGAAAGATCCATCTTCATTCCTCTACCAAAGATTAATAACGGTAGAGAAAGTGAACAGCATCAGACTGTAAGCTTCATCACACTGAAAGATTTGTTGAAAATCATTGGCACATGGATGCATCAACAACTCGAGACAAGAATTAGCAGAAGTTGGTTTGGTTTCCACTCAAGAATAGGCACAAGGAAGGCAGTTTTGCCCTGAGGATCATATATGAGTGTGCGATAGAAGTGTAAAGGGAAATGTGTATGTGCATTATAGATTTTGAGTAGGCATTTGATAAAATGCAGCTTGACAAGATGATACATATTTTTAAAGAATGTGATATTGATTTCCAAGATCTACAGTTAATAAAAAGCCAGACAGAAAGCAGTGGTCTGAACAAACTGAAATATCCGAGTATTGCAGCATCAATAAATTTGTACACCAGCATTGCATCCAATCTTCATAACTATTCAACATATGTGTATATGGTAGGTATAATCAAGGAAAGCTTAGAAGATGCCAAGGGGCAAACAGGTTAATGGTGTATACATCAACAACATGAGATACACCGATGACCTAGTTTGCATAACTTTGAGTAGGGAAGAACTTCAGAAAATGCTTATTGCTGTGAATAATGCCAACAAGAAATGTGAAATGACGATCAATGTTAGGAAGATAAGAAGTATGACAATAAGTAAACACAGCAGTGTACAAGGTAGGTAGCACCTAGATCTCGTGGTCAGGTGGTGAAACAACTATATAGTTCTTCCTATTTAGGGAGTTTAAATAACATTGGACGAAAGATACGTGAAGAAATCAAGAGAAGGATATAGCTTGCAGAAAATACATTCAACAACTTTCGAAGGCTTCTGTGAAGTTGAAAGAAGGATGCTCAAATTAGCTGGACAACCAAAAGTATGAATGATGAGGTGATGAGAAGGATGAATTTAAAAAAGAGCGCAATTACTTGAGACCCTAAGTAGAGAATAACATCTTTCTGTGAACACACTAGTCACCAATCAGAGTGACTCGATTCCACCACTCATACTATCAGGCATGTTCACAGGCAAAGCAGGAAAAGGAAGGAGGAGAGCCGCTACGTCGGACACGTCACCAGATGGATTGGTATCCACAGGAGAGTGGAAATTTTACACCTCTGTTGCAACTGCAAAAGATGATGTGGTGGTTGACAACCTCCATTTCAGAGATGTCATTTGAAGGTATATTGGGAGGGATGGAGTGCATGGGACATGGATGAGGGAGCTGGAGAGTAGGATCCAGTAAGTAGTAGTGTATTATGATTACCAGTATTTGTAGCCATAGGAACGTGCTCTCAACTTGATTCTTCTGTCCATTGAAATTTTAAAATTATAACTTTTTTTCCTTTCTTTCTTGTTCAGAAATAGTGCTACATTGGCTCCCTGTTCTTCTGCCTGAACCAGTCCAGTGTTTGAATCTTGCCCCTTAATTTGTGCTTCTTATACTCAGTGTTCCCTCTAATTTTTTCCACCTATGTGTGGAATACATTTTGTTATGTGCATCAAGGTAAAGTGCGGATGTGTGCCACCAGTAGAAACGAAAAACCTAGATTTAATATATATTTTTAAAAAGTTAAGAATAGGGATAATTACTCCAGCCAGGGCACGTTAGGCAGTTTAGAACTCACTACTCAAAGAATTAAATTTAAATGTAAGAGAGAAGTAAAAATTATGAAATGCATAGACCAGTAAAAAACTAAAATAAAACACTAAAAGAATAAAATTACATAGAATATGTGTGCATTGCAGGAAGTACCAAGAAGTAACAACAACAACAGGTGTGTGTGTGTGTGTGAGAGAGAGAGAGAGAGAGAGAGAGAGAGAGAGAGAGAGACATAGACAGTATGTGTGCTGGCTGCTGGGGAAGTTTCTGAGAGATGCCCATCCGCTGTCTCTTTAAGGTACTCAATGAAAGCTCTCCTCCTACTGCACCATGTCCGCCCTCCCCCGCTCTGCGGAGATGGGGTACATGGGCAGGAGGGAGGGGAAGAGACTGTGTGTGTGTGTGTGTGTGTGCACGCACGCACGCAAGAGAGAGACAGAGAATGTGTGTACTGGCTGCTGGGGAAGTTTCTGAGAAACCGTGTGCTGTTTCTTTAAGGCACTCACTCACCTGAAGGCTCGTTCAGACCTCAGAGCTGCTGTGAGTCCTGAGCCCTGTCCCCTCTACCCTGCTCTGTGGAGATGGGGTACAGGGGCTGGGGGAGGGGAAGAGGGACACCCTGACATCAGCACCCTCCTTCCTCCCCCTCCCCCCCCACGCTCTGCACAGCCAGCAGGAGGGTCCTGGGAGCAGCTGCAGGAGCAACGTGGCTGCAAAGCAGCGGGGGGGTCGGGGGGAGGCACCTGAACACACGCTGCTGGCTGGATATGCGTGGCTCTGCTAGTCAACTGCACAGCACTTGAATCTCTCCTGGGTGGCCGCCCAACCACACAGCTTTCAGGGAACACAGCTGTATGTTCAGTCCAAGTCCCTATTCATATCTTTATGTCCAGGAATAAGTTGTCATTGCTTTTTTATCTTACTGGAGTTCAGGCATGTAAGAGTTTCTGTCACTGCATCCTGACTGCTGGTCTCTTGTCTGTTTTGGAATGTCCTTAGTGCCGCAATGATTAATACAGTTACAGAGAAGAAATGATAGTTAATCACAGTGACAGTCCTAGAGTTCAATTTTGAATTTCAGTGCTTTCTTGCAAGTCACTTACTCCATGGACTAGAGTTGGTAAAGTCATCTCATTAGAACTAGCACACAACATGGTGAATGGGTGTGCTAGATTATTGTGAAAATGGGGTAAAAAAGGGTAAAGGGATCTGTTGGTGGTCAGTGTAACTAGGTTAAATAAGGTTGTTTGTCTCAATAAACAGGACCCTTGAAAACATTTAGTTATGAAAGGAAGGAGAAACATTATTCAAAAGGTAGGAGAGAGGCTTATACTAGAGTATTTCATGTGGATGATACCAAAGGTCAACTGCATGAGTCTGTGGAGTTTGTTGGAAATATGTAGTGACCTATACTCTGATACCACAACTCCCACTTGCTTTACTGAAAGGTTTTTGGACATTATTATGATAGTGCCCAGTGGCCATCTGAGAATGGGACTCCATTGTGCTAGGCACTGTACAAATACAGAGAATACAGAGTAATACAGTCCTTGTCCCAAAATGCTTATATTTAAATAGACAAGATAAAGGGAAAGGAGTGTACTATATAAGTATAGTGATGGTTTCCAAACTCTTGGTTCCAAAATGTTGTCAGATCTTATCTTGGTAGCCAATAGCTTGATGATGATTTCATAACAATGGCAGTACAGGGGATATGAGTAGCAGTGAAGAGGTAACATTGCTGTGACCGATAATGATTTGCAATCACAGAAGCAGAAGACAAACAACTTGAATTTAAAAATGACTTTGGATACTTTCTCTTTACTCCCCTACTTCTCACCCAAGACTTCAAAATAGAGATTTATATTTACAATATCAGAGGCCTTTTTTGTGTCAAGATATCATAGTGGTTTATAGAAATGAGATATTCCCAGGTTGTCTGAGTGCCAGCAGCTGTTAAACTGAGACTAATTTAGATTAATCTAATGGCGGAACTTGAGTTGTCTTGGCTGTAAGTGTTATAACTTTTTTGAAACGTGGTGGAATAAGTGAAGACATTGTTTTAAGTGAGTTTAGTGCAAATCATGTCTTCTATACACAGAACTGATGCAGCATTAGCAGCTGCCCTCCAAGCTTCTTTATGTTGCCAATGTCTCTAAATTGCATTGGAGATACCACCCCCAGAGTTATGGAGGTAATTCAGTCATTAGTGCTGTGTTGACTGAGATACCATCCTTACTTTAAACTGCCCAATGTCAGAGAGTCTACTCTGAACAGCCCCAATGTGGTGGTGGCCTGTAGTTTCTACTCATCAGAATAATTTAACTGAAGATGATTCTGTATTCCATTGCCAATCCCTTGCTGTAAATATTTTTCAGGTTGGTTAGTGCTAGGAAAAAGAACTAGTGTGACTTTTATTCTTAACAAGGGGTCTTTTAGAAATATTGGAGTCAAATCTGCAAGTAAGTTTGTTCTGTGCTATATTTTGTTTAGCACTTGGCCAATCTGAAACTGTTTGTTTCATAAATTTAAATTAGTAGTGGCCTTGCAACTGTGTAGTTACCCCTTTGATTTACTAATAAATGGCATTGTTGGATTCTGGAATGAGCTGGTGAGAAAAATAAGTAGTAATTATGTAACATGCTGAAGAATTTTTAGTGGTCTCAAACTATTGGGTGTAAAGGCTGGTGTAAGGGAAAATGTATAAACAACTGGCAGAACAAATATGTTGCCATAAACTTTATAAGCCCAAACACCCAGTATTATATTTTTGTATTATCGAGTATGTTAATCTCGTGTTATTCCAAAGTGTATATATTTCAAAAGTGTGTGTATTATACATATATAAAAATAAATAAATAAGTGTGTGTGTGTATATATGTGTGTGTGTGTGTGTGTGTGTGTGTATGTATATATATATATGTATGTGTGTGTATGTATATATATATATATGTATATGTGTGTATGTATATATATATGTATATATATATATATATATATATATATATATATATATATATATATATATGTATATATATATATATATATATATAAAAAAGCTATTTTATAAGAACTAATCTTTCTCTTATGTATACAGAGAGAGTGAGATTGGTTCTTGTGAAAGCTTTCAGATAGCACTGAAAGCTCTGTTCAGAAAAATAATAGCATCGGCAAATGATGGACATCGTCTTCTTTGCATTAATCACATCAAATGGGATCTGCTCTGAGTCCTCTCCCTCCAAAGTGCTCTGTTCAGTGCCATATCCTCTATACCGCCACATGCTAACACGTGTTCCTGTAAGATATCACTGCTGCTTCTGGGTTGGACTCTGCTTTTTTTCTTCCATCTTGATGTGTTATACTTTTACCCACATGGTTGTCAGGTCTGCACTTTATCTGTCCAAACCATATGAGCCTGCACACCCTCATTTTTTTTCATTTATGGGTATTACTTGGAACATGTCTCTAACATACATGTTCCTCATGTGGTCTTTCTTGCTTACTCCACTCATCCATCTCAGCGTTTGCATGTCTATGGAACAGATCACTTGTTCATGTTTGTTCCTTGTTGCCCATCATTCAGTGTCCTACATTAAAACTGGACAGGCCACCATTACATAGACTTTCTCTTTTAATCTTACTGATATTTTCCTGTCACATACCTCTCACTTAATTTTCTTCATTTGAGCCAGGCATTTATAATCCAAACTTTTATTTTATCTTCCAGTTTTCCAGGATTCTGGAACCAAGATACTTGAAATTTTCCATTTTTATTATTGTCTGCCCATCTCGTTTCAAAGATCATTCTTCAGTGTTCACATTATTGATCTTACATACCAAATACTCTGTTTTTCCTCTGCTTATTTTGAACCTATGTCTCTCCAACACATCTCTCCATTTATCAAGATCCTTTTCTAGACTATCTTTCTCCTACTGCATATAATGATATCATCTGCAAACAACATGCTCCAAGATGCCTTCTTCTGTATATTCCTTGTGGCGGTATCCAGGATGAGGATAAATAAGAAAGACCTCACTGCTGATCTTTGATGCACTCTTTTACCGATAGTTCATTTGTTTCACCACTAGAAGTTCTGACTGTTGACATTGTACCTACGTAGATGGCTTGAACAAGCCACACATAAAGTTCTGGTACCATTTTTTCCTCATCCACCACCAGATGACTGCCCTTGGAACTCGATCAAAGACCTTATCCAGATGAATCGGCACCAAGTTAATCTTTTTTCCTTTTCTTTCTAAATCTTTCCACTAGCTGCCTCAGTGCAAAACCAGCATCTATTGTTGACCTTCCTAGCATGAATCCATATTGTTTTGCGCTAATATGTACTTCACTTCTTAATGTCTTATCTATGACTCTGTCCACCAGTTTTATATCTCTATAATTTGTACAGTTTCCAGCACCACCTTTTCTCTTGCATATTGCCATAAATATACTTTTCCTCCATGTGTTTGGTATCTTTTCCCCATCTCATGATTGAAGAGGGAGTCAGCAAATGGATGCCTTCTTTTCCAAAGTTTCTCCATGCATCTGTAGGGATTCCATCTGGGCCTAGGTCCTTTATTATTTTTAATTTCTTTTACAACATTTGCCACTTCCATCTGGTGCAATAGGCTCTACTACACCAACGTTCATTTTGAAGTCATAGATTCCAAGTCTAGAAGGGATCATTGTGATAATCCTTATACAGTCTCACCTCCTGTATAACATAGGCCATTAGAACTTCCCCCAGATACTTTCTAGGGTATATTTTTTAGAAAAAAATTCTATTTTGATTTATAAATGGCCAGTGATAGTGGATCCACCACAACCTTTGGTAAATTGTTCCAATGGTTAATTATTCTCACTGTTAAAATGTATACCTTATTTCCCATCTGAATTTATCTCGTTTCAGCTTCCAGCCAAAGGATCGTGTTTATACACCTCTCTTCTAGACTGACGAGCCCATTATTAAATATTTGTTCCCCATCTAGATATTTATAGACTGTAATCAAGTCACCAGTTCTTTGTTAAGCTAAATAGATTGAGCTCTTTGAGTTGATAGCTGTAAGGCATGTTTTCTAATCCTTTAATCATTCTTGTGGCTCTTCTCTGAGCCCTCTCCAGTTTATCAACAGCTTTCTTGAATTGTGAATACCAGAACTAGACATAGTATTCCAGTGGTGGTTGCACCGGTGCCAAATAGAGAGGTAAAATAACCTCTCTACTCCTATTTGGATTCCCCTGTTTATGCATTCCAGGGTTGTATTAGGTCTTTTGGCCACAGTGTCACACTGGGAGCTCATGTTCAGCTGATTATCCACCACGGCCCCCAAATCTCTCTGAGAGTTTCTGCTTTCCAGGATGGAGTCCTCCATCCTGTAAACATAACCTATATTCTTTGGTCCTAGATGTATACATTGAATTTAAGCCATATTAAAACTTGTATTGTTTGCGTGTGTGAAGTTTACCAAGCAATCCAGATTGTTCTGAATCTGTGACCGGTCCTCTTCATTATTTACCAATCCCCTGATTTTTCTGTCATCTGCAGCCTTTATGACTGATATTGTTTTCTTTCAAGTCGTTATCAGTGTTAAATAGCATAGGACAAGAATAGGTCCATGAGGGACCCCACTGGAAATATACGAGCTTGTTGACTTTTGCATTTGGAGACCTAACAGTTAGCCTGTTCTTAATCCATTTAATGTGTGTCATGTTAATTTCACATTTTCCTAGTTTTTTAATCAAAATGTTGTGTGGTACTAAGTCAAATGCCTTACAGAAGTATAAGTATATTACTGTGATGGGATTCCCGGTGTGCAGCCTGGAACTTGGGTACTGCTGTGACCCCTTAACTCTCCAGCCTGGGCTGTCTCTCACAATGCTTTGCTAGTGACAAGCAGCAAACCCCATCCAGGCTCTTTTGTCACTCAGCACAACAGCACTCAGTTAGCTTGCATGAATGCGCCCAAAGCCACTTATGAATCGCCCAGAGAAAGGCACTAACCAATTCCTCTGAGCTCCCCAACCCTACACCCCAGAGCTGTGACCAGTGTAAGTGTATTACCCAGTCCGCCCCTCCCTCAATGTGGAGAGGACATGCAATAGCCTTTGTAAACTGAGCTGAGATTTCCCAAGCATTTCAAGCAAAATACACTGTTTTAGGAAAAGTATAAAACAGATTTATTAACTACAGAAAGATAGATTTTTAAGTGATAAGTGGTAGGCATAAAAGGACAATAATAGTTACCAAAGAAAATAAAAGATAAATACACCATCTAAATCTTAAACCTTATTCTATTAGACAGTATTTAGATCAAGCAATTTTTCTTAATACACAGGCCTCTCCCTTAAGCCTGGAGCAGTCTCCTCAGTTGAAGTCAATCTTCTCAGTGTTCTTGTTGCTTCCAGTGTAGGCGGGGGGAGGAGAAAGGCAAAAGCATGATGCTACGGTACCCTATTTTATGTCTTTATTCTATGTGCCTAGAAGACGCTTGCCCAGACATGTCCTGGTGGGCTTTGCTGAATCATTAGCTTGAGTAATCCCCCTGGCATGGTCTTGTGTAACTGAGTCATAGTGCTGAGCAGTCTCCATTGTGTGGTGCTTTTGCAACTGTCATTGAATTGTAACTCCCTTGATTACAAGTCCCCTGCTGATTAATGGTTGTTTAACACCCTCCTGGGAGTGGTTCATCACCTAGTAGTAGAGACTCTCAAACTTATAACATATTTCAGTAACAACCATATAACAAAAATCTCATAACTTTGTACACACTAATGTTGTATATATTTGGATAGAACAACAGGTTTCAGCAGATTCATGACCTTTCATAAGATACCTTTAGATATCATGCTTTGTATGAAATATCACAATCATATATGAATGATAAATCTGTGGGTTATAGAGTGCTATTTTGAGGTACAGTGTGTCACAATTACATTAACAGTATTACCTTTACGAACCAAACTTTTAATCTCATCAAAAAAGGTATCAGATTATTTTGACAGGATTTATTTTCCATAAATTTGTATTGAGTTGCATTGCAGTCTTGGGTTTTCTTAATTTAAAAGCTGTTCAAAATATTTTTCCATTGATCCTTCATGCAACTATGATCAGTCAACCCCATACCAGTTTAGTCTTTGGTGGACCTCACTTCCTTTTTATCTTTGGTGAAAGCATAGGACGGAGTACCACTCTATACATTTCCCCCCCCCCCCCCCGTCCTTTGCTCCTAGTCTTGCATAAAGTTCCTCAAAGATCTTTACTTTTGCTTTGGCAACTAAATTCCTGGCCATTTTCTTTACATCCTTGTGTTCCTCCAGGTCGCATTTGCTCCTACTTCTTTGCCAGCATTTAAACTTCTTTCTCTTTTATAACTTGTACTTCTTTGCTCCACCCATCGAGTTTCTTTTCTGAAGGAAAGGCTTTTCCTTTTTGATTCATCCATAACTTGTTTAGCACTCTCCAATACATTTGTGACCATAAAATCCCCAAATTTATCTACTCCTCCTACACGTGGTGCCGACCTCATCTTCTCTTTAGAAAACTCCCTAACATGTCCATTTAAATTGGCACCATTAATGTTTTCTGGAATTTTCTGAAGAGCAGTGTCTTAATATTTCCCAAAAACTTGTCTTCCCATCCTCACCACAGCCAGACTGGGAAATATTTGTTAATTATATTTAGCCAGCCACATGCAAAAGACAACTGGCTCATCATTATCCAGTTTTTGATTCTATTTACTGTCATCGTTCTTTCCTTTATTTTACTATCAAGAGCTCTGCCTATTCTGTTTCTTGAGTTGGAGGCCTCACAGTACCGTAAATTATTTTGTATCTTTCTCCAGTGTCTTTGGTCTTCTCTGCTTTACATTTTGTTTCATGGATGCATGCTATCTGTACTTTCATCCTCTTCAGCATCTCTGCCAGCTCCAGTTAGTGTGCCGGCATTCCTACTTGCCAGTCTGATCTAACATTTCTAGGCTAGCTTCTTTAACTGCATGCATCCAAAATTGTACTGTAGTGCTCGCCTACTTTCCACAACATTTCGGTAGGGCACTGTGCGTCATTTCTAGAATACCTATTCATTTGAGGACTCAGTGTCAGTTTATGGAAAGTTTTTATGGACAACTGCCAGCCTGATGCCAACTCTCTCTTCCTTTTTCAACCAGCCTTGGGACTGGCTATCGTGGAGTTGGTATGGGAAAGTGGTGGTATGCTTCAACATCTAGAGAGACAACCGAGGGAGGCAGGACTACCCTCTTACCACACCCCTGTTGAAACTGTTTTTTGTGATATGGACATCTGTTGACTTCGGGTTGATCTCATTTCACATTGACAACCAAGATAAACATAGATCTGGACTGATTTTTGAGCCAATAATCTAGAGGTGAATTAATTCTCCGTACGTGGTCTGACTTTTAGTCACAGTCATATATCTGCTAATGCAGGCAGTACTTCTCAGGAACAAGAGCTCTGATACGTGATTTTCTCACTGAAAACTAAAATGCAGAATATAACTAGGAGGGAGGATGGAGAGAGGGAATTGAGGGGTTTCTGCAGTCTTGTGGCCCCCTGAAACCATTGCTATGAATCCTTTAATTCTCTTACTGTGTAGTTTGCAACTACTAAAACTTGATTCCAGATTGTTACTGCTGTCAAAGTTGTCAGCACATGTGCTTTTCACTCATTGGGAAGTAAACAACCCATTGCCATGCTGAAGTCTGCTCTTTTATTTAAATGGCATGGAGATGGGTGGGATGGAAGGAATCAAATTTTGCCACACACAAAAAAAGAAAAAATGCAATTGTTTTGTGAAGAGATGTTTATTGAAGATTCTGAGTATTAAAAACAATAGCAAGCAAGAGGCAACTACTCATGCCCATTTTTATTACATATGTTTACTTCTAATTTCTCTCCCTATTTATCTGTTTTCTTCACCCCCCAATGTGTTTGTAAGGAATCTTCCACCATGGTATTTGAACGCTGTACAATAATTAAACAGCGTTGTATCTCCCCACAAACAGGCTACACTCTGTGCCCTTCCACTTGCCCCATTTTTGGGATTTCCAGGTTGGATGCTGATGTGTTTCTGTGACTGTGGTAACACTAATAACAGTTCACTTCACAATGGCCATGTGGGGAGTGAACTGCATGCTTATGGTATCCAGACAGGATCAGTGGTAGGTGGGGAAAAGAGCAGCACATCTCAATTTGAATAAATGGGACAGGTGCCTGAATGGGAAAAGAAAAATCTCATAAAAATCAAATTAAATATCATAACTTGATTATGGCATGACTAAACAATTTGTTACCTTACCATCTTTAATATATAGTTATTGCACTGTTTACAACTGATTAATCACTTCTTATAATTACTAGAATATAACGGTTATCGGTCTGCATTTTTGTGTCATGTCTGTACAGATCCACTCACTGACACATCACTAGTATGTATTTTTCTCTCATAAATGCTCTCGATCAATTTACTCATTCCAGGATATACTATGTATCTCTAAGGATTGGCTTTTTAATACTGTGGTTCGAACTTAATTATCCAAAATAAAAGTATTGATCCCAGCATCTGGTAGTTACATTGAAGATTCTCTAGATTATCAGAAACCTGTCTCCCATGACATTTGGGTAATCAAGTTTGTACTCTGTGTTTTAGAAGTATTGTAACAGGTTTTATTTGCACTATGCATAAAAATGAAATGCCTTTATGTGCATGTTGAGCTTGGAGGCATCTGGTAATGATTAAATCATACTTCTGAGTGAGGTGCTGCACATTTGAGTGGTTTTAGGTTTTACACGTTTCAGATTTATTTTTTCGTATATGTTGGCCCTCAGAAGGTTTGAAAACACCTGTCCAGTGTATAGGACATTGGTGCCTCTACTTTCTTCAGGATGTAAATATATGCGTAAGATCCTGGATGGAGAGTGGTTTTTTTTTTTTTTTTTTATCTTGGGTATGTTTAGCAGTGTATTTGGGGGAAGCTGGTGGTGATGTAAAGAGTAGGTTTAAATTGTCTATCCCTTTTGCTTTTCTGAAATTTTCCATGGTTGGTTAGCCTTAATATTGAGGATTATGGAGTATATAATGGGAGTGTTAGTATATATTAGTGTTTTTCAGAAGGATAAAAATACTAAACAAATGGACTGCCAACTTTTCAGGCTAAAGACTCAATGATTTCTTTAACTGTGTGCGGATTTTTTTCACTAATAAGCTTAAGGGTGCCAAGTAGTTTTGGAAAAATGACTTTAAGGAGATGAGGGAGGATATTTGGCACATGTTAATTAGGAGACTTCTAAAGAAGTAACAAAGTTGGGAATGGTAAAAGTCAGAACAAGGAGGAGAGAAGTTTGGGAAGACCATAGGGTGTATGAACAGTTAATAAGGGCAATTGTACAGTGCTTTGAACATGGGGAGAATCCTAAATTGTATAAGGAAGAAGAGTTAAATATGCAAGAAGGGAGGAAATGGTGGTGTGGGAGCAGTGTGGAGGAGAATGATACACAGACTGAGAGTCTCATTTCTCGTTTGTAAAAGAGATAACGATACAAGTATTTGTGTCGTATTTGTTGCAGTTTCAAGATAGTGGTAATATGTATATCTCCAATATGTACAGAGTGCATCTAATAACTCAGGGGTGGGCAAACTTTTTGGCCTGAGGGCCACATCTCGGTGTGGAAATGGTATGGAGGGCCGCCTGGGGCGCGGATTGGGGTGCATAGGGGGAATGAGGGCTCTGGCTAGGGGTGCAGACTCTGGGGTGCGGCTGGGTATGAGGGGCTTGAGGTGCAGGAGGGTGCTCTGGGGTGGGATCTAAGGGTTTGGAGGACAATCAGGGCTGGGGCAGGTGGTTGGGGCGTGGGGGTCAGGGGTGCAGGATCTGGGCAGCCCTTACCTGAAGCGGCTCCTGGAAACTGTGGCCTGTCCCCCGTCCAGCTCTCACGCGGGGGCGGGTTTACACTGCTCTGCATGCTGCCCCGTCTGCAGGCACTGTCCGCAGCTCCCATTGGCCGCGGTTCCTGGCCAATGGGAGCTGCGGAGCTGGCACTTGGGGTGGGGGCAGCGTGCGGCGCCCCCTGCCTGCCCCTGATTCTGGGAGCCACGCGGAGCTGTTACACGCGCGGAGTGGAGCAAGGCAAGCCCGCGACCCCGCTCCCCGGCTGGAGCACCGGAGTGAGGAAAGCTTCCAACCCCGCTTGCTGTCGGGAGCTTGAGGGTCAGATTAAAAGGTCCGATGGGCCGGATGTGGCCCGTGGGCCGTAGTTTGCCCACCCCTGTAATAACTGGTTGAATTAAGTGATGGAGGCATGTTTATGGTACAGTCTTTATAATCCTTTCAATTAGTTCCAAATGTAAGAGAGATACTGGCAGGCTAGGATTCATTTATATCAGTTACCTCATGTTAGGATGCCACATTTTATGTTTAACATTGGCATTAGGTATTGAAGGAGATGGTATGTTTTCTTATTTTTTTCTTTTGTTGGCAGGAATAATGGAAATCTGCAGGAAATTTCTGGAGTGGGTTTGTATATTTCTGACAGGAATCAAATCTTTTCTCTGAGGACATAGACTAGATTACTTTTCCTAAAAGCATATATAAAGGGAGATGGTCAACTTGAAATCTCAATGATAAAAATTAGATACTAAACTTGTCCTTGTATGTTCCTTCCAGTTCCTTGTGTTACATTTCTCTCCCCTTTTGCTAAGATAAACAAGATTAAAAAAAATAGAGAAATGTTTTCTCTAATCTTCCAACTGTAGTAATCTTAGGCGATGTCTGTAACAGGAGCAGTTTTTTTCCCCCCCGAAGGATGATTTTTAGGTGGCTGGTATAGTTTAATGGTCTGCCAGCATTTCTTAGTTCTGGAACTTTAAAAGATTTTGGATATCAGTGTGGCACTGGCAGCCACAACTTATTAATTTTTTCCATAATTTTGTTGAATGTGTACTTTATAAGTTTGTCAACAGGCCTACAAGACATGTACAATAAGTTTCTGTGATGCTGTCTGAGACAACACAGACCTTGGGTCCCTTCTCCTTACTTGATCTGACGGGCACAAAGATGATCAGTTGCCATCCAGGATTTTTCTATATTCTCTTCAATTCCCATTTGATTCTTGCCTCATGGAGTGCAGCATGCAGAAAAGTGACTTCCACAGCCACATCTCACACTATTTTGTTTCTCCTTAGAATATTCTATATGAAAGCATTAAACAGCCCAAGAAGGCTAAATTAAAAGAGGTGGTGACTGAGTGGATTTGATTTGATTTAAATCATGATTTAAATCACTAGTCAGGAAGACTCGATTTAATCATGGACTTCTACATAAAAGTGCATTCTTGTTGGTTGTTATAACCTGAATACATATTCTTCACAACTCAGAGATAGATGCAGGTGTCATTTTTAGAATGTACACACTATAAATTTTTAAAGTGATTTATTTTGAAAACTTTTCAGATTCGTTTTACAGCTATATCAGAAAATTAATGATTGTTTGGTTATTTCATTTACGAAAGGGAATTGAAGCAGATATTTATGAAGTCATTGGGAGGTGAACTATGTCAATTCAACAGGTTAATCATTACCAGACAGACATTTAAATTGTTTTATTTAACTAAAACAACAATGTTATGTATTCTGGATTTTTTTCTTCAACTGCAAACATATAATATTTTAACAAAACAAGCATTTGAATTTTTGAATTTAGTTAAACATTCACGTTTTTTAAAATCAAGTTTGTTTTTGTTAAAATTGTTTTTAACAAAAATAGTTAAAATGAAATATTAAAAAAACCCACAAAAATTAAATTGACTTTGTCAGCCAGGTCAGCACCAGAAACTTATTGGCTTCTGCAGCTAACTCAGTTGTATTCACCTTCATTTTCCTGTTCATAATCTGGAAAAGAAAAACAAGCTTTCCTGCTTTTTCAGGTCTCAAACAATTTCTCAATTTGAAATGAATTAGTCCAAAGGAAGAAAATATTCTTTCTACACCGGCAGAATCTACTACTGTTAAAAGTGAGATTATCACTTCAACAGTCTCTGAATCCAAGTGCTTAAATGACTTCCACCAGTTCACTGGTTTGACTTTCTTTAAAACATCATCAGCAAACATATATTTCTTGAATGGTTCACCCTTAGCTCTGAAGTTTATTATAGTTGGTATTATAGAGGGATTGATTGCTGGATGTGCATGTCATAGCCGACTCCTCTTTTTCAGCAGTGAAGGTTTGACCCTGGTACTGGGTATTGAGAAGATTTGCAAGAAAATGAGCTGGAGATAGGGCTTGTCCCATTCATTTTTTTAATGCTTGTAATTTAACTCTGTCATTGCATATTTCATTTTTTAAGATCTCACTCAGTTTCTTCCAAATTTCAACAGAGTCAGCAATAAAACAGCTATTTCCCTGCATTTTGTTCAAGGCTACAGAAATAGGCTTCAGGGTACTCAGCATGTGTTCAACATTTCTCTTAAGCCCAATGTTGAGAACTTTGGCTGTGACAGTGCCATCTAGTTTTTTTCGCGATTTTGTTCACAAACTCTCATCAGATTAGGCCAATTCTTGATATAGTGCTCAAAACAGTCCACTACTGATTTCCATCGCATGTCTTGTGGGAGAGTTAACTTGGTTCCTCCCACTTTTTTCAGAACAGCTGCTGCAAAGTGGTTGTTACAGAAGTATTTTGCAATTTTAACAACATTAGCCTTTATTTCTGGAACACTGAAGTCTTTGGCTAGGAGGTGCATCAAATGAGCACTGCAACTGTATATTATTAGCTTCGGACTCTCTTCACTCTCTTCTAAATTTCTTCTCATCTTGGATACATTCGCAGCATTGTCTGTGACCAAGCTGCGTACTAGACATTTGAATTGTTTTTCAGTTTGTTATAGCTTTTACTGCTACTTCTTTTAAGTATTCTGCTTTGTGTGCATTTGTTGATATATCAATTGTTTCTGTAAGGAAGACATTCCCTTCTTCTGTTGTCACACAAGCACATAAAACAGGATCATTGTGGACATTGCTCGTCCACCCATCAAGACTCAGGTTAACAATTTTACCCTCTAGACCTTTTGCTCACTGCTCAATTTCTCTTTCATACACTTTATTCTGCAATTTGTCTGCGACATCTGCTCTGTTGGGTGGACTGTATCCTGGTCTTAATGACTGAACCATGTTAATGAAGCGTGGGTTCTCAATCATACGGAAAGGAGAGTTATTGCATAAACAAACCGGGCAATTTTTTCATCAATTACCTCTTTTTGTAATCTGCTGGTTCTTATCACAAACTTATCTATGGTTGTTTTTGGATAATGGAGGGTTGTTTGTTTTTTTTGTTTTGTTTTTGGTTTGGTTGTTTTTTGCTACAAGTGATATACTGTGGCTATGTGACATACATGGTATGACTGAAACACTATCATTGGCAGATAACTCTTAAACTGTAGAAAATGATGGTGATCTTGAAGGTGTATAGTCTTCAGAATCCTGTATGTTGAGGATGAATTCTCCTAAACAAAATAAGTCAATGCAGTTATTTAATTATTATTACCATACTGCTCATTAAGTATTACACATTGCATTCACTGACACTCATTACTACTTTAAAGGTGAAATTGTAAAAGGAAGATCTGCCTACTTCAGCTATTTATTTTTTATCACAATTGCATCTAAAATTATAGTACCATAGAGTAACTACTATATTTTTTGCTCAAACATGAGAATTCAAGAATAGTCGAGAAGGAAGACAGGCAGTCCTTAAGAAAGAAGTATGAAATAAAAAAGTTTACCAACCTGAAGATCCTGCATGTTCAGACATGTTCCTTTCATCATCTTTGACTTCAACGCAGCTTTCTCCTGAGAAGGAACACTTCTCATGATGATGTTTCATTTGGGCAACCAGGCCTTGCATTTCTTTGTTGCACTGTTTGCATTTTGCACACATGCCTATCTTACCCAGAGGTAGAGGAACTTCATTAAAATATTCCCAAACTGGTCTCTTTTATGGCCTGCTGCCATTATAGGTTTTCCCTTCTAGTGAGGGAATGGTATGGTAGATCTCAAATCAATGAAGGCCTCAAGACTTCTGGAATATGCTGCTCAAACAGTTTCACTTCTGTTTCTACTGCCTGTCCCTCCCTTCTCACATTTATCTCCAGACTTCTTCTCCTTGTTCAGATCTCTTCCACCCCCAACAATCTT
Organism: Chrysemys picta bellii; assembly: GCF_011386835.1. NCBI lineage: Eukaryota > Metazoa > Chordata > Testudines > Emydidae > Chrysemys > Chrysemys picta. Next base: position 41,896,202 of record NC_088792.1, on the reverse strand, counting down.
CTATTCATTGAACTTTTTGAAACTATGCACTTTCAGAGAGAGGTAAGGGATTGTCTCTGTGTACACAAATTTGCAGAGGGACAATAGGGTTGAGGTCTGTTATTTCTCACCTCTCTATATTATTTTTTTATTTAAAAACATTTTTGCTGTTAACAAGCATGTTATCTCTGGAGACACAAATCCACAGTTTGAGAATGGAAAAACTAAGCATCTCTGATGGTATCTGCTAGACTGAGAACTGAGTCCCATTGGGTAGATAGAAAGATTAACCTAAATAATCTATACAGAAGCCTGTGGAACCCTGTAAGATTGGGTCCCTAATCCATGAACTATTGGAACTCCTTTACAAAACTTTTCTTAAACATTACATGGGAATATATTGTCTCATACTATAGAATTCGCATTTATAATCCCTGTTCCATAATGAGAGATCTTTGAACTATAATGTATCTTAATTAAAACTATCTTTAGATAGGCTTCCTCAAAAAGCCTGTTATAAAAAAAATCGGATTTTTTTTTTTTTGAACTCTGATTTTTATCCACCCTGGGTGGTGAGGGGACCCTCAGTTGTATTTCTTGCAGTAGAGCTTTATTTGAGTGTGTTAGTTTTTTCCTCTAAGAAACTTTTGCTACTCTATCAGAGTGAGACAATAACTGGCCTGCTCAGCTTGCATGCAGGACAGAGAAACGCACTTGCAGGAATTTAGGCCCACAGCTTTGGGCTCAAAGATGGATATTCCTCATGACTTCTGGGAGATAGGAGGTTTCACTGACACAGTCTTTCTTCTCTGTATCCACTGAATTGCTAGAATGGATTTATGAGTCTTTCCCAGAAAAACTTAGCTGCCTGGCGAACTTTGCTTCCCTTCAGAAAATTATCTAGAAAGCCTCCCTGGGACCTGGGATTATTTGGTGAGGCAGCTATTAAATTAAAAGCCCAGAAATAAAGTTGGATGAGGTAGGGCCAGGAATGGGGAGCCAAGAAACCCCCTCCTGGTCTACTCTTCTGTTCACAGAATTATGGAAACTGTGTCTTCCCTGACAGCAAGCTAGGTTTTTTTTTTTTTTTTTTTTAGTGCTACCCAGTGGTGACATAAATTCCCTCAGGATTCAAATAGATTCCTCAATTCAGAATTAGAGGGAAAAACTCAGTTTCCTTGTTTTTCCCTTATGGTGTCGTTATCCATCTGCTGCCCATCCCAGAACATGACCAGCTGTGGGGGGGAGATGTTGATTTGTTGCCCCTGCTTGTCTGGCAGCTGAATCTGCTTCCTGATGGCTCAGCCTCTTTGTTATTTCTCTCTGCTGCAAGGGATAGATTTGTTGGTGTGGCCTAATCAGAGAGATGGATAAACTGGGAGGAAAGAGAAGGCTGAGCTCTTTGGCTTCTGCCTGGCTATCATGGGATTAGCAGACTTCTGTGGCTGGAAAGAGGCCACTAAAGAAATCAGCGAGGGCAGAGCTGAGGTTGGGGAGCTAAAAGTTGGGGTGACTTTTCTCTTTTTAACCTATTCTTGAACCCATTGAGGCTCCATTGCAGTCTAATGGGGATCACAACCTACAGGTGGTGAAACTGCTCAAAACTATATTTACCAACAAGTATAAGGCAAGCACAAGAGACAGCAGCATATTAGAATCATAGGACTGGAAGGGACCTCGAGAGGTCATCTAGTCCAGTCCCCTGCACTCATGGGGGAAGGGTGGCCAGCACAACCCTCAGCCTGTGCTGCTTCCCGCAGCCCCCATTGGCCTGGAGCGGCGAACCGCGGCCAGTGGGAGCCGCGATCGGCCGCACCTGCGGATGCGGCAGCTAAACAAACCGTCCCGGCCCACCAGGGTCTTCCCTGAACAAGCAGCGGACCGGCTTTGAGAACCACTGATCTAGACCATTCCTGACAGGTGTTAGTCAGTAAGAGAAAGTTAGACAATGTTGTGGCTGGAATTGCTGAGGCACAAGGGTATATTGATGTGGCAAGACAGTATACTAATGTCCTGGGAAGTGGTAGCCTTTGGAATTCATTTGCAGACCCAGAACTAAGAGTTCACAAAATTTTCTTGAAAGCTGATATATTTCTTGGAATATAAAAATAATTCTGAGTATCTGTTGTTTGAAATGCAAATAGAAAAAGTGAAATGCTCATTTGCTTATTAATTCAAATATTAGGGCACCAAGTGAATGTTTGAATATTTTAATGTTTGATACAACAGTAAAAAATACATGTGTGTAAAATGCAAATTTGTAAGAACTACTTCAATAAATTAATTAAAAGCAGGGTGACATCAAACACTGACATTTAACAGAAATCTTACAGCATTAAATCTTGGGAGTTCTATGTTAAACTTTCACATATATATGAACAAGTAGTTTATTCTGGTCTACTTACTCCTTTTTTTTTTTTAAACCAGAGAAAGCAACCAGTGAGATGAATACTGCAGAGGACTGGGGCCTCATCTTAGATATTTGTGATAAAGTTGGACAGTCGCGCACAGGGTAAGTGTTATGAACTGTGAGGTTTTGCTTTTAAACTATGAATCTTTCATTTTTATCCTTTTAGATCACTGTTCATTATATTGATGGTGAGGGGGAGAGATGATGACAATTTTGAGTTCAGACATTGACTTGTCCTTAGTAGTTTAATTAACTTGGTTTAGAATGTACTTGCTATAGGAAGCAAAGGAGGGATATTTATTTTCACACACTATTTAAAAATCTGGGGCCTTGATTCTAGGACTTGAATTTGGGCATACAGAAGTTACTTTAAGTGTGAGAGAACAGGAGATTTGATGATCTACTCTCAAGATGAAAAGCCAGATCCTAATCTGAGTTGGTTTTTGTGAAGAGAAATCATGCCTCACCAATCTACTAGAATTCATTGAGGAGGTCAACAAGCATGTGGTCAAGGGTGATCCAGTGGATATAGTGTACTTAGATTTTCAGAAAGCCTTTGACAAGGTCCCTCACCAAAGGCTCTTAACCAAAGTAAGCTGTCATAGGATAAGAGGAAAGGTCCTCGCATGGATTGGTAACTGGTTAAAATATAGGAAACAAAGGGTAGGAATAAATGGTCAGTTTTCAGAATGAAGAGAGGTAAATATTGGTGTCGTCCAGGGGTCTGTATTATGACCAGTCATAACATATTCATAAATGCTCTGGAAAGGGGGGTAAACAATGAGGTGGCAAAATTGCAGATGATACAAAACTGCTCAAGATAGTTAAGTCCCAGGCAGACTACGAAGAGCTACAAAAGGATCTCACAAAACTGGGTGACTGGGCAACACAATGGCAGATGAAATTCAGTGTTGGTAAATGCAAAGTACTCCAGGCACTGCCCCCCGCAGCTCCCATTGGCCAGGAATGGGGAACCGTGGCCAATGGTAGCTTTGTGGGAGGTACCTCGAGGCGTGGGAGGAAACTGGAGGCGCGGCAAGGGCAGTGCACGTAGAGCCCTCCGTCCCCCACTCCCCCACCCCCAGGAGCTGCAGCGCTTCCTGGAGCGGCGCAGGGCCGGGGACAGGGCAGGCATGCAGGGAGCCTGCCCTGGTCCTGGTGCGCACCGCTGCCACCCCGGAGCCGCTTTAGGTAAGTGGCACCGGGCCGGAGCCCGAACTCCTCCTGCCCCCCAACTCCCTGCCCTAAGCCCCCTGCCTGCACCTCGCACCCCTTCTGCACCCCAACTCCCTGCCCTGAGCCCCCTCGTACACCCTGTACCCCTCCTGCACGTGAACCCCCTGCCCTGAGCCCTGCTTTACCCTGCACCCCTGTGCACCCCAACTGCCTGCCCTGAGCCCCCGCCTCACCCCGCACCCCAACCCCTGCCCTGAGCCCCCTCCTGTAGTCCGCACCCCTGCCCTGAGCCTCTTCCTGCACACCTCACCCCCTCCCATACTCACTCGCACACCCAACCCTCTGCCCCGGCCCTGCATACAATTTCCCCACACAGATGTGGCCCTCGGCCCAAAAAGTTTGCCCACCCCTGATCTGCACAGACACTGCCTCACCCTAACTACACTGACATAAGCCCTATGCCTCTTGTGGAGGTGGAGTTACTATGTTGGTGTAGTAGGGCACTTACATTGATGGGCACAAGGCTGTAGTGTAGACACAGACACAAGGTCAGTGTAAGCTGCCTTATATCGACATAACTCTGTAGTGTAAACCAGGCCTATGACTTCAACCTTTGTAACATTGAAGTGAGGTAACATCTGGCTTTCAGGTTGGTTTAAAATAGGGGCTTGCTTAGGCTTACTAGTAGTCTGTCGTTTTTATTTGAGAGAATATAAAGTACAATATACGAGTGATAATATAAACCAAAGTTCTCCATAAGAATTGCAGTCCAACATACTGTACTATGGTACTACCCTTTGATCCTTGCTCAAAGCTCAGTGTCCTGTCAACTCCACTAGACACAAGTCCTGTTACAAGGATTCCAGAATTTGTCAGGGCCTCCTTGAGCCTTTTTACTGCTTCCCAAGTCCAGTCCAATGAGTAAATCATGTCAGTAAATGCACACTGATGTTAGTAAAGGTTGCATGTTCTTCCTATTACATTATAAGGTCTCTGGAGTAGGGATTTTCTCATCTTGTGTATGTCTGTACAGCATTCAACAAAACTGTATACATGTAGTGCCATATATAGATATTCATACTATTTCCAAAGCTACAGTAGACTTAGAGGGGCTATCTTCTTTGTCCTGGGAGAAAATTGCATTAGAGTGGCACATAGAGGTTTTGGGAACATTGGTCCTCTAAATCTACAAAACGCCATTATTATTTGTCGTCTTTCTATCTAGGAGACCAATCATTCAGGTGTCAATACGTTTACCTCTATTGGGAAGATAGGCAGAGCTGAGTTTGGGGTATTGTGCTGGAAGATAGTAATAGGTGCCATCAACTGTTTTTTGAATCTATAAACAATTTCAGAGATGCTTGAAGCTGTGGCTCTGCTAAACAAAAGAAAGGGGGCACTGTGTCCCTCATTTTTCCCCTTTTTGGTTTTCTGATATTCCTGAAAATTCATAGAGTTCTGCTCATTGATGCCTAAAACATTCCCTGACATTTTGGAAATGATTTGGTGTGGCATACAAAAGTTATCACATTACATACTGATTGAGAAATACCATCAAGTTGTGTGTGTGGCCGAGCTTACCAGAGGAGCTTTACTTAAATATTTGAACGCAGTTAATGCTTAAACAATGAAGTGGGGAATATAACTGTTAATTTACACTTTCACATGTATTTAGAAGATTGTTTGAAGAACTGGATTATTTATTTACTTTTTCATATCTGTCTTACAAAATTTTACTTGACGGTTTGCACAGGGCAAGAGTTTTTTGTTGCTTTGGCTTTTTACAAGAGAATAAAAAAATCTTGGTTTTATCATCCATCGTAATTAGGGCCCAGTTTAATTCATGATTTTATTTATTTATTTGAAAATTTGCAACAATATAAATGTTAAAGTATTGAATTTAATGGAATTTGCATGGAATGAATTTAACCAGTAAAGTTAATCACTTTCAAGGAGGATGCACAGAATAAATTTTATAACTAAATGTAATCAGTTTCAAGGACAGAATGAATTTAACCAGTAAAGTTAATCGATCTTATAATTAAAATAAGCAGCAAGTACAAACATATGCAGTCCATTAAATGTTCACTTATTTCTGTTTTGTATTTTTGAATTATAGTTAAGTATCACTAGTCAATTCACTTGTTCCTCTTTCATGAATTGTGTCTGCACAAGAACCCTCCAATATGCTGCTTCATTCAGCATCCATAGTGTTAGGAATAACAGAAAAATATAACTTGGCCAGTTTTGCAATGTTGGGAAAGTATGGTTCTGCAGACCTCCACAAAGCAGTCAGTGAAAGGGTACTGCTGCATTTCTTTGCATAAAACCAATAGCCTTGTAATTCATTTTTGCAAGCTCCTATTAAAGCTAGGTATGGAATCCAGTGGAAGAGCATCCAACCTTAATGTACATACTTGCATTGGATCAAACACCCTTACACCTTTAAGGAACTGGTATACCCGCTGGGTTAAACACGGTTTTCTTTCATTGATATTGTAGTAATTTGAAAGTTTATCTAAAATTTCAATAGAAGTTTCAATATATGGGTTTTGAATCCCTGTGTCACTGCTGTGTTGCTCACATTTAAGTGCTCAATATGTGTTAATTAAGTCAACTTTTATTGTACATTTGATGAACACGGATTTCACAGGTTTACAGCCAATCTAACCCCTGATGTAGACAGGGTTGATGGAAGAATTCTTCTGTTGACTTAGCTACCTCCTCTTGGGGAGGTGGATTAACTACAGTGACAGGAGAACCTCTTCCATTGCTGTATTGAGTGTCTACACCAGAAGTAGGCAATCTATGGCACGCATGCCGAAGGCGGCACGCAAGCTGATTTTCAGTGGCACTTACACTGCCCGGGTCCTGGCCACTGGTCCGGGGGGCTCTGCATTTTAATTTAATTTTAAATGAACTTTCTTAAACATTTTAAAAACTTTATTTACTTTACATACAACAATAGTTTAGTTATATATTATAGACTTATAGAAAGAGACCTTCTAAAAACGTTAAAATGTATTACTGGCACGCGAAACCTTAAATTAGAGTGAATAAATGAAGACTTGGCACACCACTTCTGAAAGGTTGCCAACCTCTGGTCTATACTAATGTGCTACAGCAGTGCAACTGCAGCATTTCAGGTGTAGGCAAGCGCTCAGTTCATCTTACCTGCAATGCTCACATAATAGACCTTGCTAATAACATTGGGATGACCAATTTCCCACACTCTGATACGCTAGCAGCAATAGTCAAAAAGGTTTTTAAACATTGAGGAAAAAATTGCATTTTAAATCAACAAGCTCTTTGCCATGTCTTGTGATGAAGTCCAGTTTTATCTGTAAAATTTCTGATTTTTCCAGCAGATGTTTCAGCTCTTCAACGCTTCCATGTCTGGTGTAATTTTCTTTCCTCCTCCACAAAACTGGAGTAAAAAGTAGTAGACTGCATGATATTCAATAGCAACATACCAGCTTCCCCATCTCATCTTAACTGGTTCAGGGGGGCAGTTTTACAGGAAAACTGGAACCCACAGCTTGGACTACACTTTAAAATGCACTTTTCTGCTCAGACAATGTTGAGAAGCCTTTTGACTATTACCGTTAGCTTGTCAGCGTGTGGGAAATTGGTCATTCCAATGTCTTGAGAAAGGTCTGTTGTATGAGCATTGCAGGCAAGATGAACTGTGCACTTGTCTACACTTGAAATGTTGCAGCTGTATTGCTGTAGCGCTTCAGTGTATACATTCAATACAGTGATGGAAGAAGTTCTCCCATCAGTTAATCCACCTCCCCAAGCTAGGTAGCTAAGTTGACAGAAGAATTCTTCCATCAATCCTGTGCTGTCTACTCCAGGAGTTAGGTCGGCTTAACTATGTCGCTCAGGTGTGTCTTACATTTTGAGTGTAGACCTGGCCTGAGTTAGGCTGTAAGCCCTGAAGCACTTGCTTGTAAGCTTTTGACATGTAGGATGCGTTTTCAGATATAAATGCACTGATATAATCAAAATCCATTCCAAAGGTATTCAAATACTTAACTACAGTACCATTGCACAAGCTATTGCAAACAGCCTGTAGATAAATTACATCAGCAAAGACAGCTTACAGGTCCGAGTCAGGTGTGTCTTCACCATTTAGACCTTGCAAAACAAATATTATGCGACACATACTCATCTTGGCCACCAGTTGATTCATCTGTGACCATAGATAACCAGATTTCTTCATGAGTTCCATAATCCTGCTTTTGACACTCATCAGCTTCAAGTAAATATTTATCAATCCAGCTAAAATGTGAAGAAATCTCTCCACCTTTTGCTATATTCCATCCAAAGAATTCCCTTACCTCAGGTTGTCCAGTTTTTCAAGAGGGATATTTGCGTAAACATTGATCTGGTGGATCAATATTTATAGTTAGATTCACGTTTTTTGGTGCAATTTTGAAACAAGGAAGTCACAGGTTTTGTTTCTTAGCAAATAAAGCAGCTGCCCATACTGCTTTGTATTCCTGACTTTCTCTTTTGGTGACTATGCGATTCAAGATGCGTATTAGACTCTCTTTTTCTTTAATGACAACAATAATATTGCAGGAGGTACATCACTATGTAAGACACCCTGATAAATACTGCTTTTGTGTGATCAGCTGCAGACGCCGTTTTAGCTTTTTTAGATGCATCATTCTGCTGTTGTCAGTGAGCAATGTTTCCCACCTAGATTGCATTTTCAGATTTCTGCCGTGCACCTCTGCCACGCATATACATAACACTGTTCTTCCACACATGGGTGCAGCACTGTAAGCTAAAGGTCATTTTTCATATTAAATACTTTATTACAGACATTTTTTCCTTTAAAAAAACAAATGAAAATAGTCATGGTTTTGGGGTATCTTCATGATTTCTGTGCCCTCCATGAAATTATGATTTACACAGGGACCTAATTGTATAAATTTCAGATAAATAGATTTTGTACCTGGGCTGGCAAACTTACGACAATTTTTCAGTGCTGACCAGATTCTTAATTTCCATCCTTCTAAATGTTTGTCCTTGTAATGTTACTTTCTTGGGTCTACATACATCTTAACTTTAATGTTAATAACAGTTGTTACTAAAAGGTACCTATGCCTTTTCTCAGTTACATTGAAGCTTATCAAATTAATGTGTAATGATTGTATGGACAACATTTATTCCGAAGTGTGTGTATGTTTGTATTGCAGTAACTGTGGGGAGAAAAGTTTGACTTTTGTTTATCTATATATATACTCAATCTGTTTTATGAAGACTGTACTGAGTAATAGCCATACCATGTAGCAGCCTTTTCTATAATTAGTAGTACTGCATATGAGAGCGAGGTTTATGTAAAACATAGACACAGCCAAATATAGTTTAGCCAAGCAGTAGTGTAACTTATACCAGAGTTTCATTTTAGTTGTCAGATATCAATGCACACTGTAAAACTCTTTTAGGTGTTAGAGGAAAAAAACCTACTGTAAATTTATTTGAGAAGAAAGAAAAAAGCAATTTGGTATTAAGGGAACACAGCTCAGATTTGTTCAATGGAATGTTCAGAAAATTTGTTGCTTGTGTAGGGGTGATACTTTTTCCAACCCCCATTCTTTCAAATAAAACCCCATATAGTTATATAACAGGCCCATAGCATATGTTTGAAAATTCCAATGGAATTGCAGCATTTTCTCTTAATTTTACTTTCTACATTATTGGTATCTGTTACAATGCAAGTAAAACCTTTAAAATGTAAGGTCTGTGTTCAGATATCTCATCTGTTTGAAACTCAGACCTGGAAGGTATATGGTAACCATTCTTCAGCAGTTTGTTGCTGATTCACATCTTTTCTTCATACGAGTGGAGTTGGACTAGAATGGGATATGTTTGAGAGGAAGATAATTAAAGTACTATGAAAAATGTGTTTAAATGACTGAGTGATGAGTGTTCTTAGAAGTGCAGGAGAAATAGACTGTTTCATATTAAACTGTTTTAAAATCTGTTTGGCAGAAATTACCCCAAATTACTAAACAAGAATTAATGAATACTGTAGCTGTTCTTAAATAGCGTTCTACTTACTGTATTTTATTATTAAAGCCCTCCCAAATTCATGGTCCATTTTGGTCAATTTCACAGTTGTAGGATTTTTAAAATAATAAATTTCATGATTTCAGCTATTTAAATCTGAAATTTCACAGTGTTGTAATTGTATCTTCTTTGCTTGTTGTAGGTATTAGTGATAAGTGTAAAAAAAGCTAAAGATATATAAAATAGAACCCTAACATTCAAATCTTGTTTTCACTTTTTTGGAGAGTATGGAGGTGTGTTTATTATGGAGTACTAGTACCTTCACCGCAACCAGTTTCGTATACCAATAATATATTTACAGTATATATTCCAAACCACTGCTCCTCTTTCCCCAGTTTCACAAAAACCAAGGCAATCCATCTCAAAATTCATATACACCTCTATCCCGATATAATGCTGTACTCGGCCGCCAAAAAATCTTACCACGTTATAGGTGAAACCGCGTTATATCGAACTTGCTTTGATCCGCTGGAGTGCGCAGCCCCGCCCCCCCGGAGCACTGCTTTACCGCGTTATATCCAAATTCGTGTTATATCGGGTCGCGTTATATCAGGATAGAGGTATATCAGATGTCATGCCAGGGTAGAATTTTTCTGGGAAGTATGGGGCAAATGGAAGACATAAGGGGGTTACAAATTATGTTCTTTACTTTTAAAGAACATTTTCTAAATCTCTTTTGGCTTGGAATATCTCCAACTGAGATGTGAATAGAAATTTCATCTTCATTTCTCCAAAATCCCTAACAAGTAGAATATCCTTTCATATGTTTTGAGTGCTTGCATATAAGAATTACAAAGACATTGTGTGAGAATCCAAAAACAGACATCTATTCACTTAAAAATAATGTGCAATACATGATTTATCTTTAGAAGTGTATACAAGGTGTTTCTTTTAAGATGTGTATAATATAATTAATATACCAGCGTTATGCATGCGAAGCCCCTGGGTACTGTGTAAAGCTTACATTGTTCAGATATGGTTCGCCGTGGTAGGAAGAGGGGCCAGATTGGGACCTGTGGGGTGCGGATGAGTCTAGTCTGCCAAGAGTGTGAGGAAGAGTATTTTTTTTTTTTTAAAAGTACCACCTTTTGATAAGAGGTGGTAGAGAGTCTAGTACATGAAGTGGGTGGAGAGGAGGCAAGCACAAATGAATGTGTGATCCTGTTTGGGAAAGAATTAGGGCCCGTTCCTGCAGTGTGTAACTCTGCAGAACTCCTGTCTGCAGGAAACTCTATCACTGAGCAATTCTCTTAATTTTTTTAAAAACAGACAAAACACTTGTAAGGGTTTTTAGGTTGGCTAATAAGATTTTTTTCTTTTCTGAAATATAGCTGTTAGCCTATAGTTCTAATTGTAGTTTCTATCTGAGACAAAAACCATAAAGGGACCCAAATGAAAGATTGCATTTGACCTGCAATATTCCATTCATATTACAACATGAAATACCCAGGTATAGAATATGTAGCCAGCTATATATTACCGTCAGATTATAATAACAGTTTTTGTTCACCTTTCTGTTTTGTGTAGATGTACACAAAGAAAGCTATTCCAAACTAAAATTGGATATTGATGTGTTTCCTGCTCATACAGAAAATCTGAATATGCAGAGACAAATTAGATCTAGCTAGAAATTGGTCTTCACAGAAATTGCCGTATTTTACACAGTATATGCAACATAGAATGTTTGTTACTTTATTAATGTTTTTTAAATAAGAGGAAGTTTTTTTCATAAAATTAGATGGGCTATACAAAACTATAATTCAAAAGATAAAATAAATTTAGCCTAATGGGGAGCTCCTCCTAATTCAGAAATCTAACAATCTTTCACATAGAAATGTTTGGGAACGTAGAACTGCTAAAGGTACAGTTCTTAAAATTGCATCATGGACAAAAATGTTTTTTGTCCTTGAAGCTAACAAAGAATTATTTTCCTGATATTTATGTAAAGCTTGCTTTACTTCTGCCTCTTCCCTCATAATGAGATGTGGTTCATGACTGTAATATTTCAAAGTTGTAATTTTCCCCCTTAATTATTAGGCCTAAGGATTGCCTTCGGTCTATTATGAAGAGAGTGAACCATAAGGATCCTCATGTTGCTATGCAAGCACTGACAGTAGGTGGCCTTTTCCTTCCTTCCTTCCTTCCTTTTTCCTCCTGCAAATCTATGTTGTACAATGCGTGGCTGTCTTTTAATTTCTTTTTCTCTTCAGCTTCTAGGAGCATGCGTATCAAACTGTGGTAAAATCTTTCATTTAGAAGTGTGTTCGAGAGATTTTGCTAGTGAAGTAAGCAACGTATTGAATAAGGTAATGTATTGTGTTCCTTTGTAGGATTTCATGATAGAATCTGAATTAGATGGGGGAAATACCTTTCTCAGAGGTGGAATGGAATCTGTGCTATTGGGGATTGGAAATTGTGTGGGGATGTGAATTTTAACAGAGATGTGAGGGATGGCTGAGGCTATAGTGAGTGAGGGTTGGTAAGGAAATGGTTGCTTGTCAGGTTGTGGTGGGAACAGAGTGTATGCATCAGAACTCTTTTTTTTTTTTTTTTTTTTTTTTTTTTTTTTTAAGATTAAATTGACTTAATTTATGCATTTAGACTTCTGTAGTAGCTATGAGCATGATTCTCTTTCTCTAGATACTTAAGATGATGCATTTCATAGTAGTACATGTCTTTCTTGTGTATGTGAAACAGCAAATAGTAGGACTCCATTGCCTAGATCTCTTAAAATTTTGACACAGAACTGAAAAATTGGTGAAAGATCAGCTAGATTTGAATAAGTTCCTAAGGCTGTGGCAGTCGTCGTCATCTTCTTCAACACTTAATCAAACGGTCGGCCATAGCAATCGTTTACCATTTGGTCCGTTCTTGTGCGGCCGCAGGGGACTTGATGGGCCGAAAGTCTAACGTTGAAACAGACTTGATGCACCCATGTACTAGGGGGTCTGCCTATGGGCCGTCACCGCCCCTCAGTTGGTGGAATTTTTTCTTGGATGTGGGATATGGCAGTAAAAAAATTTAAATGTTTTTAAAATACAATTTTAATGCTGATAGAGTCCTTACCAATTGTGATTATGTCATGGTTCTTCAGTCTGTTCTTGTTATCAGACAACTTGTTATCAGACAATACTAATGGTTAAACATTTGAAGAAACTCTCCACCTTAATTTTTTCTGTATGCATTTTTGTTGGGATAGGAAATGAAGAGAATTAAGAGTGCATCAATTTGATTATTTTGTGTACTTCTTGAGATACTAAATTTAATTTAATAAGAAATTATTAGGAGCAGATTCCTAAATTATATAACTTAACTTCTGCCATTTTCAGGGTCATCCAAAAGTCTGTGAAAAGCTAAAAGCCCTCATGGTGGAATGGACAGATGAATTCAAGAACGACCCACAGCTTAGTCTAATATCTGCCATGATAAAAAATCTTAAGGAACAAGGAGTTACATTTCCAGCTGTTGGTTCACAGGTATAATAATATGCAAAAGCTTGTGACTTGAAGTGATGAATGAATTATTGGAATTTCATACAAATTCTGTTTATCTTCGATGTCTGCAGTTTTGTAGGTTTACTTTTAAAAGTTATATAATGCTTTTTAGAAACAAAATGCCAACTTACAGAAATGTTAAGAATTCCTCTGTTTTAGACAAAAATTGAATGCTCCTTTAAAGAATGCATGCTGTGATTTACATTGGATTTTAAAATAAATGGCCTCATGAAATTTGGTTGAGACAATGATAGAACAAAACAGTGTGTTTTTAATGCACTGCCATAAAGTCCATTGTAATTAACTTTCACTTTTTTGCTGTTGGCTAGGCTGCAGAACAAGCAAAGGCAAGCCCAGCTCTAGTAGCCAAAGATCCTGGTACGGCAGCTAACAAAAAGGAAGAGGAAGATTTAGCAAAAGGTGAGTATATTTATTTTCTGATCTATATGCTTTATGATATAGTTGTTAATATCTACTAAATACATATTGCTTAAGGGTCGGTTTTGTTTTGCCTCCTTTCCTGCGTGTAATAGTATATTTATGGACTGATTATGTTTATGATTATGTAAACATAGTTATGATTATTTCCATTTTAAATATTTAAAAAACACGGAAAAGATTAAAAAAACACTTTGTTTTACTTATAGGTATTAAAAGTCATTTTCTCCTTTTTACTAATAGGTATTAAAAAAAAATCATTCTCTGCTTTTTGAATTAGTGAAGTGAAAAGTGAAGCGACATTGTAATAGCCTGCTAGTTAAATGTGATCTCAAGGAGAGCTTCACTTTGAAAGAATTAGTGGAAATCCTTTACTTGGTTTTCTCCCTCATTTGGGGGTAGATGAGGCACCTTAGTTGTCTGGAGTATCAAAACTTGATGGGATCAGCAATGCACACAGTGCAAGTGGTGTCCAAAGCTGGCTTAAATTTTTTGCTTGCACTACCCAGCCAATGGGAGCTGTGGGGGCGGCACTTGGGGCAGGGGCAGCATCCGGAGCCCCCTGGCTGCCCCTATGTGTAGGAGCCAGTGGGGGGACATGCCGTGGCTTCCAGGAGCCACACGGAGCTGTGGAACGCACAGAGTGGCACAAGCCCCGGACCCTGCTACCTGGCGGGAGTTCGAGGGCCAGGTTAAAATGTTTGAAGGGACGGATGCGGCCCCCGGGCCATAGTTTACGCACCCCTGCTGTAGCAGGGTCTATTGACAAGTCACTATGGGTATATCTACACTGCATTGTAAGCCCAGGGTTAGTGGAACTGGAGTCAGCAGACCTGTGTTAGAGAACCTGTGCTTGAGCATCTATACTGTTTCTTAACCCTATGCCAAGACTTTTCTGACCCAAGCTCAAACCTGGGGCTCTGGTGTCCACATTGCAGCACACAGACAAACCAACCATATCCCAGAGTCCCTAGCTTCCTTCTGGAATATGGCTGTTCTAGCCGTTTGACCATTATGTGCTGAGGGAAAACTTTCGTGCCCATCCAGCACATTACAGGAAGTTTGAACAGCTTGCCAACACAGCCTGCCGAGCAGCCTTTTTTATCTGTGCATTCCCAGTGTCAGCAACATGGAACCAGCACCTTTTGAAGAACTTCTCTTGCTTTCACTTTCACTCCTGTATCAGGAAACTGGCAGAGCACTAGTGGACGTTTTGGCAGCATTTTCTGTCCCACTAAAGGAGGATGACGAGGAGGCGGCAGCAGAGGAGGAGTACACTGACATGGCAGACTTGCACTGGCAAATGCTGCTCCATAGAATTGGCATAGCCACTGGTGCCCCCTATATAGACTGGGCCTCAAGCAAAGTTTGGTGGGATCACATTGTCATGCAGACCTGTGATGACCAGCAGTGGGTCCAAAACTTTCACATGAAGAAATCTGCATTTTGGAGCTTGGTGAGAAGATTACCCCGACCCTCCAGCCTAAAGAGAAATAACTGAGATCGCCCTTCCAGTCCGGAAGCGGGTTGCTATGACAGTCTGGAAGCTGACTACCCCAGATTGCTATAGGTCGGTTAACAATAAATTTGGTGTTGGAAAGTCGACTGTTGGTAAAGGGTGGTAGAGATTTCTGAGGCAATCAGGCATGTGGTTTACTCCAGGGTGGCAGGCATTAAAGATATTCCGGAGGTAATTGCTGTCTTTGAGAGAATGGGATTTCCTAACTGCTCTGGGGCAATTGATGGGACTCATGTGCCATAGTTTGTCCTCCTCAAGGAGCACATGAGTACATAAATCATAAAGAGTGCTACTCAATAATTATGTAGGCCCTCACGTACCACAGAGGTCAATTTATCAATGTCAACATGGGCTGTACTGGAAAAGGTCACAATGCCAGAGTTTTTCACTACTTGGGAGTCTACATTCATGGACAGACTGTGATGCTATTCCCACCAAATGACATTAACATAAGCGGAGTTACTGTCCCCACCGTTTTCCTGAAGGACCCCACGTGTCCCCTTTTGCCTTGGCTTATTAAACTCTTGTGATTTCAGAGGCCCTGGCAAAAGAAGATTTAATTATACTCTCAGCAGGTGCAGAATGGTGGTTGAATGTGCTTTTGGCAGATTGAAATTCTGTTAGAGATTTTGATAAACCTGTTTGGATGCCAGTGTCATCAATGCTGTCAGCATGATTGTGGCTTGCGGTGCCCTTCACAATGTTTGTGAAGCCAGAGGTGAGCTATTTCCCTCTGAATGGACCTATGACAGCATGAGGCCACTGAATTGGTGCCTTCAGCCAAGAAGTGCCACCACCTCTGCGGGAGCTGGTCACACCTGGACAATAGAAGTCAGGGATGCTTTGTATTGTCACATTATGGACTTGCATGGCTCAGTGGAGTAGGGGGAATAGTACCTGTACGAATATGTTTATGGGGGAAAATGGCTAATTTTTGTGGGAGTGGGGGGGTTCAGTTCAGTTCTTGGGAGGGGTTTTGGCTTGGTTGTTATGCATTATAATTATGAAAGACATGATGAATTGAAGGGGGGCAGCATGGGTTTATATATGAAATTTATTGTAATGTGAATTGCTGTACCTGCCTAAATAGAAGAATAGTGTGTGCTTACTAATATATAATTGCTCCTGAATGTTTTTTTTTATCTTTATCATCTCAAATCGTGATTGTATCATGTGACGCAGTGATAGCAATAAAATTTCTTGATGACATAAAAGGCTTTATTTGTAAACATGTATTAAAACAGTACAACAGTCACCAGTTGCTCAGCAGGCCAGCTGACATTTCAACAACCCAAAACAAAGACCAGAAGAACTTTTTTTTTTTAAAGTGCCAGAAACCATGCAAACCCAGCACAGACCCTCTACCATTACATGTTCCCTGTCCCCACATTCTCCTTTTCCTTTCTTTTCCTGTGTTCCATGTTGAAGGACATAACTTTTCTTATGGTGGTGCCCTATTGCTAAAGGAAGATATTATTCCAAGCAGTTGGTGGGAAACCTGCAGTGTATGCAGCAGAAGTATTAAAATGTATAGTGACTGAACAGCACATCTGTGAGTGGAGTGGGCTAGTCAGCTACTGAGGTGGCCCTTGGAAATATGCCCTTTCCTGCAATGTAACTGCATATTGAGAGTTCCTGCTTCAGGAAAGGTTTGCAGCTATCAATAATCAGGATTGGGTCAGAATCCATGAGAGAATTAACAGGATGCAGCATTAGTTCACACATAGCTTACCCTGTTGTTGCTGCATGCAGACCTCTACAGCCTTCCTCTTCCCCATCCCCGGCACAGTTCTGGACAAAAAATGTCATCCTACTTGTACTTGGGAGAAATAATTTTGTGACCCACAGACAGCATGGACTATCTCTAACTGAAATGGATTAGATTTGGAAATAGAAGACAGTTTCTGAAAAACACACACGCAGTTCACTGTTTCCAGGTGGCTCCATAGATGGTTCAGTGATTACAGAGTGGCAAATTTCAAGCTCTTACTACTGAAAGGAAAACATGAATGACCCTGGCAAACATCTGTGACTTTACAGTTAAAAAACCGTTTAAAGCAGTTTTTTTTTACTGTTTTCAATTCCCGATTCCCATCTTGAACTCTGTGTGATGGTGGGCGGGGGAGTGGAGGGAGGGAAGGGGATTTCAAAGTGCTCTGAAACAATCTGCCATTAGTAGATACATGCTGCCAGCCAGGGCTTCTCATAACTTGTGCATTGGTTCACAGAGCGGAAATCCCTTCCATTATTGTAGTAATAAACTTTTACTTGGAGTCAGAAACTTAACAGGCTCTGGGGAGGCTTCGGTCTTCACCACCTTTTCTGCAGGCTGGCAGTGGGATGTTCCTCGGGTTGGGGGAGGATGAAAAATCTGTTCCGAGTTGGGACCTAGAATTTGCTGTTAATTCTGTTCCACAGCCTTCTTTGTGATTGGTTTCATAAGCAATAGGGTTCAAACTCTGAGGGTCCCATCTTCACTTGGGCTGGAACCCTGAGTCTGAGCCCTGGGTTAGCATAATTTCAGTGAAGATAGAAGGGGGGTTAGGCTTGAACCTGAATTTAAGCCTTTGCTTATGTTGCAGTGTAGAAACCTGCTATATGACTAAGCAGGTTAGCAATGGATATATAGATTCTTTGTATTCATTATATGTATAAAGTTTTTGCACTAGTAGTTGGTGGACATTTCTGGCCTTTGACCGATGACAGCTTCAAGGATTTTTGTATTACCAAATGTAACTTGTAACCATAAACTGTTTATTGCTATTTTAAAAAATCCACTTTTATTTTTTTTTATTTTTTAACACTTCAAGCAGCATTTAGTAAGAATTTAAATTAAATTTGCATGTGTCCAAAGAAAAATATTCATTGAGTTGCAAATGTTTGGATCAAACCCACAGGTACATAAACCTATGGGAAAAACTCCCCCTGACTTCTTTGGACCGAGGCCTTTATGTTTAAGTATTAAGTACTGATTCTGTTCCCATTGAATGCTATAGTAAAGTTCTCATTGACTTCACCTTGAGCAAGATTTTGCCCATTAGCTTTAAGATGATGAAAGTTAGTATTTTTGCTAAATGTAGTTATTTCTAAACAAAGCGAAGAAATTGTGTATTGTGCGACAAATACAGAGTTATACTACAAAACTAGCATAGAGTAAAATTTACAAATTGTTACATCTGCCCCTTTTTGTATCTGTGAATTTTAAAGGAAATTATTTACTTTTTGTAGCCATTGAATTGTCCTTAAAAGAACAAAGGCCACAGCAAACAACACTTTCCAGTTTGTATCCGAGCACGTCAAGTCTCTTAACGAATCACAAACATGAGGGCCGAAAGGTTCGCGCAATCTATGATTTTGAAGCTGCTGAAGATAATGAATTAACATTTAAAGCCGGAGAACTTATAACTGTACTTGATGACAGGTAACTTACATAAATGTTCACAAGTAATGCATGCTAAAGTACATTTCTCAGACAAATGTTAAATATTAAAATAAATACTAAATCCTCAAACTCTATAGTTACTATATTTTTGACAACACTAGTTAGTATAATCTACATTATTATCATGTATTGTGATCATATATTGCACTACACCAATGCTGTTATGCTTTTATTCCTCTATTGGAGGTTTATTGTTTCTCAGGATTGGATTTTATTTTCCTTAATCAGTTTCTTGTACTCAGGTTGCTTTAATTATAATGTTTATAGACCTGCTTCTGAGGAAGAAATAGATCCAGGATTTAGCTATTTCAAAGTTCTTGAATATCTTCTAGTTTGTTTAGCAAAAAGGTTTTTATTATACACAAATTAAAATTTTCCAAGAGCAATGTCAGTGCTAATGAATAGTAATTATTAGAATTATTTGACTGTTTCATATTTATACTATGGTAGCATCTAGAGGCCCCAAGTAGGTTCAGTGCTCCATTGTGCTATGTGCATATTTTAACTCCTAGAGCAACAAGTAACTCTTCTTCTTCTCCAGGGAACATTTGCTTTCTAATCAGAGTGTCTGGTTTCTTTTTTTTTTTTTTTTATCCAAACACAAACACATACACATACACTTATCTTCAAAACTCTTTGGGTTACTGTCCTTCTGCTTCCCTTCTGTTTATTTGGCATTTCTACAACTGATCTAACTAGTAGGTTTTTCACCGTTTTCAGTTGTACTACAATTTCTTGCTTTCTAGGTTCACAAATTGCACAATTTGCATAATTCACAAATTATGATCACATTCCATTCTCCCTTAGACATCCTATCTGTTTTATATGGTCTGTTGTATACCATCACTGAAAAGTACAGGAGCATACAGGATTCCTAGGGAGAAGGTAAATCTGTTTCTGTTAAATATTGAGCTGTGTTCTAAGATTTTTCTTTTATTCTTGATATAGTAAGGCCTTACCTACACTTAAAAGTTTTGTTGATGTTGCTACACCAGCAAAACCCCTTTTAGTGTTAAGTAGCAAAAAAGTGCATTTGCAGGTAGAGCTTATTTTGCTCACCAATCCAGAATAAGATATACCAGCAAAAGTACTTTTTTGCTAATATAACTGCCTGTATAATCGGGCTTTTGCTGGTCTAGATATGTTGTGTGTGTTTAGGATTGTTTGGGGGTTTTTTTGGTTCATTTATTTATTTACTTTGTAAACAACACTAATTCACATAGCTATGCTGCTAAATCTTTTAAATATAGACTCGGCCTAAATTGAATGGGATGATGAGATTTTAAAATCTTGCCATGTATATATCACTGAAATGGTGATTTAAAAAAAAAAAAGCATACACTTCACTCTCTAGACATTTATGTTAGTAACAATAAATAAGACACTAATCACTGGCTGTCTAATTCATATTTTAAAAAATTGTCTCATCTACATTCTCTAAGCACATGTACAGCTTTTAAACTGGTAACTAAACAAAAACATTTTACAGATTGGTTTAATGCCAACAAAGGACTCTGCCTCGAACTATCAAGTTTTTCCAACCAGTTATTAATCACAGGAAATCCCCTGTGCCTCTGTTGGCATTATGTAAGTAGTAAAACTTAACTAACAGCTCAGTATTAAATAAAAACAGACATAAATTTCTTTCTCAAGTGACTGTGCTGGAATCTCTCAGCAATGCAGGAAGTCTGTCATTGTGAGGATGCAATATGGAGAGTAAAAAAAACCTAAACAGGATGTTGGGATTCCCTCTGAGACTTTTCCACTCGGCTTATCCAGAACACCTTGTCCAGTTCTGGGAGAACACTTCATCCAGTTCTCTGGGATCCAGAACCCTCAGTTTGACTTTGGATTTCGTCATTCAGGTTCCTTTATTTGTCATACAGCAAAGCTATGTCGAGTTGATCAGACTCAAGTGTAGGGCTGGGTATAGGGCATACCATACATCCAAAGTTACACAGACAACTTCTTCTTCTACATACATTTATACATTACATTGTATTTGCCATACATTAAATCACACGTTTTTGGATTGGCTTTGTTACTTTGCGGGAACCATCCCCTGTACAGCATACTCTATCCATATGCTGTTCACATGGAACCTGATCTTTACATTCCAGGTTTATTTTGTCTATAGTTTATCTTGTCTAACATCAGGGTGTTGCTGCTTATCCTAGCTATCACAGACATCCTGATTTCAGCATACTGTTTGTCAAGCCCCTATTTACAACTTAATCTTCCATTCACCTTCCCTATTATACCCATTAAGAAATGAGGCAAGTTACTTATGTCAAGCCAGGCCTACCCAGTAATACCAACTGAAAATTCCCTGTATTTATTTTACAATTTGGCTGTTTATATGAAGGCTGGAAAGTTCTGTTTTCTTTAAAATGTTGTTGATCAACTATATAAACGTATCAGAGGGGTAGCCGTGTTAGTCTGGATCTGTAAAAAGCAACAGAGAGTCCTGTGGCACCTTTAAGACTAACAGATAAGCTTTCATGGGTGAATGCCCACTTCGTCGGATGCATATATAAACGTAGCCTTTCCAGAAAGAAGAAATAGTGGAATGCACAAAGATTTAGCTAATTAACTAATATGAATATACAATGTGGACCAAAGACAACCTTTTTGGCTTCTGCAGTATTCAGCAAAATACCTGGCTTTCTGCCCATCTATTTAGGGTTTGATCCTGCAAGGTGCCAATTGCCTTCCGCTCCCATTGGTATTGTCTAGCACTTTGCAGGATCCAAGCCCTTAATGCAGAAGCTTAAAATCAGTACAGAAACATAAATGTTAGAATTGTCATACCAGGCTAGATCAGTGGCCCTTTCAGTCTAATATCCTGTCTCTGGCATTGTCTATTACCAGCTGATTCAGAGGAAGGTGCAAGAAATCCTGCATCGAGCAGTTAAGGAATGACCTGCCCATAGGAAAAGTTTCTTACTAATCCATGTCAGTTGGGGGTTGACTTCCATCTTTCAGAGGGAGAGAAACCTTCATATTCTTAAACTTTTCTGACTCTTTAATCCTTACTATAATTATGGATGTATCTATATAAATATTCAGTCCTTTTTGGATTCTTGTTAAGTTCTTATCTTAAAGTTTCGAAGAGGATACTGTGAAAAAAGAGAGGCATGCGAAGTCCATAAAAAGCTTTTGGAAATATCAGGCTGCTCATACTCAATATTTGGACACATACATTAGAACCCCATGTTTAAATTAACTTGTTTGCATGTTAAATGTTTTTATGTAAATGTCTCACATTTTTACTTGAATTATGCTGTAATGTAGAGCATTTTATATAAAAACTATTTTTTAATCTTCAGTGATTCAAACTGGTGGAAAGGTGAAACTCACCAAGGAATAGGATTATTTCCCTCTAATTTTGTAACAGCTGACCTTACTGCTGAACCAGAAATGAGTGAGTAACACTGTTTATGCTGAAGAATATTTATACAACACAATGCACCCAATATTTGTTTTGATATTTTTGGTCTGCACATACAGTGGTATAAGCACCATTAAAAATGAGAAATAAACCGTTCTGAATCTATTCCAAGCGAAATAATAATCTCAATAAAGTTCAACATACAGCCTCCAATCCTAATGTTCTTGTCTACATCTAGGTCAGTGTAGATATAACTATTCATAATCTGTCACTTCACTAAGGGACTTGTAAGTTCTTGTCCACTGAGGACCCTGCCACCAGAGTGTTCTGTTCTGAGACACGAGTAGGCAATTCTAGCAGTTAGCGTGGAATGCCCAGCTGTCAAAGAGGGACTGCTAAGCTATAAGATGCAGATACTAGCACCAGGGGACCCTACAGATAGAAGAAGATAGGATGCTACAACCAATAATGTGGGCAACCCTTCCTTCCCAGATACTCTGCAGAGACGGGTACAGCTATACCTGGGCTTGGGGTTTATTCTTGTAAAAGGGATCTCCCATTCAAAGGACTTTGTCTACCCGATCTGCTTATGAGCATGTGCATCACGCTTTGGACTTCAGAGTCACTCTAGAATCCACAAAAAGAGAGAGCATGAAAACATCATCGTCGGACCAACGGACTACGTGAAGAAGAACGGTTCTCCCAGAAAGTCTATTTCCCTTCGGACATTTTCATTAAAGTATACCCACGTTATTCTACTTTGTAGCTCATTTATAAGGTTAAGCGGAACCAAGGATCCTCCGCTGCATCCTTACAAACAGTAGTGGTATCTACCTGTCTTAGAGAACTATTCTGTAAATGATCCTTGATCCTACAAAAAAAATAAAAATAAAGCTTACCAGGGCAGTGACTGGGATGAAAGTAGAAAAGGCGAGAGCTCCAGCAGAAGAAATCTGCGAATTGGCCATTGCTTCCACCTTTCATAATTTCAAACATTTTACCTCCAAGAATCCTAAGGTGCAGCTTGCAATTGGAAACAATTCAATGCTGTGGCTGAAGTTAAAGTTAAAAACGAATCAGCTGTAACATTCTTATTTGTGAAGGTGCTTTTTTCATTTTTTTGCCCTATTCTGCTCTGACTCCTTCAGAAAAGTATAGGATTGGTGGACATGTACTGAATGAAAGGAACAGTTTGCTGTGTTAGTTTCTTTTAACAGAAAATGTTCAGTCTTACCCTCTTTGAGCACTTAAGTAAAAAGAATAAATGTTAAATATTCAATAAGGCTTTCAGGGTGACAAATTATAAATTTAAATCTGATTTAATTTTTCATTAGACTTATTGGTGGGTTTGTTAGGTTGGGTACTTTGGTTACCTTTTGACAAATTTATGTTAAGTTGGGAGTGGATACAACCAAGAAATGTTTTTTTAAAGTATGCATGTGCGTGCACATGTTCACGCTCACACACACATCAACAACCCTAATAGGTGGTGCTACCATCTTATTTTATATATCTGTAGATCAATCTATATATAAAATTATAAAATAGGGCTTACTTCTAAGTAATTATTGATAAAGCAAGAATTTTCCTCTGCACTTTAACATCAGGGTATCTGTTTAGTTACTTTCTCTTGGAGGACATTCTAGCTCCTAAAAAAGGCCTTGGATAAAATTTTCAGAAGCACCTAAGTCCTATCTTCAAAAGTGATTGACCCTTGTCTTTAAGTGCTTAGTAATAAGATTACAAATATAAATATGTCAGGAGGTTCAGTTTTGTTTTTCAGGAAACAAATATTTCAATTGCTTAAACTTTGTTTCTTTTTTCAGTTTCAAGTTTACAATGTGTTTCAACCACCAAATAATTTAAATGGCAGACAAAATGTTTTCAGCGTAACATTTTATTTTGCAGTTGAGATTTACTTTTTTTTAAAAAGTCCATGTGTTTTACAGTGAAAACGGAGAAGAAAACAGTACAGTTCAGTGATGAAGTTCAAGTAGAGACAATAGAACCTGAGCCTGAACCAGTTTATATTGATGAAGTACGTACAATAAAAATACTGCTTTCAGCATTTAATGCATCTAAACCAGTGGTGTCCTATCTCCTCAGTCCAAGGGCCAAAAATATTCCAAAATATCAAGGGGACCACAATCTAGAAGGGGAGAGGCACTTCAGACTTGCAATTTTTTTTTTTAAACACGTCTTCTCTCATATGTTCTTATTAAATTGAATTAGGAGCAGCTTCCTAGTTGGGTTCCTAGCACCAAACTGTAGGTTCAGACTGCAGATTCACTTTCAAATTGGGCTTCCTTTTCCCAATTCTACTTTTATTGTCCCATCTCTTAGAAACACTGTATCTTGGCCCTCTTCTCCAACATGTCTCCTGTGTAAACACTGCCTTTTGCCCAGTCTCTGAAGGAACTTTTTCTTTCATTACCCAGGAATCTCAGCCTTGCCTCATCATAAATAGTCTCAAGGATTCAGGCCATCTTTCCTTCAGCATCTCCTCATTGTTCCCAAGATCACACACTGGCCCCAGATCTTTCCTTCCTTCTCTCTGTTCTTCAGGAATACCCTCGCTCTCCAAAATCCCTCCCTTCTGCCCATGACCTGCCCCTTCCCCAAATTTAAGTTACTGAGGCCCTACAACTCTCCTAATATCAATTGCATCTCTCCCTAATTCTGTGAGACCCCTACTTCTGCTGCCCCTTCGTAGTGTTCTCTTTTCTGGGAGCCCCCACTGCTATTTCATTTGTGCTGTGCTGCTTGCTTGTTCCCTTTCCCTCCTGCTCTTGGGAAGACTGTGTGGTTCCAGCCTTCTGCTTTCTCACTATATGCTGCTTTCCTCTTAAAACATGCCTTGATGGGCAAAAGGGGTGTGTGTTTAAATTGAGTTAGCTTAACACAGTTAACATGACGTCCAGCATGTTAAACTACATCTTAGTGTGGCTTTTCAACTGTACCGAGCTAACACGATTGAAAAGTACACCTTTTTGCCCATCAAGACGAGACTATAAAGGCCAAGCAGCTCAGCACCTGCTTTGCTCTTAGTTTTCTCCTTCCCTTCCTTTATTTAGGTGCTTATCGACCGCTAGTTATACTTTCAAAATATGGCTTATTTTTTAATACATATATAGTTGGAGCTATTTCTTTTAGCGTACTTACTATGTGCACTTTGTAGATACTTGCATATCCCACTAGGTGGTAGCATTGCTTATGTAATTGAAGTAGAATGAAAAGTAGAAGCTGCTTATAAAATAAAATTCTGAGGAATGACTTTTATATATGAGGGACATTCTGCATTTCACGTTATTAAACCATTTTTGTCATATTCATTGCTTATCCTTTTTCATTCTCTACTGACTTTCTTTAAAGTTACATCTGCTTTGTGTGCAGTTGAAACTTTCAGATGGATGACTGTCTCCTGGGAAATAAGAAACTCAATGGAAACTTCTTAAAATAACACTTTTTCAGGAGAGTAAATGGAGCATTCTTGCTCCTTTTGTGGTCTTAGGATTTTTTTATTTTTTTGGAGGGGATGTGTTTGGCCCTGTGATAATTACCATTATTAGCAATGAAAATCTTACATAAAGGCTCATACTGTTGTTCATATCTGCTGAAACTAAGTATGTTGTTAATGCTGGTAGAGTCCCTATCTTGGATCAGAAAGATCATTGTGTGTGTGGCGGGGGCAGGGGGATGGGACGGGACATAAAGGAATATTGCATTACAGTAATCTTAGAGAATCCAATGTAAAACCCAGCTATTTTTTCCCATACTAATTCTCTTATTTTCCTTATAGGATAAAATGGACCAACTGTTACAGATGTTACAAAGTGCAGATCCAACTGATGATCAGCCAGACCTCCCAGAGCTGCTTCATCTTGAAGGTAAGGAAACTTTGTTCTTTTTTGAATGATTGTCCACATGAATTCCACTGTGGTGCACTTTAGACTCAGCCTCCTAAGGGCCAGAAGCCTGCAAAGGCCAGGCCACCTGAGGTTCCCTGCTACTGATTGCCAAGACCACTCCCCTAAATTCTCAGATTGCATCTCTGTTGGCACCTGCATTCCTGGGTGCCCCAACACCCAAAGCAAACACTGCACTGAGTGACTTAACTGTGGGCCCGGTACTGGAGTCACCTCTTCTTTGCAGGATTCAGGGTGGTGATATCCATTCAATCAGCTTCTGAGATATTGGTACATCAAGTTAAGCTGGTATCCCCAGTACCACCATCTCCTCTCCAAATGCAGGCTACTCCCAATAGAATGGCTTTTGCGATACACTTCCTCCTTTTCTTTCTCATCTTGCACCCATTCACTTTCCCCTTCTTGGGTAGCACAATTGGAGTCAGAAAGGGATTCTAGAGAAGATTTCATGAGGTAGCAGGAAGAGGCCTGGGACCCATAGGCTTACAGCCCTATTGGTAGACCCCCTCCTCCATCCCTCAGTGTTCCCAAGTAGTGCAGCCTTAGGTCCTAGAAAGGCAGCAGGAGGAAAATGAGGAAGAGCATCAAATACCAAGGAGAAGAACACCTACTCCCCTATGTGACTTTCCTCCCCAGGTAAGGCAATAAACCCCTCTACATCTGCCTCAGTGGATGACTTCACAGTGTTCCAGAACCTCATTAGGCACATAACAGAGACCCAGGATTTTTTCTAGATAGATAGATATGTAGGTCAGGCAAAACCACACACTTTTGTATATCTTACACCCTTCCACACACGGCAGGGTCCCCATGCCAAAAAACTTGTGGCATGCAACAGCATCCATCCGAGCCTGGATGCTGGCTAGGTGACATTCATTGAAGGAAGCTGTTCAGCTGAAATTCAGGACATTGTGCTCCAAAGCAGGAAAGCATCAATCCAACCAATTTATAAAGCTCAGTAGAAGAGGTTTCCTCAGCACCAGCTGTCTCCCTTGATAGCACCCATTTCAGCAATATTGGAATGCTTATTGGCCCTGAAACTATACAGGTTCATCTAGCAGAAATGTCTGCACATCACCCTTCCATCGAAGGGTTACACTGTGTTTTACCTCCACTAGTAAGGTTCTTTAAGGACCCCATTCATGTTTTTTCTCCCCGTTTGGGAGATCCCTCACTCTAGGGACTTCAATATAGTTGATGGATGTCTCTGCCCCCCCCCCCCCCCCCCGCCCCACACACACACACAAACTTTGAACTCTTAGTAAGATGTGTCTGTTTCACTTATCTATGAAGACAGTCTTTTAGTGGCCATTACATCAGGTTAAAGGGTAGGTGAAATTCTGGCCCTCGTGGTAGGTATCCCTTACAGTATTTCATAAGAAGTTCCTGCCCAAGAATATTTCAGAATTCTATGTGAACCCACATACTT
The DNA here is from genome assembly GCF_011386835.1 of Chrysemys picta bellii. Lineage (NCBI taxonomy): Eukaryota > Metazoa > Chordata > Testudines > Emydidae > Chrysemys > Chrysemys picta. The sequence continues at coordinate 41,868,914 of NC_088792.1, read as the reverse complement.
GTCTCCCAGTTTTCTTCCCCAAGCCTCATTCAATGTTAGGGGAAACTATACTTCAGGCACTTGGTATAGTAAGGTCATTGTCTTTTTATAGTGACAGGAAAAAATTATTCAGGAATGCACCTAGACTGTTTGTGGCCTTTGTAGAGAGGCTTATGAGTCAGACCAGTGGTGGGCAACCTGTGGGAGGTGGCAGCCAGCACGTCCCTGTGGCTCGCAATGCTTCCCGCAGCTCCCATTGGCCGGGAACGGCGAACCGCGGCCACTGGGAGCTGCGGGCAGCCGTGCCTGTGGATGGTCAATGTAAACAAGCTGTCTTGCGGCCCGCGAGCAGATTACCCTGATGGGCCGCAGGTTGCCCACCACTGAGTCAGACCGTATCCTCTGGGATTATCTATGTGGGGTCCCCAGCTGTATAAGGGCACATCATGAATTAGCAAGGTTAGGTCCACCTAGCTAAGCAGCCTCTGCTGCCTTTTTGAAGAATGTCCCTGTTTCTGAAATCTGTAGCCCAGCAACATGGAGCATAGACCACACTTTTACAAGACATTGTTCTTTAATAGAGGTTTCCAGATCAGATGCCCACTTTGTTTGGGCTGTCCTGCAGTCACGGTTGAAGTAGGACTCCTATTACCTACCTCCAAGCAAACAGATACCCGCTTGTTAGTCACCAAGAATGGACAATCACTTGAAGAAAGAACGATTACTTTCCTGACAGTGACTGTGGTTCTTTGAGACATGTTGTCCACTTAAATTCCATGATGCACCCTCCTTCCCCACTACTTATGGATTTGTACTCCTCTGGGATTCTGTATGGGTGGAGAAACTCAGCGGCTGGGCCTGCTCTGCTTTATGCCCTCGGTTGTGGGGGAGGAATAGGACTTGAGCCATACAGGATGCAGGCCTGGCCCCAGTCGATGCTGCTAGCCAAGATCCCAATCTTGTGCATATAGGACTCATTTGCACCAAGAGTGGAATCCATGCGTACAACACACCTTGAAGAAGCACAGTTACTGTAGGTAACCATTCTTTTTTAAACTTGCAAAAATAACTTGATATATTTATAGAAAGTCAGAGGCTAGAGGCTAATGACTAATTTTTTTTCTGTCACTGGTCTGCTGGGTTACCTTGGGCAAGTGACTTCACCTCTGCTCCCAATTTTCTTCATCTATAAAATGGTGATAGTATTTGCCTCCTGTGTAAAGTGCTTTTGAGATCTAGTGAAAAATGATAAGAGCTAGGTGGCATTATTATTATTTTTTGCAACAGTCTATTAATATATCTTGACCATCATCAGAATTGCCTTCTTGATACAAATTCCAGGGTTGCAGTACTGTGAAGAAACAGTGAGAACTGCAAAAGCTTCTTGAGTTATTCCACTTCCTCAAAAATGTAAGGGGGAGAGGGGGATTTATGCTGGGTTTTGTTGCTTCCCAGTTTGCAAAATCTAACTTGGAGAAGCTAGGCCTCAACCTTTAATAAAAATGGTACATAACCAACTTTTACTCTAGCTTTTATGAATCACAAGTTAAATTGTATTTGTGATCTTAGAAATTTCTTTTGACGTCTAAATATTTTAAGTACACCTCTACCTCAATATAACGCTGTCCTCGGGAGCCAAAAAATCTTACCGCGTTATAGGTGAAACCGTGTGATATTGAACTTGCTTTGATCCACCGGAGTGCGCAGCCCCACCCCTCCGGAGCACTGCTTTACCGCGTTATATCCGAATTCGTGTTATATCGGGTCGCGTTATATCGAGGTAGCGGTGTAGCTATTTTTTTTTTAAAGCACTTGCAACAATGTTTACTTTCTGATTTTCAGTACAAACAACTGAAATCTTCATGATTCTGATTATATATATTTAATTCTCTCCTAGCAATATGCCACCAAATGGGACCTCTCATTGATGAAAAGCTGGAAGATATTGACAGGTAAGAAAGTACATATATATGCTGATACTGATTATTAAGGCTCAGACTCTTTTGAAATAATAGCACAAGTACCAGTCGTTTACATTATGGCTTGCTATCAATAATTTCAGTATAATATATGCCAGAGAAAGTACATGTAGTTAATAAAGTCCTGCTCCATGATGGGAGTCCTGGGCAGTATGGTAATATAAATAATAGTGGTGTCCCTCATGGGAAGATGGCTGAGGGGATTTTATCTCAAAGGAGTACTAGTACTTTTAGTGTGAATGATTTCTTTTGCTAACTTTAGAATGCTGAAATATTGTATCTCCTGCCTATACTCAGGAGTAACTAATTTAAAATGTCTTGCTTGTCTACTTGATGAAGAATTAATATTTCTGACTACTAGTCAGAGTTATAACACTTGATCAGTGTGTCTAGGCATCACTTCCCATGCAGTAAGAGTAGTTTGCTATGGTACCTCATCATGTACAGATCCACTGTATTACCCAGTTCAGTATAAATAGCTAAAATGTACAGTAAGCCATATGATAGATGATATATGAAGATATTTCTATAAAAGGGAACTTCAATTTACATTAAAATATTATTAATTATTCCAGGAAACATTCAGAACTTTCAGAGCTCAATGTTAAGGTCATGGAGGCTCTTTCATTATATAACAAGTTGATGAACGAAGATCCAATGTATTCCATGTATGCAAAACTACCAAACCAACATTATTATATGCAGTCTTCTGGTGTTTCTGGCTCTCAGGTATATATTTGATTTTAAAGACCTGGAAGATATTGAATATTTATTGAGCTGATTATGGCTAAGTTGCCTTGTAAGTTATCAGTGATGCACTACGACTAATTGTACAAAGTTAGTCACTATGAGAAAAAATGGTCTTACAGCAGTAAAATGAATATACAGTAACTTTTTAAAGCAGCAGATCACAGAAACTTGGAAGCCTTATTGTCTGAGTGTATATTCTGTGCAAGCAAATGACCCTTACCTATTTTCTTTGGTACCCTCTATGGACAGAATCTGCAACCTCTCCCTTATTTCCCTAATTACCTTTAGACCAGTTAACTTAATCTCATCTTTTTTCCTGAGGTGAGGATGTTTTGTCGTCTCCAGAACTAAACTGTACTACGTTCCCAGCATTAGCAGTCAAATACAAATTATAGTTGTATTTAAACAAAACACTGTTTATGTAAGAAACAACACAAAAATAAAGAGAACCTTTAAACTTGTTCATGTTCAGTTGCAGGCTTTGAAAAGATTTTCTAGGACAGATTCTGACTTAATTTAGCTCTGTTTTGTTTATTTCAATTTATAAAATTTACAAAAAAAGTGCTTATCCTGTGCCCCTGGTGCCAGTGTGAAAATAAAATGAAAAAAATGGTTCCTTCACACCAAGCCAAAAAATAACCAGCCACAGTAAAGTTTAAGTTCAACCATATGTTCTTTCCATCACAAACAACCTCTTCTATTATCTTTCTTGCCCAAAACCCTGTGTAGGAGTTGCTCTTAAATTACAGAATTACATGGGTAGCAGTACACTTAAGGTACATCTGCATGCTTCTTGGCAGTACCATGTAGAGGCCGTAGCCACCCAGCATGGCTATAAATAGCAGTGTAGATGGTGAGGTACGGCTTAGGTGAGTAGAGTAAAGATACACCTGAAGGGCATCTGTATGTATGCAAGTACATACCCCATGTGCTCTCGACATGCCCAAGTTGTGCTTCCTTCTCTACACCACTAAAAATAGTGGCTTATAGTGTTCTGCTCCTGGAGTAGGAAAAGTCACTGGCAGCAAGGGAAGTCTCAGGTGAGGGGAGGCAGTGGGGAAGCAGACGGGAATGCTCTGCCAGCACCCTGATGCTGGAGCCCTTCCTCGCCTCAAGGGAAAGATTCTGGCAGCACGAAAAGACTCTGTCAGCTCCCAACTGCTGAAGCCTTTCCTCATCGCAGTGAAAGGCTCCAGTAGCAGGGAGCTGGTGAAGCTTTTCCCCGCTATCTCCCCCCCACCAGAGCTTTTCACCCACACATGAAACTACACACTGCAGTGTGGACACAGCCTGCTTTTTGCTGTGGCCTGTAGCTACATGTACACTACATGCCACCTTATATGTCAACACCAAGTTCATCATTCAGTTTTTTGGTTCTCAAATGTAGAAGGCTCTATTCATTCTCCTAACTTAACAGTCTTGTAGCTCTTTTAGTTCATATTTCCATTCAGTTCACATACAATGGAGATTTCTAAAGTCCTTATAAACATGTTAGCCATTTGGGCTGTAGTCCACGAAAGCTTATGCTCTAATAAATTTGTTAGTCTCTAAGGTGCCACAAGTACTCCTGTTCTTCTTTTTATGTTAGCCATTGTAATTCTTCTAATACACATTTACCATTTTATTTTCTAGTTTATGAAAATATCAGAGGTGTCAAGTATTTCAAGCTGTGCAATGTCTTAATTGCCTTTTATTTATTTGGTCACTTCTAAGGACTTTCCTAAACATCAGAGAGAAGGGTTGGTTCATTTTTTTAATGAAGTCCAAAAATCTGAGCCAGCTAATGAACTTCTGTATTTCCCACCACTGTGGTTTTGGGTAAACATTACTGGCAGAATTGGTTCTTCCATAATTAAACCCATCCATTTATCTGTGATGTCTTCTGACAACTGCCTTTTCTTTGCATAATGACATCGGAACAAATCATTAGAAATCCTGAGTCTCTGCACCTACACGTAATCCGGTTCAGCAGACACCCATAGCAAATGATTTAGCTGCCTTACAAAGAGGCATATATCTAACCTCAGAAGAAATACAAGACTTTTGGGATGGAGAGGAGTCACTATAAAGGCCTAAAGAAGCTAGGAAAACGCCTTCCTTCATTCCCGGAATGAGGACTTCTTATACTCTTTCATTGTGTGGTCTGTGTCAATAGAGTGAGTGCCTCAGATTCATAGATCTTAAGACCATTACAGTCAACTACCCTGATCTTGTATATAACACAGACTATAGAGTTTCACCTAGTTATCCCTGCAGTAGGCCCAATAATTTGTTTGAACTAAAACATGTTTTTTTAGAAACTCATCTAGTCTTGATATAAGGACATCAAGAGATGGAGAACCTAATATTTGATAAACTGGTCTGTTGGCTAATTCTACTCAGTAAAGTTATGCCTTATTTCAGACCACCTCCCCTCCCATTCAAATAACATCCCAATGACAGCCTCAGCAATTACTTACATGAAAATGTTAGCTAAAAATAAGAAAATATTACCTTTGAATTTTCATTTAGCAGCTGCATACAAAGGAAAGCCAGCACCATATTGCTAGACCACAGTTGCCATACACTGACAGTTCTCTGATAAACAGTTGAAATTTTTAACTTTTATTCAGAAGGAAAAAACTACAGTAATATTTTGAATTACCACAATTAAACATATATATATTTTTAAATTTAATGACTGACTCCTATTTGGTATGTAGTGTCTCAAATAAATTCCTGGAGTACTGGAGTCTTTTTCCTTTTGAGAAAGAGCAGATTTATGGTACAATCATAATACTCTCCACTGTTTATTAGAACATTATGGCACAGTACAAATTAGTCAAGTTGCTTTTAAATACACAGCTTTTTGTGGACAAAGGCTTGAGAGACTTTTCTTTAGATTCTGAATTTAGCAATTAACTAAGTAGCAATAATATGTTCCTCTATTTTATCTATGACCATCTTTTGTTTATTTTTTTAAGGTTTACCCAGGGCAGCCTCAAAGTAGTACATATTTGGTGGCAGGGAGTGCGCAAATGGGCCATATTCAAGGCTATAATCTTCCCCAAGAGCAACTTCCTTCTCTCAACCAAGGCACGGTTCCTCAATCGGCAAGTTCAGGACTGCCTAGTCAGCAAGCTCAGACATCTTATGCTAAGTAATTTTAATATTTACCTATTCTAAATAAACTTAAATTTCTTTCTGAATAACTAGGACTGACTTTTAAGGGGAAATTTGTTTTTGGACAACCTTTACTTTAGTCATAATTGACTGATGTTTAGATAACAAAAGTATTTTTAGCAATTGTATGAACTTTGTACACAAAACAATGTTGTACACAAGAACAATGTGAAGAAACCATGGGCATGGCTGGGTTCCAAATAACCATGTTCACTGAATATATACAACACGCAAGGCAGCTTCATACACATGTACTGCTGCTCTGACTGGTTTCTAGTACGTTCTAAAACACGAAGTATGGTGAGTGCCATTAGGGATGATTGCCCTTTCTTTGCTTCAGACACCTCACCATGTTGGCAGGTACTGATCATATTGGAAAAGGGTTAAGTAGATTTTGCAGACTCAGCGAGGCTTGTACATTTACCCAGATACAAGGGGAGTGGGAGTGGGTCTCTGTAGAGGAAGTATCTAGGGAGCAGCCTATACAGGGTCAAAAGTTTGAGCTGGACTTAAATTAACCTCAAGAAAAGGATGAATTTTTGGTTTTCTGCAGTATCTAACGTTTTAAAGTAGGTTGGGAAAGATGTCTGCCATGAATTATTTTAAAGTATTCATTTTTCCGTACTTAAATTACTTCTTATTAGAAGATGTGGTGTGACAAATATACGTCTTAGTAAAGCTTGTGCATTCTTTGCATAATGTGTATTACAAGTTATAATATGTAACTTTTTGTTAACAGAATAGAAATAGGACTTGAGTCGTGTGTTATATACAATAGAAAATAAAAGCATAGATTTATAATCCAGAGTTAAATTTATGAATAGGAAGCTTGGAAGGGAGGGGGGACATCGTCAAGATTTTCTTTGAAATTGAGCCCAGGAGAGGTGCTTTTCGTGCACGCATAATACATCTAAAAAAACTTGCATTAATTTTGCTGTCCTATTGACTTGTTTCCTACCTTCTTTCTTATACAACTTTTCATTTCCCTTTCTCTCAGTGCAATGGTCAGCTCTGTTCCTGGAAGCACATATTCCAACCAGGCTTCAATGTACAGTCCACCTCCTGCTGCTGTTGATGTTGCTGCTTACCAGAATGCTGGAACTAATGTGTCCCAGGTGCCAAACTATAACTTAGCATCTTCATCTCTGCCTCCACCAGCAGGCAGTCAACAGCCGCCGCCGCCACAACCACATACTTACTCCCAGAAGGCACTACTATAGGACCCAGGACTTCTGATTCCTAATCTTCTCTAACCTCTGCTAAATGCAGTTGACAATGTTATAAGCTTCTTCCTTTAATCTCTTAAACATTGTTTATCCTCAGTTTAATAGGAATCTACCCTGGTGAACAGGTTCAATGATTCAATTTGCACTGACTTTTTAGGATTTTTTTTAATTTTGCAGCGGAACAAAAATATTTAGGACACTTAATTCCTTTTAAAAGGCCTAAAATTGGTACAAGATTATTTATGTCTGGTAAAATTGGCTAATCTGTGAAAACTCAACTTGCAAACTTTTGTGGCATAAATGTTATGTACATAATAGTGTGTGATTGCAATAGTGGCCATTTGAAATAGCTATGGTGATCATGTGAATATATTTAACACCCTGTTAAAATATTTTACATTACTATTTTATTTTAATCATGTTTCATAGTTGTACCTTGTTTTGTAAAGGATTTTATATCCTTTTGCAATGCAAGAAAAGGCTTAAATCTGCATATCATAGTTACTATTTACATGCTAAGGTCTATGTTAATTTCCAGACTTAACTACGTGTAGGTTTTATTCATTGTGAATTGAACTTAAGTATACCTTGACTTCCTGTAATCTGCAGTACTATTAGCTGGCATTATCTACCAAAGTAAACTAGTTAACATTTTAAATGATCTGGCGAGGTCACAGCAAATGATGATTCTGTTTTAGAATAATAATTATTTAAAACACTTATTTACAGGCTGCTAAACATATCATGGGACCATGAAACTGATCAGAATCTTACAACTTATTGTTTAAAGCATATAATGATGTACTTTTCCATAGTAGCATTGTATAACTAGGGTTCTGAACTGTATTGTGTGTGTTTTGGTGAAGAGTACACCAAAGACAGAGAAACTGAGTTTGGATGGGAATGAATGGAATTTTTAAACTGGAACAAAAACATGAATACACTACATTATTCATGACTCTTGTAATTATTTAGATTACGCATGAAGAACTGTGGACAGATATAGTCACTTAGCTGAGTAAACCTTTACATTTTTATTTTAACTCTTGTGGCCCTGCTTAGCAAAATTGTTCTGTGTACTTTTATTACACAACACAGTTCAGCCTTAATCCAACATCTCTTCTTAATTTCCTAATTTTTAGTTGTCTGATGCCTTGTCGTTTTTTTAATACCTTCCCTAGTATGAATAGTTTCTCATTTCACTTTCTCAAAACTCTTCATAATTTGGTTAAAATTTTAGATCATTTTACATTCTGTTCTGCAGTGATGTAAACTTAAACAGGTTGTCCTGTCTCTCACTCTTTGGGGCATGAAACTCTCTGTATGCCACTCCATAAACTCAGTGAAAGGGTAACAATAACCAAATGAATAATTTTAGAGGGATCTAATCAATGCATCTTGTACAAAAGTATGTTTGTTTTGATTTGTATTCTATTTCTGTTGATGCATCCTAGCATCCTCTTTGCCTTTTTTTTAATGCAGCCCATTTTGAGTAGGTAGCTTTATAGATCTCTCAATATAAAACCCACATTCTGGTTTTGGTTACCATACATGCGATAACTGGTTAATTTAATATTTATTTTCCATTTTAATGTATTACTTATGTTTCTTGTACATATGTTACTGCTCAGTTACCTTGACTATCCAGTACTTTCTGAATCTGTTTGCAGTGTTCATAGTTATTTGCCATGTATTTAGGTTTGCTATCATTAGCAAACATTGGTCTGTATCTTGCCTGTGAATGCTGTCAACCAAATAGATTGCATAAATACTAAACAAGATGGTTGCAAACCCCAACCTACTGCATTGCAGCTTAATGGTATTCTTTTCAGCTAGTGAAACTACTATATTTAGCTATTTCTTATATTTTCTCTCCAACAATCTAATTATCCCCATAAGTCATGACGACTTAGTATAGCCAGGTATGTTTGTGGGATTTAAGGGGGAACATAAAACAATGTCTTGGAATCTTTTCTACCTTACAGTGGTTTATTTCTTTATGAAGGCCTGCAACTAGGATTATGGGCTATCCTCTGTGTGTACTGGACAATTTATTCCAAAAGGAGAGAAATAACTTGGATGGAGAGGAGTAGAATTTCTACACAAACAAAAAAACCCTTCTAATTCATGTTTCCTTAGGCCCTGATTCAAGAACATATTTAAGTAAGCCTATGCCTTATTTTAACCATGAAGGTAGTTCCACTGAAGTCGGTGGAACTGCTCATATGCTTAAAGTTAGGCAAATGCTTAAGTACCTTCCTAAATAAAGGCCTAAGGCTTTTGTAACTACTAAGCATCAGTGGAATTCTGTACGGCCCAACAAAACTAGATTTTTATTATGGCTCTTGCTGATAACTGATACTATTCTTTTTTCATAAAATCTGTAGCACATCTGGCATCTTTTGTCTTTTTTTCCCTTCTCAATTTAATTTTGTCCATTTTTCTCTAAGATTGTCTATTTTGCATTAGAATTTTCATACACTGGAAAATCTAGACAGATCTATTCTGAAAACTTTTAATGCAAGTCTGTGTTTGTGTTTGTTCTTCATATTTACTGAGCATTTAAAATCTATTATATGCATCTTAGATGCTCCCAACTTCCACCTTATGTATCATGCATATTTATTCACTTTTAAGGTTTAAATCTAAAATAGCTTCTGGCCAAATGTGCACTTCATCCCCTCTATAGTTTTGCAAAACTGTTTTCCAAAATGGGATCTGTCACTCTAAACTCTACCAGTGTCTCCTCCTTGCCTCCTAAGTTCTTATCTTTCTCCATTTCTTTTACTGTTAACATAATTGTCCTTATCTAAGTTTTGTAATAACAAGTTTTGTGAACAACTCAGAATCATATATTTTGTCCTAAATTGCTGCACAGATTGTGGTGTAAAACTGCGGTACGTTAGATCAGTGGTTCTCAAACTTGGGCCGCTGCTTGCTCAGGGAAAGCCCCTGGCGGGCCGGGCTGGTTTGTTTGCCTGGCTGTGTCCACAGGTTCGGCCGATCGCAGCTCCCACTGGCCGCGGTTTGCCACTCCAGGCCAATGGGGGCTGCAGGAAGGGCGGCCAGCACATCCCTCATCCTGCGCCGCTTCCTGTAGCCATTGGCCTGGAGCAGCGAACCGCGAGCAGTGGGAGCCGCGATCGGCCGGACCTGCGGACACGGCAGGTAAACAAACCAGCCCGGCCCGCCAGCGGCTTTCCCTGAGCAAGCAGTGGCCCAAGTTTGAGAACCACTGCATTAAATGACTGATTCAGCAGGATTAGTGTCATTCTTTACCAACATTCCTATTGCCTCAGCTCCCTTTTCATGTCACTTGCAATATTCTTAAGTAGAGTTCTAAGCTTTTGACTTGCCTGTCAAACTTAGTAATATCCTTAAATATTTCCTATAAGAATAACTGGTACACTTCCTGCTCAAACCTCTTTACAAACATGATTGTCTGTTAAGTTCACATCACACTTCTTATGTTTACCATTACCTCTTGCTTCTCTCCACAGTGTCCTAAATTGGTTATATTTTCTCTTCCTCAGGATAGACTTTTCAGTGATAGCTAATATCTGTAACATGCTGGACACCTTTATTACACTAACTCTCTTATTCAACCTCCTTTCCTTCCCCTACAAATTACTTGGCTACTGCCCTTCAGTTCAAACTAGTTCCCACTAGTTATTTTTAATATATTCCACCTGTGAATCCCACTATTGATACTTTGTTGCTGTCACCCCTTCAGAGTCCTAAATCTACCATGTACTATATGCAGAGCAGTTTCACGTTTCTTGGTTTGTCTTCCTGTGTGAAATGTGAATGAAAAGAATGTGTCTCTCTACAGTTTCTCTAACAAAAAGTTAAAGCTGAGATTTTAAATGCCAACAAGTAAGGCTGTTCAAAAGTTTGTTTCCCTCAAAAATACTATTTACCATATTACACATTACACTATAGAAAGCTGATTTCTTTGCATGAAAATTCTGAATGTAATACTAAAGTGTTTTTAAAAAATCTTTCTGTATCCATGAAGGACTAGAAAAACTGTTATCTGACTTTAGGTAGGGTGTTGTTGTGCTCTGCTTTCTGTGACCAACAGGAGCAAGTTCTCCTAAATGATTTCTATTCACTTCATTTTATAGACATTTTGTCCGTGTCTATCAGTTCAATGCACATAGGCACAACCAAAATACATCCCAAGGAAATTGATTTTTCCAGGGAAAAAGCTAAGGCGTAGTCCAAACTGAAAAGATTGCTACATTGATGTTAAGGAGGAGACTGCTACCAGAGTTTGCCACCGTCTAGCTTCAGGATTGGATCAATGTGTGCCCCGGCCATACTAGCTATTGGTGCCTCTGTATATAAGTGTTTAGTGTTACCAGTTGCAATACACCTACTGTAGCAATATACAGTATTAATATAGTGTAATTAAGCCCAAATAAAGTAGAAAGGAGGCTTAAAAGACAATAATATAAGGATCATTGAATTTTTTTCGAAAATCTTACAGCAGTGTACTGTCCTCCACAATATAGTTTCTTTGTGGATATTACCTTTGATTTCTGAAACGAAGGTGAGTTTGGGTCACCAGAACTTCAGAGAATTCTATCTAATTGCAAATATTTCAAGTTATGTGCAAAATAGAGCTCTCTGCTTATAATGAGAGATATCTTTGATTATCTGACTGAGATTGACCCATGGTTCTCAGATTTCATCCAGGTGGTAGGAACATTGATTTTAGGCTGGAGAGCTAATATCTTATTTTTAGCTTAAAATGTTTTAGGCTGAAGAATAAGAAAGCAGCTCTTCAGCCTAAAATCAACATCCCTACCACAACAACAACAAGGAGTCTGGTGGCACCTTAAAGACTAACAGATTTATTTGGGCATAAGCTTTCGTGAGTAAAAACCTCACTTCACTCACGAAAACTTATGCCCAAATAAATCTGTTAGTCTTTAAGGTGCCACCAGACTCCTTGTTGTTTTTGTAGATACAGACTAACACGGCTACCCCCTGATACTTGATCCCTACCACAATGTTTAAAGAAAAACTGGGTTTCTTTAAGTTCGTTCATTTGACTCTTAACTATTTTCACTTGGCTTTCAAAGATTTCTGTCTAATCTTCATTTATATCGGTTTTAACCTCCTTCCCCAGTCTGCTGGGTTTTACAGGCAGATGGGCAATAACCATACATGTTACAGCAGCTACCTGACTTCAGTTTGGTACTTACTTCCAGAGAAAGCAGCATGTATCCATTTTTAGGAGCAGAGAAGGAAAATGTCTCCTTTAAGTTTTTTTCTTGAGTTTTATTTCACTTTTAGTTTTTTTTTCCACCTCATGCTAATTTTGCTATGAATAGCAGTAGGCAGACTCATTTTTACTGTTGTTCAGTCTTAATACAACTGACCAACTTCACAGTAGAGTTGTCCCTATTGCCCCTGTTGCAACTATTAAAAATACTGATCACTTCAATGTGTACATTATAAAGTACAATGCCCACGACACAAAAAAAGGCCTTGATATTTGAGCTTTTCACTTTAATATATGAAAAACACAAGAAAATTGTTTTTAAAAGTTCATTGATATCTTATATTAGGCTCTCTGTGTGTGTCTGAGAAACATTCAACTGCCTGGATTAGAAATATATATAGCTGCAGATCCAAAGCTCATTTTCCTCCTGCTGCCTCAGCCTGAAGGTGGCAGGAGATTTCTTTTCTATTCCTCTCTCCTGCATGTTCTTCTGGAAAGCTGAATAATTTGTCTCTCCTAGAAAAGAGAATGTTAAAGTCTGTCTTGGTTTTAATAGAGTATATGCAGTAGTCAAGTACTCTTATTTTTGAAATTTCATTTAATGTTGGCATATGTACATGGATTGCACTGTTGTAGAAGAGTGTAATTTAGTAAATAACACTATTTGTAAAAACTGTTAATTGGTTTTGGTATGAATGTAGAAAATATTAAATTCAAAGCATTTAGTACATTATGTTGCAAAGTTATTTTATGCATTTCATAGTTTAAAATGATCAAGAAAGGAAATACTTTGAAATGAACTAGAGATCTTGTGGACACACACTAACTTAAATTTCCAAACTCAATTTTTTGCATATTGGGTATAGGGAAAAATAGTATTGTTACACTACGTTTTTCAGCTGTGATCAAATTCCCTGAGTTAAAATCCAAGTAACTCATTGTATGCTGTTACCATATTTCAAGTATGTTGCATATCGTTTGTTTTCTGTAAGGCATACAGTATAAATATGTTGTGGTGATAAAGTGCAAATGAAAGCAACTGTATTTCTGGACATTCTGTTCATACACCACACATCAGTTTACAAGTAAATAACCAATATTACTTGCAGCTTAACAACCATAAATGTTTTCTTGCCTTTATTCATTTGAAACTGTTTTTTAAAAGGAAGAAAATGTCTGGGAATACAGGAGTGATTGTTTGGTAACAATGTTCATAGCAAGCAAAATGTGATAGGAATATGATTTTCTGCTTTTTGCCTCGAGGTCACTGGAGGGTGTGTGTACTCTACACTATGCTTCCTTGTCAAACATTTCTCACTGTTAGTATTCTCAAGTCAGCTTCACCTATGGTAGCAGTGGTCAGAGCTTGTATAGATATGGCTTCAGGAACTACTGGTGTTTTCTCAGCATAATCTAATGCTGCTCAAAGCAGGTCCACATAATGCAATACTTAAAATGCTTCAGGGGACCAGTGCATTGTCTACACTAGCACTCCCACCGCTGCTGCCAAAGTAGTAAATTATTATTAGAGAAATGCCTATTGTAGAAAAGGCTATTTTGATTCCAGCCTAGGATGACAGTGACCCACAGTAATTCACAATTTAGAGGCTGTGCATTCTATGTTAAATGAGTTTGTCAGTCTAATACCTAGTGGACAAGTGTCTACATTGTCACATAAAACACTGTTAGTTGATGTTAATTGGGACCCCTCTTGGAAGTCTCAGCAGAGAGACTAAATTTTGGAAGGGATACTAGACTTCATGCTTTTAGGACTTAAGCCAATCTAACTGTTGGAGATCAGGGTGAGACCTAATGTGGGAAACATCCTGCATTTGCCTACTCCAGGTCTCTTACACCTTTCCTCTGAAACATCTGTAAGTGGTTACTGTTGGAGACGGGATGGGCTAGATGTACCTCGTCTGATCCAGTCTGGTGATTCCTTTGTTCCTATGAATTTAATTGACATGAAGAGTGAATACAAGTCGACTCAGTTTAGGGATGAAACATGTTGGAAGGTCTGTGGAGAAGGAGATTTTTTATACAGCAAAACCATGTGATAGCATGTATATTTTGTTTGTTTTTATATACAAAATATATAAGAGAACATTTCAACTAAGTTCTATGTAGGAAACGTGGTTTGAATAGTATTAAATGAAAGTGCATTCCACATCTTTTAGGGTCTAAAGAAGATCGGCCAGTGAGAGTGCATGTTTTGGGTAAAATCAACATCAATCTCTGCTTTAAATTAAAAAAGCAGCAAATTATAAAATAACAAAAATCATATTAAAGTCAGTTGCTTTCTCATTTAAAAGGGGCAATGTCTGATCTAAAAGAATGAGTGAAGTGTGGCATGTCAGGAACTCTAGTTCTAATTGTGGTTGTGCTACTGACATACTTATTGGCCTTATGCATGTAATTTAATTTCTCTGAGCTCTGGATGGAGGATATTGTTCCTCCAACTACTTTTGTCTTCAATGATTGATGAACTGGCTTGTAGGCAACTCCTCCCTCAACTGCGTCTTCACTGGTCACCTTTGTTTCTTCTTCAAGTGATATCCCTCTGGGAGCTCCTCTTGTAGGTGCGGCAGCGCCCCCTGCACATGGGATCAGAGATCTTCATCAGCGGTGCCCGTTGGACTGCACATGTACACCTCCCCCATCCCATGCTGTGAGCAGAACATATATACAGTGTTGTGCAGGCCAACTGCCTCCAGTTCCTTCTCTACCACCTTTGGTCTGGGACAGAATCTGCAGCAGAGTCTGCTTCTCCTGTTCCCTCAGTAGATAGTGCCTTACCTGTTAGTTGTAGTGTAGTTAGTATTTTCTTCTTCTCCTTTCCTCTATTTAAAAACATGTTTTGTTTTGTTTTTAACTTTACCTTTAAAGTTATTCATAGCTTAGGTTTTGGTTCTTCTGCTTCCTGCTGTTCCTAACTGGGAAGCTTTTTTCCTCACCCTTATGCACAGATCCCCTGGGTTTAAGAGGTGCATCTCTTGCAGGGCCTTCCCAGTAACTGCCAGCCAGCCGCAGTGTATTCGCTCTCTAGGAGAGGGACACATCCCATAAGTGTTCCCACTGCCACAGCCTGATGGATAGAGTCAAAAAGGATTGGGACATTTGATTAAAACTTCTCATGGAGAAATGACTGCAACCTGCATTGGACCCAGGCTCAGACTCTCCCCATGAGGCCCTCATGCACTGCAGGTCAACTGCTGATCCTCACTCTCCATGTCCCTTGAAGAGAAATTAGTCTCTCTTTCACTCGGATGAAAAGAAATGGGCTCCCTCCTCACACTTTGAGGCACAGCCCACCAGAATGCCATCCCCCGTGAGGTCAGTTGCCTCGACATCATCTGACGGGACATAGCTCCAGGGCCCATCCGCGTACCTCCAATACCAAGATGAAGAAATGGTCTAAAGACCCTAGCCAGGCAGACCCACAGCCTTCGGCACCATCTCTCAGCTCTGGAGATTGAAACAGGCTGACTTCAGGAGCAACAGCACCAGCAAAACTGCCAGCACCATTGTCCTTTTTGACACTGAGCAAGCCCTTGGCACCATTGAAAGCGTTGGCACCGGCCAAGTCATCAGCACCAGCCAAGTCTCTGGCTCCATCTACTGACTCTGCAAAGAAAACACATCCCTCCTTCAGCACCGAGTTGTATGCTGGCACCGATGATGTGTTTTCCCCCTCTGCAAGACTTCAGATACCCTAAAGACCTGCTGGTATCTGATGCTGCTGAGTCACCTCTACTTCAACGTGACCTCTTCCCCTCTCCTCCCTCCCCCCGATTCCACCCTGTGACGTTATTGACATAAACTGGGACCGTATAGATCATTGTTGCAACCAAGGTCCTGTAGTGGCACCCAAATCTTGTATAAAGGGGGTCAAATGGGGTGTCTAGGACAAGGTTATGGTTTACTGGTTATGATTATGCTGTCTATATGTGTGTATCAGTTTTGTAGTTGAAGTTATGAATATTGGCTCTATACTGTCTGTATGGCAAACTTATGCTATGCTTCTGGGTGACATCCCAGACAAGCTGAGATTAGCTCTGCCTAGCCTGCTTGATGGCCCATTAAGGACCATCAGCTATACAATGGACCCATTGAGAGAAGGCAGATACGCCTTGTAACTCAGCAAAGTATGCAGGGACTGGCCCATGTGACTCCAGACTCCATTTTGCTGTAATTTTCCACAGTAAGAACAAAGAGGTGTTCTTACACCTGGAAAAGACTATATAAGGCTGATGCCTCATCTCCATCTTGTCTTCAATCCTGCTTCATACCTCTGGAGGAACTTTGCTACAAGCTGAAGCTTTGAACAAAGGACTGAGGACCCATCCCAGCGGGGGATGTATTCCAGAGACTTGATTTGAACCTGCAGTTCATTCCATCGCTGCTGCAAGCCTGAACCAAGAACTTTGCCATTACTGTATGTAATTGATTCCATTTAACCAATCCTAACTCTCATCTCTATCTTTTCCTTTTACGAATAAACCTTTAGATTTTAGATTCTAAAGGATTGGCAGCAGCGTGATTTGTGGGTAATACCTGACTTGTATATTGACCTGGGTCTGGGGCTTGGTCCTTTGGAATCAGGAGAACCTCTTTTCTTTTACTGGGGTATTGGTTTTCATAACCATTTGTCCCCATAACGAGTGGCACTGGTGGGAGTACTGGGAAACTGGAGTGTCTAAGGAGATTGCTTGTGAGATTTGCGGTTAGCCAGTGGGGTGAGACCGAAGTCCTCCTAGTCTGGCTGGTTTGGTTTGCCTTAGAGGTGGAAAAAACCCCAGCCTTGGGCTGTAACTGCCCTATTTGAGCAATTTGTCCTGAGTTGGCACACTCAGTTGGGTTCCGCCAGAACCGCATTGTCACACACCCTCTTCTCCAAACTCACGACACTCCTCCCTTTGTCTCCTGAAGACAGCACCTCCCTTCCCCAACGATGAGGAGGAGGGCTTCATCACACCCTCGTGTCCCAGACAACTTTCGGTTACTGATCCTCACTATGCACAATCTATATCTGGTCTAGAGTCTTGATACAGACCACCACAAATGCAACCACATGTTCCGCTCCTTCCATACTGGCCATATTAGGACCCTTGGGCCAGGTACAGGGCACAATTTGGGAAACTTTCCATGGAGCAAAGCCAAAGACCTACACTCCTCCCTTCTCCATCGGTCTCTCACCCTCTGGGCTGAACCTCCACTGGTACCAACTGAGGAGGAGGAAGCTGCACCAGCATTACATTTTTCCTCCTCCTCCCCTGACGAGGCTATAATGCTTTCACCCCCTACAACTCTCGATGACTTCAGACATTTTCAAGATTTATTCTGCAGGATAGCAGACTTCCTGCAGGTTCCTTTGGAGGAAATCAAGGACCAGAAGCATAAGATGCTTGATATCCTCCGTACAGCCTCTTCTTCCAAGATCGCACTACTGATCAGTGAAGCTCTTAATTCTGCAAAAATGCTCTGGCAGACCTCAACATCCATTCCTCAGACTTGAAAATGTGCCAACAAAAATATTATGGTCCAGCGAAGGATGCAGAATTTCTATTCTTGCACCCCAAATTCTCTGGTGATCAGTGCAGTGCAAGGGGGGCGGGCTATCAATACAATCCCATTCTAGTCATCCAGACAGAGATTGGAAACACCTGGATTTATTTGGACATGCATATTCATCAGCCATGCTCCAATTTAAAATTTCTAACTGCCAGGCTCTACAGCCCTACAAGCCTCGTTAGACTTGACAGATACCACCACCCGATGCATTGCAACTGCTGTAGTTATGAGACCGGCATCATGGCTCTACCTCTCGGGTTTTCCTAAGGAGGTTCAACTCATGGTGGAAGACTTACCTTTTGAGGGCGAAAAATATTCTGAGCACACAGATGATTCCCTGAATTCCTTTAAAGACTCCTGAGCTGCCCTCTGATCTCTCTGCATCTACATAACAGCGCCAAAAAGATGTCCTGGAAAGTATCATCTCTCCCCTGCGATCCTGACCACTGCAGTATAATCCTCAATGGCACTATGACATCCAGCACTGAAAACAAAGGCCTCCCTCCAAACATAGACAACTGACTTCTCGGGCTACCTCTCAGGCACCCCGACCAAAACAATTTTGAAGGTGTGATCGAGGCCCTGAGAAGTCTCCCCACTCTTTTTCAGTCATTTCCACCAACTTTGACATCCCACCAATTTGGCGACCAACTAGCTCAGTTTTTCCCAGCATGTAGACTAATCACCTTGTACAAGTGGGTTCTAGAGATAATCAAAGGAGGATGCTCCATCCCCTTCCTATCCACCCCACCCCGCCAGCCCCCAACCCCATCCCTCTTTAGAGACCCCTCACACAAACCTATTCTACGGGGAGAAATAAATCATCTTCTGCAACTAGAAGCCATAGAATCAGTCCCTTTCCAACACAGGGTTTTTACTCCCGTTATTTCCTGATCCAGAAAAAATCCGGTGGCTGGCAACCTATCTTGGACCTTCACAGTCTAAACAAGTTTGTCAATCTATAGCACTTAAACATGGCTACCCTCTCCACTACTATCCCAGTACTGGTACAGGGGGACTACTTCTCAGCCCTCGACATCCAGGATGCATACTTTCATATCACAGTACACCTTGCCCACCTGTGATTTCTCTGACTCTTCATGGGCGATGACCACTACCAGTACAAGGTACTGCCTTTTGGACTGTCAACAGCCCGTTGGGTGTTCTCCAAGGTCCTTGTGGTAATCACTGCCTACCTAATGAAATAAGGTGGTGTCCTCTTTCCATACTTGGATACCTGTCTCCTCAAGGCCCCATCTGAGATCAACACTCTCTGAGCTGTCCACATAACAATGGACCTGTTTATGAAGGTAGGCCTTCTCCTGAACCTAGAAAAGTCCTCTTTTCCATCGGTACAACATCTGGAATTCATCAGTGTGCATTTGGATACCATACAAGCCAGAACCTTCCTACCACCTCACAGATCTGGTATCCATCATAGGGATTTGCCCCCAGATCTCAGCCAGAACATGTCTCCAACTTCTAGGCCACAAGGCAACGACCACTTTCATGGCCAGACACGCAGGGCTACATATGCGACGTCTTCAGACATGGATCCATACTGTGTGTCTCCTCCACAAACTCTTATCCAAGCCAACAAGAGTCAAAGGACTCACTGCTTTGAAAGATGCAGCCCAACAATGTCAGTGTCGGAGTTCCTTTCCTCCAACCACCACCAACCATGATTAAATCTAAGATTTTGTCATGGTTTTTTTTCGTAAAAGTCATGGACAGGTCACTGGCAATAAACAGGTCACGGCTTCCATTTTTATCTGAGACATTTGCTGCTGTGGTTCCATGGTTTCCCCCACCACCATGGTAGCTGGGAGCTGTGGGGTTCCCCCTCTGCCCATGGAGGCTGGGAGCTACAGGGGTGACCATATTTCCTAAAGAGAAAACGGGACACCCCAGCTGCTCACTCAAGGTGTCCCCCTCTTCCTGCGCAAGGCTGTCGCTGGAACCCTGAGGAGGGCCACCTCCGGAGTCTGTCACCTGTCCCTGGAACTTTACAGGGGGCCCCCTGTTGCTGCTGTCGCCTATTGCTGGAACCCTGCCAGGGGCCCACTGGCTGTCAGCTCCAGAGTCTTGCAGCTCTGGGGCTGAAACAGAGAATGTCACGGAAGTCTCTGGAAGTCACGGATTCCATGACTTCCATGACCTCCGTGACATAAACGTAGCCTTAACCTTGATCCTAACAACTGATGCCTCCCTAATTGGTTGGGGAGTGCATCTCCATGATCACACAGTGTAGGGTAGATTGTCATTAACCAAATCCACCCAACACATTAACCTCCTAAAACAATGGGCGGTCCGCAGTGCCTGCTGGTATTTCTTCCCTCCACTTGAACATCATACTATCAGAGTCATGATGGACAATCTTTCCTGCATGTTTTACATCAATAGGCAAAGTGGAGCGAGGTACCACTCTATGCTCTGAAACCCTCAAATTGTGGAACTGTTGTATCTAACACATTAGCATTTCAGCCACATACCTCCCTGGATATTAGAACACCACTGCAAATGCATTGAGCAGGAGACTCTCCCATGATCACGAATGGGAACTGGATATGCGAGCCCTTCAGCCCATCTTCAACTGATGGGGATGACTCACCATATATCATTTTGCGTCACCGCAAAATGTCTGCTGCCCTCATTCTGCTCCAGAGTGGGACTGGGACGCAGATCTCTGGGAGATGCATTCCTCATCACATATGATGCACCACTTCTTCTATGCCTTTCCTCCCTTTCCCCTCCTATTCTGAGTACTTCACAAGACACAGGAGGACTGAGCTCATGTCATATTTATAGCTCCAACATGGCCACAATAGGTCTGGTATACTTACCTCCTTCACAGAATGGTATGCCAACCGATCTCTCTCCATCCAACACTGTGGCTCCTTTCACAGGACACATCCTCCGTCTCAATCCACAGATGTTCCACCTCAAAACCTGGCTCCTTGTGGTTCCGGGATTCGGAAATAACCTGTTCGGACGCAGTCAAACAGATACTTTTGAATAGCAGGCATGACACAACTAGACGCACTTATGTTCACAAATGGACTAGATTTCAATGCTTGTTTGCCTGACACCAAATCAATGCAACATGTGCTCCGCTACCACTGATCCTGGACTACTTGTTACACCTTAAACAATCAGGATTATCCACCAGCTCCATTTGGTGGCAATCACTACTTTTCATTGCCACATCGATGGCAGTTTTGTTTTCACACACCCATTCTTGAAATGTTTTCTAAAGGTTCTCCAAAATCTTTATCCCCACATATGAGACCTGACCCAGGCCTGGGACCTTGTCCTCATCCTATGTTCTCTGACTTAGACTCCCTTTTGAACCAATGGCAACCTACTCTTACGTGCATTTATCAAGGAAAATGGCATTTCTTGTTGCTATCCCCTGTACATTCTTTTTCCCAAAGACAGAGTTACGCTATACCCACATCCAAGGTTCCATCATCTTTCCATCCATCAACTGATGCACCTTGTTTGCTTCTTCCCGAAGCATCACAGTAACCAATAGGAGGTAGCCTTACACTCCCTAGACATGAGACGAGTATTACCTTTTTACTTGAACAGGACTAAAGCTTTCTGAAAATCACCACAATTATTTCTCTCAACCACCAAAAGATCCATAGGCACAACCACCTCTAAACAGTGCCTTTCAAAGTGGATCATCTAGTGTATACATTTATCTTACGAACTCCACAATAGACAACCTCCTATTACAATTAAAGCACATTACACGCATTCATTATCCACCTTGATCGCTTTTCTCAATAATGTCCCCATAGCTGACATTTGCAAAGCTGCCATCATATCAACAGACACCTTTGCCCATCACTACGCTATTACGTATGATGACACAGCAGATGCTCTTCTAGGACATACTGTCCTATCATAGGCAGTAAATGTCACTTCAGAGCCCCAGCCTTCCAATTAGGGGCACTGTTTTCTAGTCACCTACAAGTTAAGCACCCAAACAGACATCACTCAAAGAAGAGAAGGTTACTCACCTTGTGCAGTAACTGAGGTTCTTCAAGATGTGTCCCCTTATGGGTGCTCCACTACCCGCTGTCCTCCCCTCTGTTTCAGAGCCAAAAACATATGCTCTGTGACAAAGAAGGAACTAGGGGGTGGTGGTTGATCTGCACAATGCTATATGTGTCCCGCTCACTGCACAGGTTGGGGGAGGTGCGCATGTGTAGTCCGATGGGCACTGCTGATGAAGATTTCCGATCCCAGGCACGGAGGTGCTGCCACATCTACAAGTGGAGCACCTATAGGGGAACATATCTCGAAGAACCTCAGTTACTGCACAGGGTGACTAACCTCTTACAGACTGACAACTGAAACAGAAGGGACAACTACAGCATCGGTGGCCGAAGTCTTGTCCCAAATCTGACGATGACTTTTTAAAATCTTACACCATCAATTTGCAGGAGAAAAACATTTCTTTGCCTTCACCAGAGCATTTGTTAAATTTCAGTCAACAGAGTTATTCCAAGTAGTGTCCATTATGGCTAATCCCAATTATCTGTGATTTGTGGTTGACATGGGTCCCCTCCCCATGTGAGAAAAATGTGTTACTTTATGGAGATTCAGTCTGAAATGTCTGCTTCTGTTGATACAGAGCAATTTCTAGGTGGTACAAATGCTAAGTTTTGAGTTGGCCAATGATATACTGCCTGAGATACTAGAGGTGAAAGGAATAAGATTGAATCTGTTAATTTTAAATAAATAAATTGGAATAAGACTTAAAAATTTGGTAAGCAGGTTTAAATAAATTTTTAGATGTGGGGTCAAAAATGACACCTTTTAGAGTTAAAATACCATATTTTGAATTGCTTTAAAACCAGTGGGAAAACTTTTTGGCCCGAAGGCCACATTGGGGAATAGAAATTGTATGGCAGGCCATAAATGCTCATAAAATTGAGGTTGGGTGTGGGACGGGGTGCGGACTCTGCGGTGGGCCTGGGGATGAGGCGTTTGTGGTGTAGGAGGGTGCTTTGGGCTGGGACTGAGGGGGTCAGAGGGTGGGAGGGAGATCAGGGGTGCGGGAAGGGGTGCAGGCCCTGACCCAGCGCCTCGGTTGGAGTGCCAAAGCGGGGCCAAGCTGCGTGGTACGGTCCCGACCCAGCACCCCAACCAAAGCGGGGCCGAGCCATGTGATGTGGCCCCAACCCAGTGCCCAAGTCGGAGCGGGGACGAGCCGCGTGGTGCGGCTCACGGGACGGCTTAAAACGGCTCGCAGGCTGGATCCGTCCTGCAGGCCGTAGTTTTCCCACCCCTGCTTTAAAACATGAGAGAACTTCCACACCACAGCTAGTATAATTCTTTATGCTTTGACTTTTTAAAAAGACAATAAATAAGCATGAGTTACTGTGGACAAGTATTTCCAGAAAACCATAGGTTACCTTTCAAATAAAATATATGCTTTATTATGCTATACAGTAATGCATTAAAATGAGCACACAAGTTTAAAAAGCTAAAACAGAATTATTGGTAGAAAATACATTAGATTATTGAATAGTTACATTTTTACTGTGCAATTAGACTAATGCTCAGATTTTTAAAGATATTTAGGTATTGTTTTGCTTTGCTACACCTAAGTCTCATCAAAAGTCAATAGAACATAGGCTAAGTCACTTTTGAAAATGCATTGCAATGGTAAAAAAAGCAATGCCTAAAAACCTTTAAAAATCTGGGCTTAAATTTCTCACTACACTTTTCCAGTAGTGAGGCCTTATTTATTATCACTGCTATTTGGACTAACCTCTTTTACACTTACTGGAAACCATACTACTAGAGAAATGTTCTGTTGCATTATGAAAGTTGTACTGATATAAACCACAATTTCAGTCCTCTCATCAGGTTTGTTACTTCATATTTATGCTACACTCAATATAAGACTCTTTCAGTTATTTTGATTATTTCTGTATCACAGCTATCCTGTACAATACATAAATTACATTGTTCCGTTTACAGGAATTAAGCATTTAAAAAGTGAATCTTTTTACAGTATTTGGAAGAGGGTATGCTTGGGTAGTGGTTCTCAGACGTATTTGATCATACCCCCTTCTTCTTGTCTGTAGTAGTTTACACATGCGCGCACACACACACACGGCCCATCACACAAGTATATATACCGATTATATGCGGCGACAGTGCTTCACTTGAATCACGTTTGGTTTTTCACTTGAGGTTTTTTTTTTTGTTCTGTTGCATGAATGAGCCAACGATCCATTGTAATAAGAGCAAAAGCAAAGCTGATATTGTGGTCTATGCTTACAATTAAATGTGCACACCGTGTCGTAGCAAATGGATTAACGTGCAGATGGCAATGACTTTGTATAATGCTATGCAAGCTTAACAGAAATCTGTCAAAATGCACAGCACCATCTGAGGACCTGATAGGTCTGTAGGAATCAGCTTTGTTAGCTATTCATTACTATGGGTAAAATGTATGCAGTAAGTTTGAGGGTTTTTTTCCCCTAAAGCTTCTCATACCGCCACAGAATACATTCTATCTCTCCTCCCCCCTCATCCCCATGGGGGCCTGTCCCCCAGTTTGAGAACCTCTGTGTTAGGGTGTAGTGAGATGGTAAAGGCATTCTCAATATCAACTTCAATCTTCCTAATATGTTAGCCCAGGCTTGCTGATAGCCAAACTCTGTGGTAGGTCCCATAAGGAAACAGCTTCCATTGAAGTATAATCTGATGAATGTGTTTTTAATTTTTCTACTTCAATCTCTGCATTTTTGTAAAATAAGCTCTGTTTCCATTTAAGTTTGCAGTCTTTTTCAATATGGTACACTAGTGGGCTAAGATGGTCAACTATGGAATAGGGACCTGTCCATTTAAAATCCAGGGTGTGATCCTTTTTCCCTAACTTTAAATACATAACCTGGTCACCAGCTTCCCATAGATCAGAATCGGTGGCTTTTTGCTTGTACAATTTTGTATTCATTTGTCCAATGGCTTGATTCACCCTGTATTGTAAGGTAATTTTGTCTTCTTGCAATTGTTTAAACCACTGAAAGTAGTCATGCCTGGTTACAGTAGGGTGTTCTTCAGTGAGGCATTCAGGATTAATCATTAACCGCATTGGCTGCCCAAACAGGATTTGGTATGGCTGGATTTTTGTCCTCAGCCTATCACTGCTGTGGATGGCAGCTAGGATTAAGGTCCGCTTTTCAGGCCCGTTCTTACGGGTGCGATCCACCACCTTTCGCAGTGCCTCTTTAATGGTGCGATACATTCTTTCCACCTGTCTTGAGGATTGGAGTTCGTATGGAATATGAAACTTTTAATTCCCAGAGCATGCATCATGATGGTAAATATTTCCCCCACAAATGCACCCCCATTGTCTGCATCTATAATCTCGGGGGTCCCATACCTACATACCACATCTGTATCCTTTCCATCAGCTTCTTTCCACACATTTCTTTGCCAGTCATACATCCAGTACTGTATCCCCTTCAAACAAAAATCACTATTGGCATAGATATACACAGGGGAGCCTTCATACTGTTTTAAAACTTGGTTATCAGCATGCTGTGCAGACACGTGATCCTAATGTCCCTGAATAACCTCCTTCTCTAGGTTAATAGCAGCATATTTAACCCATCTTTCCCCTTTAATCACCACGGAACTCCCATCAGTAAACCAAACATACTCTTCCTGGCCTACAGTATCCAATTCCTCAAGAGGGGGTGCTTGCACTAAAGCAATCGTCTGTTCCAGAGTGATCTCTAGGCACTCATGTTTATTTCCTGTTTCAATTAAAGCATGCATCAGCATGTCTGGTTTAGACACTGTTTCAGTAGTAACTCCTCTGTTAACTGAGGAGCGTCCACTGGGCCATGGGGGTATTAGAAACCTTACCTCCCATCAGTTTGCCTGACAAAATATATTTAAGGGGAGTGCGGGTACTTTGAATAGTAATGGGAGCTGTGCCTGTGAGTAATTCAAAGGACTGTACTGCCCAAACAGCTGCTAGGCATTCATGTTCACAAGGATCAAAATTTAATTCTGCGCCTTGTAAATCCTTGATTCATAGGCTACTGGCACCAGCTTCCTTCTTTATTATTTTGCAGTAAAATAGCTGCTAGAGCTACTTCATTAGCAGCCAGACGGATAACAAATGGCCTTGACCTGTTGGAAAAGCATAAAGCTGGTGCTGCGGCTGCTTTTTGTTTTAAAGTACTTAGGGCGGAATCCTGTTCCAGCCCTCATTCCCACTGAGTCTTTTTCTTTAACAGTTTCCATAAAGGAAGTGTAATCTCCGCATACTTGTAAATATGTGGCTGCAGGAAATTGAATCCACCCAACCAGACTCATAAGGAGAGTACATCTGTGGGGGCTGGCATTTCTACCTCCTTGGGGGTGAGTGTGTGGCAGATTATTGCTTAAAACACTTGTGTAAAAAAAAAAAAAATTCCTTGTTGATTTGCAGGCAAACCAGATTACCCCCATACTTTCCTGTGTTTTTGTTCTATGGGTAGGCCATGTTTCAATGGATTCCACCTTTTAAGGGTTTAGGGTGAATTATCCCACTGTGCAGTTATTAAATTTATGAGGTGATGTACCTCAGTTTTCCTTTTTATACAATAGACCAGGTTTGTAATAGTTTTTCTGCTGTGCTAAGCTTTAAGTTTACAGGTAATAGCTGAGAAGCATTGTAGTAATTTTTTTTTTTTGTGCTCAGAGTTTTCATGTACTTTTATTAAAGTGACGGTCTGATTACGTTAAGGCTCAGTGTTTCTAACCTTGATTCTTTGTGCACCTTAACCTACTGTTGCTCCAGAGGGCACTGCCATTTTCCTTTTTTTATTTTTTTTATATATATATATATTTTTATTATTTTTACTACAGCTCTTGGCTGCCCCTTATTACATCCATGACTTTTGTCTTTATTGAAAAACATATTAAACTTTATAAAGCATTGTGGTACCTTAAGGGTTAAATGGTAAACACCAAAGCCAAACAACACTAATTACCTGTGTCTGGCAAAAAGTATCTGTCAGTTTTGCAACTTTGAATGAAAAATTCAAATAGATTTTTAGTGGCACTATTTAAAAACAAACAAACAAAAAACCAATTAATCTTAAACCTACAAAGCAGGGTTTTACAAAACAGGAGTGTTGGTTTAGATTCTTAAAATTTTACATTTTTTTTTAACACCCCTTGCACTGCTTTAATTATTTTACACATTATTTATTTACTGTACATAAATTACATTCCCTTTTATATATTTTGGGGCAGTTAAATTCCAATAATACCCCCCTCCCCATTATGTTCTTTAGTAAATTTGATTAAATTGTTCATAGTCAAATGATTTAAATCAGATTATTTCTCTGCCTCTAACATTTTTACAACATTCAACTGCTTAATTCCTTCCAGCCTCTGCAGAGTTAACTTCTCACTCTCTTGCTTAAATCACTTGCTTATCTCCCAAAATGACACCTCCATCAGCCCAGGTATCACCATATCAAGTACTGTCCTGGGGCTTCGAATTTCCCATGCCTGTTGCCCCTCAGGCTCCCAGCAAGTTTCCAATCTCTTTATCTGTTACCTGCCTGCTTGTCTGGGCCTGATCCTGCTTTCCTTGCTGAACTGTCCCTTTTCATGGACACACACACACACACACACACACACACAGAGCGAGAGAGAGAGTTCTGCAGCTGGATCTTACAGTTGCCAGTCCTTAGTTTTGCTCGGTCAGTTTCAGTGACCAGCTGAAACTGCACACGAGGGAGGGGAGTTGGGCCTCTGTCGAACGCATCTGAAGCTCCGATGTTGATGCAGAATGAACCCAAAATCCCATGGCAATACACCCTTCTTTTATAGTAATAAGTTCCCATAACAGTCAATGGCACACCAGAGCTCTTAGTCAAGGTTGCTCCCAATCAGGTTTCAGAGTAGCAGCCGTGTTAGTCTGTATCCGCAAAAAGAAGAACAGGAGTACTTGTGGCACCTTAGAGACTAACTAAATTTGTTAGTCTCTAAGGTGCCACAAGTACTCCTGTTCTTCCAATCAGGTTGTTACTGGGAGAATCAACAGGTGTTTCTTATCTTGTTCCTCTGGTTCCACTCTTTATCTTGTCCTTGGGGCTTATGCCTTTGCTTTAGGGTCCTCAGTCTGCCATCTGGGCGATTCCTCTCGATTTCTCCACTCCCCTCCCGACCATCCGGCCCATCAGTACTGGTCTCTGTTAGCATGCCATACATTCTTCACTCACACACAAAACAGTAAATAATTTCAAAAGCAAGAATTGCAGCCATAACACTTCTATCCTTCTAAAAACAATCAATAACACTTAAAGCAAAGAATAAAACCGAAACAATTTCTTCTTATTAATTCAAGGCTAACAAAATAAGCAAAATGGAGTACAATTTACTCAAGACAATTTCTCCCCATTAGGCTTTGGGCCTACACCTGTGCATCACAGAACTGTGCAAAACACTGCTAGCAGAAAATAAATGATCAGTTAAGAATTTTTCCATTCTCTACCACATACATTGTCACTGCTAGCTCAACGTGAGATTAACAATGGGATTTCTCAAAATGATCTCTAATAATAATAAACAATGATAATACTTTGCCCTTACTAGCTCCTAATGAAGTCAGGGGAAGCCTTGCATTGACATCAGTGGGAGTTGATCGGACACTGTATAGAAAAACAGAAGGAAGGATGGGGCCTGAAAGCCTTTCATAATGGAGAGGATGAAGGGAAGATGCAAGTTAAGTGGTTGAAGGGGAAGGGAACGGAGATGGAGGGCTTCTTCAAAATGATGGTCCTTCTATTAAAAAGCATTGCTCCTAGATATGCACAGATGCTTGATATACAAGGGTATGATACAGATAAACAAGCAATTCTCAGGAAATCAAAGTCCATTTTACGGTTAATGAAATAGGTTGCAAATTCTTTTGCAGAAATTATTACACTGGATACACAAATAAACCTGGTCCTGAATGAGTTCAGAATTATGAAATATTCTGTAGCGTTAAGAGATTGTCTTTGTATCTAATAATTATCCCCTCTTAAGCAATGTTTTCAGTGAGAATCTTTTAAAAGGTACAGGCCAACAATTCAAACAGAATTCTAAACTATATTGCAAGTAATATAATTCTGAACGCTTAGAGGTTCCATTCAGCAGTTTACAATATCACTGCCTTTACACCAGGCTAACTGATAGTCAATAAAAAGTCAGTATTTTTTATTGACTGCTGACGTTATTTGAGATGAAATGCAGGAAGTAAGTCTGGATTTTGGGAAATTTCTTTAAAGAAAACACTAATATCAAACCTGCTGTGAATTGTTGGAGTTGGCAAACTATTCTACAGGAAAATGTTATTTATACAAACAACAAATATGTTTGTGAAAGAAAAATATCCTTGTTACTATTTTACTCTAGTATGCTAAAATCATTCTCTTTTTTTAATCTGAACTTTCCTGATTAATTTGTGTGGAAAGCTTACTAATGACTTCATGAGATTTATAAATGTGGGACTTCAAATTTCTGATAAAACTACTCAGTAAGTGTGGGTGGGCCGCCAGAGGTTCCTCTGCAGCCAAACAAAACAAAAAAACCTTTCCTACACTGAGAGGCCTCGTCGGTAGCTTTAAGTATTGCCAAAACAAAGGATATGGGACTCATAAGAACGGCCATTCTGGCTCAGACTAAGGGTCCATCTAGCCCGGTACCCTGTCTTCTGACAGTGGCCAATGCCGGATGCTTCAGAGGGAATTAATAGAACAGATAATCATCGAGGCTAGGAACACTCAGAGCATGGGGTTGCATCCCTGACCATCTTGGCTAATAGCCATTGCTGGATCTGTCCTCCATGAACTTATCTAGTTTAGTTATAGTTTTGGCCTTCACAACATCCTCTGGTAATGAGTTCCACAAGTTGACTGTGCAGTGTGTGAAGAAATACTTCCTTTTGTTTGTTTTAAACCTGCTGCCTATTAATTTCATTGGGTGACCCCTGGTTCTTATGTTATGTGAAGGAGTAAATAACACATCCTTATGCACTTTCTCCACATCAGTCACAATTTTATAGACCTCTATCATACCCCCTCTTAGTTGTCTCTTTTCCAAGATGAAAAGTCCCAGTCTTTTTAATCTCTCCTTGTATGGAAGCTATTCTGTACCTTTAATGATTTTTGTTGTCCCTCTTTGTACCTTTTCCAACTCTAGACTCAAATGATCTGCCTACTGCCTCTGAGATGGCCACTTGGATACAAGCCATATACAATGTAGGACCTGATTCCCAGGTCTCCCTAGGTAGATTCTTCAAGATAGATTCTTTGTGGCAGCCCTCTTTGACCTCAATCAAACTGCCATGGAAAGATTATAATTCACTTAAGTGGGAATTGGATCATACATTGAGTCCTTCCATTAGGAACTTGGGATGGGGTGCATAATAGGGTTACCATATTTCAGCAAGCAAAAAAGAGGACGGGAGGAGCCCTAGCCCCACCCCCATCCTGCCCTAGCCCCGCCCCTGCCCCACCCACTTCCCCGCCCCCCTCAGAACCCCCAACCCTCCCCCCTGCTCCTTGTCCCCTGACTGCCCCCTCCTGGGACCCCTGCCCCTAACTGCCCCCCAGGACTCCACCCCCTACCTAAGCCTCCCTGCCTCTTGTCCCCTGACTGCCCCCTCCTGAGACCCTCCCCCCATCCTAACTGGCCCTCTAGGATCCTACCCCCTACCTGTACCCTGACTGCTCCAACCCTTATCCACACCCCCACCCCCACACAGACCCCTGTGACTCCCACGCCCCATCCAACCACTCCCCACCCCCTGACAGCCCCCCCCAGAACTCCCGATCCATCTAAACCCCTCTGCTCCCTGTCCCATTGACTGCTCCGATCCCTCTCCCCACTC
This sequence comes from Chrysemys picta bellii, assembly GCF_011386835.1. Lineage (NCBI taxonomy): Eukaryota > Metazoa > Chordata > Testudines > Emydidae > Chrysemys > Chrysemys picta. The sequence continues at coordinate 41,838,104 of NC_088792.1, read as the reverse complement.
CTGCCCCCTGACAGCCCCCCCCCAGAACTCCCAACCCCCCCCTCACTCCTTGTCCCCTAACTGCCCCTTTCTAAGACCCCCCTCCCTAACTGCCCCCCAGGACCCTACCCCCTACCTGTACCCTGACTGCCCAAAACCTTATTCACACCCTCCCCCAGAAAGCCCCCCCCGAACTCCCGACCCCCCCCGTCTCTTGACTGCCCCATCCAAAACCTCCCTGCCCCTTCTCCGACCCCCTGGCCCCCTTGTTGTTGGCCTTCACCTAATGTCTCTGTGAACTTGCTCAGGAAGGACCTGAGCCGTTCGTCCCGGCACGCTGGCTGGCAAGGGAGGAGGAGCTGGGGAGGAGCTCCAGACTGCCGGAGGCGATCTGCGAATGCAGGGAGGGAGGGAGGGAGTGATCTCTGCTGCAAGGGGGAGGAGGGGCTCTCTCTGGCTGTCAGAGCCCCATGTAAGTGGCACCATCCGGACATTTACAAATTCCCCCCGGACGCTATTTTTAGCTCAAAAATCCGGACATGTCCGGGGGAATCCGGACGAATGGTAACCCTAGTGCATAAGGATAATGAGTAGGGCCCCAAGAAAATGGCAGCTATTTTTTAGAAAATTCACAGCAGTGTCACAGATAAAGTAACAACTTTCACAGGATATGCATGGAATGCAGTCAGCAAAAGCTCCCTGCTGCATTCCTCTGCATAAAACCCACCACTGAGTGCCCCCTCAACTGCTGCCATTTATTCCAGCAGCTGCAGACTTTTTCCTCCCTCTCTTCCTTTCTCCCACACAGTGCCTGTCTGCCAAGCTGATTTACCTGCTGCAGACTCAGCAGATGGTTTTAGAGAGGCAACACCACAGCCACTTGGAATGTGAGCAGTCATGGCCTCACCGGGGAGGTGGAATGGCACAGCTGCTGAGTCCTTCACAAACTGCTGCAAATTTTCCAGCAGCAAGGAGGAGGAAGCAGGCAGCCATGTGCATCTGATCTTGTGCTCAGTGAGCCTCTTAACGTGTGGCAGTATCATATCGAAGCAGCAGTTTGCGGGGACTTAGCAGCCGGTTTTAATGTTAGGCAGCACCAGCACTGCTTGGAACTGCAGCTCTGACGTGGTGTTACTGCGCACTAAAAACTGCACCGAGCAGGGGCTTAGCACACGCGGATGCCAGCTTCCATCTCCCTTTTGTTGGAAAATTCGCAATATTGGGCTGATTTCTGTGAAATTGTGCTTTTTCTTGGGGCCTCAATCACGAGGGCCCTTTGAGAGACACAAAGTGTTACAGCACATCTTTAAAAACAGTGCAACTCAATATTTCATTTAAACAGTATCTATCTCCATTGCTTAAAAAAGCAAATAAAACTATAGAATTCAATAATAATGGTCCAAAAAACTAGTAGAGTGTATTACTACAATGTTTGGGACCAGGACTGTTAAGGGGGGGGGGGCGGGGGGAAGCTAATATACAAGTTTTACACTTCAGTGAGTCCAGACAGCAGAGGTTGGGACCACAGAGAAGTCTTTTAATTGTGGTACTGCTGTCATGGCTTGCATTCCCTGCATGTGCTCATTTGTAGTACCATGTAAGATGCCCAGTTCAGGGGCTGTTGAGTTTCTGAGCTGATTGCATTAATCTCTGCATTTCGCAGCATTATTCAGATCCCTCCCTCACTTCTGCTTGCTGTCCACACTTTTGTATTTCAAACAACTTGGCATTTTGGGGAATGCACTACTTGGTGTTATGGGTAGTATTATGGTGGTAATTATGTACTACTTGGGATTATGGTAGTATATTCAACATATCAGGTAAAGAGGAAGGTTGTAAGGGGGTGATGATTCAGTTTTTTGTCGCACAGATTAATGATTGTACAGTAATTTAAGCAGGGTGGTATAGCTAAGGCACCAGTCTGGGAATCAGGCAGTCTGGGCTCAGTTTCAGGCTCTGCCATACGTTTCCGTCAAGCAAGTCATATACCTCCTTTTGTCATATATAAAGGGGGGAAATAATATTTGCTTACATGTCTGACATGAGTGGTTTAAGTTCTTTGTTATCCTCTGAGGAAAGACAAGCTACATAAGTGCAAAGCAGAAATATTTTATTTTTATTCTCTAGGAGCCTTACCATGCCAATGGATACAGTACTGAAACCATTGCAAGTTTTGGAACTTTGAAAGCAGCAGTTGAGGTAGGAAATGCATGTTGTTTTTTATTAATCAGTGTTTGGGTCATTTACAAAAGGGAGGCGGGAGATAAAGGCCAAGGTAAAAAGGTCCTGAGAGATGCCCCAGGAAATATTAATGTGACAATATTATAAATTGGAAACTATAATTTCTGTTGGAATTGTTCTTTTATAGCCTAGAGTGGAATTTGCTCCTTAATCATCATTGGTTACTCTCACCTAAGTTAAACTTTGATTATATTTTTAGAGAAGGATAGCCACATATTGTTCTTTAATAGCTGGCTTGCACACAAAAATGGCTTTCCTGCCTGTGGAAAAAATACTTACAAAATTCCAAATGCAGGGTTATTCTAGAAAGCTGCACCCTTATGAAAACAGGGTCTGGAGGCTCCCTTCATAGTGGAACCATTGCTACTGAGCCATGTCAGTGGGGTGGGGAAGAGCTTAGGGGGCATGCAAGGCTACTCACCTCCACAGGATGTGTCTGTGTCCGGGCTGGCCCCAGGAAGTGGTGCCAGAGGATACACTGCTATGTGGATACTACTGCAGCACTCTGTGTTCTGGAAGGAAAAACTCCTCCCTCTCCTGCTGTGGAGCAGGACAGTGCTCAGGTTGTGTTCTGCTGCCCAGTATTTGGGCCTTCATGAGGTTTCCAGCATTTCTAATTTGGATATACCTCCTCTCCCCCCTTCAGGGTCTGATAAGTCTTGATCTGGTTTGCTGCAAGTACTACCCTTGAATCTCTCATCACAGTACTTTGCATGTGAGTTTTTATAGTTAGGAGCATTTCATAAGTGCCATATATGAATCACCATGTGTGACGGGTTGAATCACAGAAACTCCCTTGGGAGCTGCCACCTGATGTGCAAAAGACTACCTCTGATCCTGTTTTCCCTGCCAGCTCAGGACTTCAGCACCTGTCTTGCTGAGCCAGACACTCCCGTCTGCTGCAGCACAGACCCAGGTCTGAATCACTTGCCCCAAAGTTGCAAGTTTACCTGAAAACTGCTCACAGAAGTGTGCTTGTCTCTAGCACTCAGATGTCCAACTCCCAATGGGGTCTAAACCCAAATAAATCCGTTTTACCCTGTATAAAGCTTATGCAGGGCAAACCCAGAAATTGTTCGCCCTCTATAACACTGATTAATACATACTCTGAGTAAATTACTAAATAAAAAGTGATTTTATTAAATACAGAAAATAGGATTTAAGTGGTTCCAAGTAGTAACAAACAGAACAAAGTAAGTCACCAAGCAAAATAAAATAAAATGCGCAAATCTGTCTAATCAAACTAAATACAGATAAGTTCCTCACCAGTTCCAGAATGCTCCCTTTTACAGGCTAATCTCCTTTTAGCCTGGGTCCATCAATCACTCACATCCCCTGTAGTTACTGTCATTTGTTCCAGTTCCCTTCAAGTATCCTGGGGGGGTGGAGAGGCTCCTTCCTTAGCCAGCTCAAGACAAAATGGAGGGGTCTCCCACGGGTTTAAATAGACTCTCTCTTGTGGGTGGAGACCCCCCTCCTCCCTCCTATGCAAAGTCCAGCTCTAAGCTGGAGTTCTGGAGTCACCTGGGCAAGTCACATGCCCCTGCATGACTCAGTCTTTACAGGCCGAAGCCATTGTCCACATGGTATCTTGCATGTCTCCAGGAAGACTTCTTATGTGGATTGGAGCATTCCAAGATGCATTGTTCTCCAAGTGTTTCCTGATCAGGTACTTAACCTGGCGAATTCCTCCCTAAAGAAGCTGACCAAATGCCTCACAAAGCTTACTTAGAAACCAAGCAAGCATACAGCCCATATTCTTAACCTTAAGTAGAAAATGATATATATGTACAGATAGGATGAATAGATATAGTAGACCATAACCTTTACGGAGATATGTTACATGGTACAGGCAGCACAAAACATATTCCAGTTATATCATACATACATTTATAAACACCCCCCCCCATGAAGCCTTATGGGGTACACTGTCACACCATGGTCCGTACAAATATCAATTACCCCAAATAATACGTGTTTGTTACAGTGGTAAACTGAGGCACGAAGAGATTGTGATTTGCCCAAGGACATTCAACAAATTAGTGACAGAGGCAAGAGTAAATCCTAGGAGTCCTGAATTCCCTCCCTATGTGCACACATTGGACCACGCTTCTTCCCAGCAAGTGATTGTTGCATAAATGCTTTTAAAATCTCTTGGCTTAGATCCTAGGCATCTAAACTATTTTCTTTTCAGATTTTATGCATTTTCTGAATGTTACCTTTATAATTATTCCCAAGGAAATTCCTCTTGTGTCTGTTACATAGTGGTACTAGTTCTGTTTTGACATCTTGCTTTTAAAAAATGTTTTAAGTATTACAGTTTAGTTCTAGTGATGGAAAAATAGCTCAACAAATAGCAATGGTGAGGGCTACGTTCTCCTTATGTGCAGATCAGGTACAGCCTGGACTGGGACTATATCCATTTCACTACCCCCACGAAAGTGCCAGTACCCTAAAGTGGTTCAGTCTTTGTTTATTCAAGCCATGGCATTTCAGTTGAAACTGTAAACCAGACAGACATGCCAAACCCATGAAAAAAAATGCAGAAATTGGGCTTGCTTTGGCTTAATTGGCTTGTGAGTTGCTTGTTGGCTAGTTTTGCCTTGTATCTTATTGCTTGTTGTAGCTTGTTGCTTCTTTTTTTTGATTGGCTCCTGGCAAGCAGGGGCAAAGGGGGGGCAGTCAGGGGCAAGGGGGAGAGAGTCAGGGGTGCAAGCGGCCCCACCACAGTCCCCGACTGCACCCCGGGGGATCCCGTCACATAGAGTGTTGGGGTTCTTAGGGATTGGCTTGTTTTGACCTTGTTTTGAAATGGGATTAGCTTGATTTTTGGCTCATTGTGAAAGTCGGGGTGCTTATTTACCGTGTGAAAGTTGGCAACTGTGAAACCAGAGAGTCAGTTGTGGGGATGGCTTCTGTGAGGTGGGCATCTGGTTGCCTGAGGTCACAATTCATTTCATGCAGGCCACTGACAAGCTGTCAGATGGCAGGTTCCTTGGCAACATAGAGGTGGTTTTGTATTTAATGTGTTCCCACATTTCTTACTAATTTTTGCTCTTTCTGCCAATTTTTGTAAATTTCTGGAAAAGGATGGTGAATTCTCCAGAGCTGCTGTTTAATGGATTCTGGCCCAATCCAAAAAGACTGCAGGAGCCAAGGCAGGTGAGTGAAGGAGCAGCTCACTGCCATCACTCCTCATGCCCACCACCTCATCCTCATTTCTCTCCAGCTCGGAGTCTTAGGGTCAGGGGCAGGGGAGCAAGTTCAAGGGACTATGAAGATGGGTTTGCAGCCTCTTGGAGCAGTGCTGTCCTGAAGCTGAGTTGTGGGCAGGTGGAGGAGGAAAGAATAAGCCGACCACACTTACCTCACCTTACGAGCAGCCTCCCTCACTCCAGGTCCACCACCTCCTCATCCCAGCCCAAGGCCACCCCCAAAAGCACCCCTCACTCCAGCAGCTTCCTTCATCCTACCAGGCCCAGCCTCCCACCCCAATACCATCTTTCTCACACCAGCAACCAACATCACCCCAATCTTTGCTCTACCCCAACCCTAGGAGCAGCAACCCCTCATCCCACAAATCACCCTCTTTCATGCACATTTTTTTTAGTCCATAACCCATAAAATTGGTTTCTGATCCTTATTCCACAATTATCTTTACTTGCTTAAGAGTGTTGGTTGTGGAATGGGTTTTCTGCCATTTTGTGGGTCACAGACCTAAAAGGATTGAGAAAAACTTTATCAGCAGGAAAATGTGATTTGTGTGTGTGTCCCCAAACTGACATTTTCTGGGGCACACTGTTGACTTACTTTTTTGGTTTTGGTTTGTTTAAATATTTCAGTTTGCAGATTGGAAAATTCAAAACAAAGATTTTGTTTAGAGATGACATTTCAAAATGAATACAGATAGTATTTCAATTTAAAATATAGGGTTTGGGGGTTTCCCCTTTCTCTCACCCTTTTTACTTTCTGTCCCCAGCCACCTTTTTTCCTCTGGAAAAAGAGAAGGGGGGAGGTAAAGTGTGAAGTTTGGGGGAGGGAAGGGAGCGAACATTTTTCACCTTTATTTACTGTTTTTCACCTGGAAAGAGTTGGAAAACAGTAAGAAAGTGGGGGAAACAGAATTCTGAGTCTATAAAATAATGTATTCTTTCTTAAAGTTTTTTAAATTATTTTTTCAATGTTTCTATTTTTTTCATGTAACAGGCCCCAGTGATTAATAGCTAAATAATACCTTCACTAATCTTTCAGGCTTTTTAATTTAATAGTTGATATCACTGAGAAACTTGGTAAATTTTCTCTGAAGGAAAGGTGCAAGACTTGAGTAAGATTCTAATTCCTACAAAACTGTAAACCCATATGTACACTTACATTAGAAATCATTCTTATTATGAAGTATTCAGACTTTTTATTGGTCTTAAAAAGAAACACATACAGTAAAATATTATTGCCAAATATTTACACATGCTAGTGAAATTACAAGGATAAGTAATATATACATAGAAACTAATAAGTATGATGAACTGTAATATATAGCTTTAATATCTAATCACACACAAAAATATTAGAAGAAGATTATTAAGGTTTCAAAGTAAAGCCCTCAAAAGTTAGGAAGTGCCAGAATTAAGATTGCCTATGCAACCGTAGTTCGGCCCCATTGTGCATATGCATTAGGACATGGTCTTTAATTACATGATCACATACTATTTTTACTATAAGACCCCTGCCTCATTCAGTGCAAAATATGGAGTGCTCATTTGATGATTAGCTATTCAATATTTTGCATTCTCCTCATTGTTCAATGTAAAAAGCAACAGAGGGTCCTGTGGCACCTTTAAGACTAGCAGAAGTATTGGAGCATAAGCTTTCGTGGGTGAATGCCCACTTCATCAGACGCAAGTCACGTCTGATGAAGTGGGCATTCACCCACGAAAGCTTATGCTCCAATATTTCTGTTAGTCTTAAAGGTGCCACAGGACCCTCTGTTGCTTTTTACAGATTCAGACTAACATGGCTACCCCTCTGTTGATTGTTCAATGTGTGGCTCCAGGCCTTATTTACTGCACGCTATTCAGACACTACTCGGAAGATAGAATTATTAATTTCCTCATAGGCTTTTCTATGGTGCCCATTGCTGTAGTATCTGAGTGCTTCACAAACATTAATAAAATAATTTTCATAACGTCCCCATGAGATAATGGAGGGTTGTTGTTCCTATTTTACAGATGAGAAATTGAGGCACAGAGAGATTAAGGTCCAAAGTATCCACTAATTTTGGGTACCCAATTTCAGACAACTTGAACCTGTCCCTACTGGCTCCCAGTGCCCCTCCGCAGGCTCTTCATCCAATCTTAATATGTTGTGTTCCCTACCAGCACCCAAGCACCTTGTCCCTATCTCTTCTTCTGGTCAGTCCCAGTTCTCTCCCAGCTCCTCATCAGATCTCAATATCCCTCTGACACACTGGCTCCTAGCCCCCCTCCCTCCTTCCTGTTTATCTCCTCATCTCCCAGTTGCATTCCTCCCTGCCAGTCTTTATTCCCAGTCTTCACCAGCAGTCTTTGTCTCAGGGCTTGTCTACACTACGGCTTAAGTCAATGTAAGTTATGTTGCTCAAGGTTGTGAAAAAGCCCCCCTCCTGAGTGACATAAGTTACATCAACTTAGAGCGGTGTCCACACCCTGCACTATGTCAGCGGGAGATGCTCTCCAGCTGACATAGCTTCCACCTCTCATCGAGATGGAGTAATATGGCTGATAGGAGAGTGCTCTTCCATTGGTATAGTGCGTCTTCACCAGACATGCTATAGTGGCACAGCTACGCCAATATAGTGTGATAGTGTAGACTAGCCCGCAATCTACTTCTCCCGCTCTACACACACATACCCCCAGGTCAGGCTCTTGTCCCCTCTGCATTTGTATCAGGAAACTTTCTCCTCCATGCTGCCTAGGCCCAGAGGGGTCAGTCCTTGAGAGCACAGGAGAGAGAGGCTCCCTGCTCTAATTTCTGGTGCCCATCTTGGTCTGATTCTGCATCAGCCCAGAACTGCAATTGCAGGGAAAGTCTTGCTTGGCCCTGGGCTGGAGTACGCCTAGTGTAGGCAGAATTCTTTAGGGAATTTAGCTGCGAATCTCTAGCAAATCTCTACTGAGCATGTGCAAACTGCAAGTTTTCAAGATATTACAAATTGGCCAAATTTGGGTGAATTTTTCACAGGATCAGCGCAAGGCACATCCTTGACACAAAGGTCATTCTCTTACCAAATTTAAAGTCCCTTCTCCAAAGGATTGGTGTACTAGCACATTTCAAAGAAAAGGTTACCTGATTTTTTTTCTAACATGGGCAAAACAATGTATATTTCACCTTGTTCTCAGAAACAGCTGAACCATTTGGCTGAAATTTTCCAAAAATATTCAGCCCGAGGCAGACACCTGGCAAGAATATTTTTTGTCCAAATGGTTAAAAGTTTGGCCAAGTTATAAACCACTGAAAACAGAGTCTTATAATGGGAACTATTGAACAACCTTAATAATAAGTGGTGCTCTGAGCACTGCCTATAATTTTAGCTCTACACAGTGAAACATTCATGTCTATGTAGATATAAAATCTTATGTTCTTTGTATCCAGCAGCTACAGAAGAGTGATTAGACATACTGAAGTCTAACATATAATGGATCTAAGGGCTTGTCTACACTTAAAACGCTGCAGCGGTATAGCTGCACTGCTGTAGCACTTCAGTGAAGACGCTACCTACGTCGACAGGAGGGCTTCTCCCATTGGCAAAGGTAATACATCTCCCTGAGAGGTGGTAGCTCATAGATTCATAGATTCATAGATTCATAGACTTTAAGGTCAGAAGGGACCATTATGATCATCTGGTCTGACCCCCTGCACGCTGCAGGCCATAAAACCGTCCCCGCCCCTTCCCTGGACTCTGCTGCTGAAGTCCCCAATCCTGTTATTAGTGACCTCAATCGGCAGAGACCCTCCTGCTAGAGATCCCTGCCCCATGCTGCGGAGGAAGGCGAAAAACCTCCAGAGGCTCAGCCAATCTGCCCTGGAGGAAAATTCCTTCCCGACCCCAAATATGGCGATCAGTAAGCCCCGAGCATATAGGCAAGAGTCTCCATCCTGACCCCTTTTAGCCATTATGCTATTTACCTACCATTGCTTGGTTTTCCTTGACAACTATGTTTTACCATTAAACCATTCCCTCCATAAACTTATCTAACTTAATCTTAAAGCCAGACAAGTCCCTCGCCCCCACCGTTTCCCTCGGAAGGCCGTTCCAATATTTCACCCCTCTAACGGTCAGAAACCTTCGTCTAATTTCAAGCCTGAACTTCCCCACGGCCAGTTTATATCCATTCGTTCTCGTATCCACGTTAGTACTAAGCTGGAATAATTCATCTCCCTCCCTTGTATTAATCCCTCTAATATATTTAAAGATAGCAATCATATCCCCCCTCAGCTAGCTAGGTCATTGGGGGAATTCTCTTGTTGACGTAGCACTGTCTACCCTGGGGGTTAGGTTGGTTTAACTGCATCATTCAGGGGTGTGGATTTTTCATACGCCTGAGCAATGTAGTTATACTGACCTAATTTCCTAGTGTAGACGAGGCTTAAAATGGGTGTACCATTCAACCAGTAGTTGGGAACAATGCACATACAAATTGTGAATCTGACCCTCGGAGGTACTGAGTGTCTCCTGGGAAGTTCTGGTCACCCTCAATTCCCAGTGACTCTGGAGGAGCGACAAATCCAATGCCTTTGTATAATAGGCAAAACATAAAAAAAAATTAATTATTAGTGCTGTGCAAATGGTCTTCTGGCAATTCTGGAAAATTAAAAAATATGTTGGGGGTGAAGAGAAAGTTAAATGTTTCCAAATTCTTAGAGACTCAAAAAGTAAAAAAAAACCAGCCAACCAAACAAAAACAACTTATTTCAGGTCAAATGAAACATCCTTTTCAACCTGAAACACAGTGTCCTGCTTTGATTTTGAGCCTTTTTAACATTTTAAAATAAAAAAAGGACATGTCCAAACAAAAAATTATCTTGAATAAAAAGAATTGAAATGTTTACTTTTGAAAATGTCAAAATGAAATGATTTGAGGGTTTTAGAATTTGTTTAGGTTTTATTTCAACTGAAACAATTCAGAAAAATCTACATGAATTCACAAAATGTTCTGGTGTTTGCAAATCTGCGTTTTTCTCCAAAAAATTATCTCAGGGGGGAAAAAAATTCACTTACTGTAAAAATGATTTCCAGTGTTAGATATGCTGCAGACTGCCATTTTGTGGATCTTTCATGTATTTAAAAGGATATAGATTAGAGAGAAGCAGAGCAGAGATAGAGATAGAGTTGATTGAAACTCAGAGTTTCTGTTCTGCAGGAAATTCCGACATTTTGAATTTTTGTTGTTGTTCCAAATTGGAATGAAAATTTGAAAATTCCAAAATTCCTGTTTTGGACACAAATTTGTCAGTCAATGCATTTCTGCATTTAATCAAATCCATATTTTTCAAGTGAAAAATGTCGGAAAATTTCCAGCCAGCTCTGAGTAGAGAGTGTTCAAGAGTTCTCTGAGTAAGACACTTAATCTGGCATTGTCCGTTAAGTTGATGTAATTGCAATTGTAAATACAGTCTACTGAAACCTGAGACAGCATTTTCCTCAAAAATACTACACATTGTCTATGCTTCAAATATTGAAATATCTTAGCATTGCTTGTATTTAATTTAAATTCCTATAATAAGGGCAAGCGCTTTCCCTTTTTAATTTTTTTCTTGTTATTGTTTAATATAATAATCCCTTCAAGATGAAAGTGAAATCTGTTTCCTTACCCAACGAAATATCATCTGTCATATGTGCACAATGGATTGTTAAACAGTTGCTCATCATGAGTGTGAAGTTGCTGGCATAGATTTTTATTTTATGTATAAAAAAGACATTGAAATGTTCTTGCTCCTCATGTATAGCCAATAGGATATGACTTTTTGACTCATACATTTCTCAGGCATTTTCTTGTCACACGGGAACATACAAATTGCTATACAGGAGCAGATCTGTTGTCTAGTTAATCTGGTATCCTATCTGTGATGTTAGCCAGTACCAGATGCTTCAGAGGAATGTGGGAAAAAACCTGTAACTGACAATTATGGGACAACCTGCTCATGGGGAAACTTCTTTCTTAATCGACTCAATTAGAGGTGGGCTTTATATCCTGAAGGATGAGGGGGGTCCATCCTTTACACATTTTCTTATCCTATTTGGTGTAATTGTGGATGGTCTCATTCATATAGCTGTTTGTTCTTTGTTTGAGTTCTAAACACCCTTGGCCTCTGATATCTTGTGGCAATGGGTTCCACGGATTATGCTCCAAGTTAAAACTGATGAAGGAAATATATTTTAAGTTTGTTGCCTTTAAATTTCTTTGGTAGTTGTCTTGTTCCCGTATTATGAGAGGATAAATAGGAGTGCCCGACTAACCTACTCTATACCATTCACTATTTTATGTCCATCTATCATGTCTCCTCTTTCCCGTCTCCTCTTAAACTGCCTTTTCATTCTCTTCTGATATGGAAATATCTTCATGCATTTATTCATTTGTCTCATCTTTGAACTGCTTGTATTGCCGCTATATCTTTTTTTTTTTATATGGGTGACTAGAACTGAGCAAAATATTCAAGACAAGGGAGCATTATTGATGTATATAATGTTACATTTAATTTCAATACTATTGTCTTTCTATTTCTATTGCATCCTCATATTCACTGACTTTTGACATTTGAACCTCATATAAATGTTATGTGTAAGGTAATCTTTCAGACACCATTGCTACACTGATAAAACTATACTGCAATTTATTATTGATGATTAAACATATAAACACAGTTCATATAAGGTTGTAACTTCAAAAATTATGGACTATTTACTGACACATTTACTGTGTGGAGTAAGTCTAGTAACTCTGGGCTCTAGTGTGGCTTTAAAATCCCAGGAAGGGTACAAAAACTGAGCACGGCAGTGAAGAAACCAGAAGTGCAAGAGGACTATGGAGAGGGAACCCTTGTTTGTTCTTTCATAGGCCAGCTACAACCTGAATCTGAGAAGTTACAAACTAGAACTAGATTGTGGAAACATTTTACAGTCTTTGGTGTATTTATGTAGTGTTTAAAACAAACTACATTTTTAAAAAAGTCTCTCTCTCCTCTTTGCAGCAAGGGGATGATGTTGGAAGCTACTTTGGAAACAAAAAACAAACAAACAAAAAAGGTCAGGCATAGTGGATAAAATGGGTTGAACTAGTTCAGTCCAGAATGGCTAGCTCTGCCCAATGGGATGTTATGGAACTCATGATAGCTCAGATATTTCTGGTAGTGGAAACCAGTGCTTTGATTTTCCTTTTCACTCAGAGAAATATTCCTCTCAAAATTCTTCTTAGAATGTATGATGTCCTCATTCAGTAAAAAATTATGTGCCAAAATAAGCCCAAAAATAACATTCAGAGAAACTAATAATCCTATCTGGCATGTACAGGACAGTTAACGACTTTTGAATTTTAATGTACTTCTAACATAGGGTTATTTTTTATTTGAATTATGTATATAATATGCAGACCTGACTAATGCATTTTTCTGTTGACTGTATGTTCCACTATAATGTAAAAGGAAAGTGATTAATAGCAAATCATCAATGTAGTCTCACTGGATGTCCTCTTAGAGGTATAGGCTTAGGCAAGGCATCAAAAAATGTTTCTGGATATACACCTGGGAGACTTGGGAAATAATTCTGTTCACACTGAAGCAGAATGGACATTAGGCTTTAGGTCTGGGTATGATTTTAATTATACAGATCTTTCCATTTTCCTGTTGACTGTCAAAAGTCAAGAGCCACTTTGACCTCAGTAACACCTTTCAGCGTACTTTGCCAGGGACACTGTCATTCATTGTAAATACAGGCTGTTCCAGAATTAGAGATGTGCTGACCTGCTTCAGAAAAACGTTGGCTCTTCCAGTCAAAACATGATCTGGGAGAGGTGGCTTCCTACACACAGAGAGAGCTGAAAAGTTTATATCTATCTAGAGTATGTGCCAAATGCTGTTCTGTCATTAGCTGTTTGTTATACTAGACCTGATGTGTGTTGGTGCCTCCATTTTACTATAACCTGAGACTCAGTTGGACTCCATGGTCCATAGATAGCTCTCCCGGGAGAGCTAAAAAGCCACTTTTAGCTATACTAGTTCAGAATAAACAAGCATGCAGTAGAAGTTGCTCTTTCTTTATCTTGTATTGTCCATCTGTAGGCTTCACACGTATGCCAGTCTACTACAGCTTCTTCGTCTCCCCTCAGTGTATTAGCTACTCTTCTCCACAAACCCTCTGAATGCCACATAGGTGCAAGTTACTTCATCGCTTACTTTCATTTCCTGCCCATGTGTGTGTTGCGTACATGTGGGTAAGTCGAGTGTAACTAGCCTCACTAATTAAATCACTCAGATCTGACGTAGACACTTTCATGGGAATTATACATATTTACACCAAGGTTGAATATAGTACAAAGTGCCCACCCCTCCAGTGATCTATAGCCAAACAAACAACAAGAGTCCGCAGGCTTGGAGGTCGGGTCTCACAAATGTGTACAGCTAGGACAGCTGCATTAGACACTCCTCCCCATTAGGAAGCTCAGAATAACTCGTTCTAGCTCAAGCTGAGTTTTCTTGGCCTGCTAACGGTTGGTAAAAAATGGCAGGATAGTTTAGGAAAATAATTCCTCCTTCTTTCAAAGATTCTATGAATACTTTTCATATGAAATCTGAATGCGTAGGCTTTTCCAATGTGGTGGATTATGTGGGAAATGCTCATGTCTGTACTGTACTGTCTGTATTTCAGTTAGAGGATAGACTCTTAGGGCTAGGTACTGCATCTTCCTGTATCTCTGTACAGTGTTGAGCCCACGATGGGCATGCAATGCACAACAAATAACTGATGCCTAGCGCATAGCCAGAAAGGGAAACTGTACAAATCCAAATATTGCTTCAAGATACAGTTTCCTAACTGACAATTAATACACTGTAATCTGGATTTTCAACTGTGTGTATTTGACTATTGTCAGTAAAAATATGCCTTGTCAGATGGCCAGAAATACCAGCTATTCAGGAAGGGAGTATTGTCAGATTTCTTTATGGTGTGAGTTAGTATCCCTGCTGAAGATGCCTAGAATGACCCCCTGCCTATCTCTCTCTCACTTATTTCTCTTCCTCTCTGGGCCAGAGTGTGCCCCATCATTTTGTGGGTGCATATATGTGAGTGAGATCACAAGGAGACCTTGCCTCACCCACCTTGTATGGCCTGTATAAGGGCCAAGCATAATTAAAGTCCCTGAGTGAAATCCTGGCCCCACTGAAGTCAATGAGTCTGTCTACACAGCAACCAGACACCCATGGTTGCCCCATGCCAGCCGACTTGGGGTCCTGGGGCTGGGGTTTTGGGGTGGTTTCACTGCTGTGTAAATGTCTGGGCTCAGGATGGAGCCAGGTTCTAGGACCCTTCGAGGTGGGAGAGTCCTCAACTTGGGCTGAAGCCCATGCCCAGAAATCCAGCTGCAATGAAACAACCCCGCAGGCCAAGTCCTGCAAGTCTGAGTCACCTGGCATGGGCAAGCCCTGGGTTTTTCTTTGCTGTGTAGAAATACCCTGAGAATTTTGTCATTTACTTTGATGGAGCCAGGAGTTCATTCTCTGTGTTCTAGGAAGCACAGGGGCGGCCCCTCTATTGTCCCCCTGTAGTGCCCTCAAGGGACAAGGAGGAGATCCATCTTCTTGCTTTCCTCCTCCATTCCAGCCATACAGTGAGACCAGCTTGTAGGGGGCAGTATGCTGCTCTTCACGAGTGTAGCAGCAGGGATGTTCACCCTGTGTGTGCTGGGGAAGTCTGCTTCCCAGTGCTCCTGCACAGAGCTGGGGCTCCACACTTTCGCCATTGCAGGCTGTGTTCTACAGGCACAACTGAGCTCTCTTCCAGTAATGTTGCCTGAATTCCTTGCAGATCACTGGCCCTGGCTGAGCTTACAAAAACCCACCCACCCAGCAAGCAAGCAAGCTTGTGGGTTTTTTTTAAACTGTGATGCATCAGTCAGATTAAAATTTCTGTTAACACTAGAAATAGTCACAGATATAAAAAGAGGAAAATGTGTCTTCATTTGATTTATCAAGGAAAGGCTTTGCTGAAATGTCAGGAGGCTTTGCCAAAATGTTCAAAAGAATAGGTGCACTCCTTGAACACTGAAAACTCCTGTTAACTTCATAAGGGTACACAAGGAATAGAGGATCAGGCCCGAAGTAGTTAGATTTCTGACAAGTGCTTTATTGTACAAAAACAACAATAATCAGCAACTATTTTAAAACAGTCTGTAAGATCATGCTATGGTGGCCAGTATTTAAACATGTAATGCCACTGCATATATCAGTCAATTGACATACCAAAAGCCTGCACATTCATATACTGAATGTCATATTATTGAAGCACAATGTAATCTACATTGTATCTCAAAAATTAATATTGCTGACTTGTAGACTGTTAGGGCTAGATTCATCAAGGGATTTAGGTGGTGTGACACTCAGCGTCACACAACACCTAACTTTTAGGTGCCTAGGAAATCACTGGAATTCACAGAGCCTGAGTTTGGTGCTCCAGCTTCTTATACAATGAATCAAGGGAGATAGGTGCCTAAGATTGGGATACTCAAAAGCCAGCTCGTTAGGCAGCTTCCGGCCAAAGACAGCCAATGGGAGATGCTGAGGTGTGTCCCAATCCCTGGCCCTCTGAGGGAATTTGATGCCTAAATTCAGTCTGGAGGAGGCAACTATTTGTACTTGGGATTCTCAACTGGTAACCCTATCTTGGGGCCAGGCGCCTAAAGTGTTTCTTGCAAGAAGCAGGCAGTAAAGGACTTTCTTTTTAACTTCCAGCCTAGTGGTTAGAGTATTCACTGGTTCAAGTCCCCCCTCCACCTGAGCGGGAAGAAGGGATTTGATTACAGGAATCTCCCAAGTCTCAGATGAGTGCTCCAGCCACTGACCTATGGGATATTCTGATACCCCCCAATCTCTCCTGTTGAAGCTGTTCCACTTTGGATAAATAATTAGTCACTGGGCCAGAGAGAGAGAACAAGCGGAGAATGCCTCTATGGTCTGGTGGTTAGAGCACTCATCCAGCCTGTAGGAAACCCAGGATCCTGTCCCCCTGCTCCAATGCCTATTTATTTTCTCCCAAAATGGCATTCCATTTTGAATTACCTCTTTTAATTTCTAAATGTGTTTTGGTTTTTTTCTTTTGTCCCCCACTTCCCTCTTAAATTCCTTCATTAGCTAGATCCTACTGGCTATTGCCCCCAACAAAGCAAAGAAATGTCAACTTTTATCAGGGTTGCTAAGAGAATTGCTGGGTCAAGGGGAGTGTAGATGCCCCAGAGTCTTTCGTACCATCTCTACATTCTCCTCCCTACTGCTTCCCGATGTCCTGCCTGTTTATGCTTCGGTATCACCCATATATGCTGTGGTACACACACTTCACTTTTGCTGAGTGAACCTCTCAATTTTTTTTTTTTTTTTTTAACATTTCACTTTTCAGCTGTGTTGTAATCTTCCTGTGCTACTAGGAAACATGCAGTTTAGAGGCAAATCTTTTGACACTCCAAGTATATCTATATACTATTAAAGGAGAGGAAGAGATATTTGATACTCTGTCTAAAAATCCTATATTACAGCCATTTCTATATTCAGGAGTAACGAGATTACAAGTCAGCATAGTGAGTATGTATTTGAAGTTTAAGGTTTAGCTGTGAAGGCAGGGGGGAAAATCTGCTCTTTCACTGCTGGTTGGACACTTCATGCTCACCAGTTCCTCTTTTGAGGGCTGATTTACTTGGAAAATCACTAACAAAGTCCCTGAAAAACTGTCCTCATCTGTCATCACTTTATCACCTGCTTTTCTGTTGGAGACTCTTCCCTCAGCAGAGAAATTAGCTTAGGAAAGGAAAGTTTGAACTGTGAATTCCTGTTATTTCAAAACACCCCATGTGACAGGATATTTCCTTATCATTTAGAGCACAGAGCTTTCCCCTGATCCATCAGCCCTTCACAAGTGCTGAGGACCTGCTACCTGGCTCGCTTCAGAAATATCCTCATGATAGAAACTAATCACAGTTCTTCATCTTTCATTTTGGTGGCAGGGAAGAAAATAATCAAACATTTGTGATGACTCTCTCCCTGCTCCTGGTTTTTCTCTCTCTCATTCAGAGTGCCTTTCAGCTGCTGGGTAAGTGTCTGCTCTGTCTGTGCTGTGAATGTGGATGTTGGTGTGAAAGTGCATCTGTTCTCATGCTTTAAGACACACTTTGTGTTGCAGAGGCTGATCATTCTCTATTTATCAGCCTTGATGTACACATTTTAAACTAATGTGGTGGAAATGTTTGCCCCTCTCTCTGTGATCTGTGGAATCCTCTGTCAGGTGAAGGAGAGGATTCACATGCACAGCAGTGATGAGCAGGAGCAGAGCTGGGTGGAGAGGCAGAGACAGAGACTCTTGAAAAGACTCCTTATGGGGGAAACAGTTAGAAGCAGTTGTGACCCTGTTGGAGTGTGGACAGTATAATATGCCCCTTCCTATTCAGAGGAGCCATTAGTTGCAAGTCATGTACACAACTCTGCTGCCACTGCTTTGCTGCTTCTAAAGCAATAAAACAATAGCTTATTTTGGAGTTCTGGAGACCCCTCTTCTATGCCTGCCTCCATTATCCCCCCCCAAAATGTCCTGCTGTCTCTACAACCTACTCCCTCAGCTGCTTCTCCTGTTCTGCCCCCCTTCTCTTTCCTCTCATGGTGCTCTAGCTGCACTCTTGTCTCCACTGCACTGAGGGACCAAGGAGGAAATGCCTCTGGATTTCTGAGAGGTTTGGGCCTAGCATCTTGTAACTTTTAGCCCAGCAGGTAGAGTCACAACTTCAAGACACCTATTTCCTCTGCTCTCTGACCTGTTCTTCACTGAAGAAGCTCCTCTCTCACACTCTATGCATTGGCTAAAATATTTCCTTTATTTTCCTACCTCTAGAGTTGTTCTTTCTATCCCAGTCTCTCAGTGATACAGAAGCAGAGTCCCTTCTTTTCCAGTCTGTGTCAAGCTAAGAATTTGAATGGCTTCAGATAGATCAAGCAGCTACGTGCTTGTTGGAGCCTCTCACCAGCAAAGCACAATTCAGATTTCCATTAGCGAGCCACTTCTTTGACTAGATCTGTGACCTCTGTGGGGTGTGATACTAAATACTGTGGGCCTAATTCTCATATCAGTTGCACTGGTTTTATACTGGTGTGACTTTACAGAAGTCAGTGGCATTACTGATGATTTATACTGGGTCGGAAAGGTCAGTTGCTTACCCTACTTTGTCCAGTGGTAGAATCCAGACTTACCCCTGAATCACACCACAGAGGGGGTTCATGCCTAAATAATGTGCTGTAGGGATATGTGGTGATCTCTGACTTAGCTGGCTGGATATTTTTCAGTAGGTGGATTTGGGGTGGGGTGGGGGAGTTTGGTGCTGTTTTTGATTTTTAAAACCTGGCTATATCTACCAGGTTTATTAGCAGCACAACTCAAAACACACACAAAAAGGGGATTCAGAGGTAACAACAGAGGACCAGAGGTCCTCCAACTTTCAAAAGTGGAGGAACCCTATTTTGTGTAAGCCTCCCACGACTCTGTGAATGATCACAGTTTTGTGTAAATTAATATATTTGTGGTTAGATGTTGATATATGTTTGGCTGCATATGTGTGTTCCCTCTGTGTGCCACCCCAGCCTTGTGCGGACAGCTGGTACAGCAGACCTTGAGCAAACTGCCCAATGACCACATGATCTATTAAGGGATGAAGGCACCCAGCCAGGTTTATTGTCGATGAAACATGGTACTAGTATCCTGCAGACTCTACCTGGCCACTAATACATGTAAGCCAGTAACAATGGACCAGCTCAGTGAATGGCAGGACTTTCCATTCCTCTTTAGGCCAGACAAAGATACTTCCTCTGAGATGCATCTTTATACCCCGACACAAACAAGGTAGTCCTGCCCCTCTGACATAGTTACTGCCCCCTGACATGGCTAGTTATCACCCATCACCTCGTACATGTTGGTTCAATCAAAACATCTTTACTGCATACTGTCATTCTGACCTTGTGTGTTCCTGTTATCCTTGGTGAATGTTTTTGTACCATCCTTGATATCGGGATGTGTTTGCGTGAGTACTCTGTGACTAGCCCTTCTTAGGAATGTGTATTTTTGCAATATCAGCCCTGTTCTTGCCAGATTCTGTGAGCAGGTCACGCCTCATACCAGGTCTCTGATACAAGGGCTTATGTCTTAGGCTCTTTTCCTACTACAATCTTTAACACTGAAAATCGAGGCAGGTTGCATCCACTCCCTTAACTCCCCTACAAAGTCTTCACTGACCCATTGGCTGCTTGGGCCTGTCCAGTCTGAGAACTACTATAGTACAGCCTTATTTAAATAGTAGGGCTGTCAAGCGATTAACAGATTAATTGATTAATTTTTTTAAACAATAATAGAATATCATTTATTTATATATTTTGGATGTTTTCTACATTTTCAAATATATTGATTTCAGTTACAGAATACACAGAATACAAAGTATATAATGCTCATTTTATATTTACTTTTTATTACAAGTATTTTCACTGTAAAAAAAAATTGTATTTTTCAATTCCCCTAATGCAAGTACTAAAGTGCAATCTCTTTATCATGAAAGTTGAACTTACAAATGTAGAATTATGTACAAAAAAAACTGCATTGAAAAATAAAACAATGTAAAATTTTAGAGACTGCATGTCCACTCAGTCCTACTTCAGCCAATCGCTCAGACAAACAAGTTTGGTTACAATTTGCAGGAGATAATGCTGCCCGCTTCTTGTTTACAATGTCACCTGAAAGTGAGAACAGGCGTTCACATGGCACTGTTGTAGCCGGTGCCGCAAGACATTTACATGCCAGATGCACTAAAGATTCATATGTCCCTTCATGCTTCAGCCACCATTCCAGAGGAATGACTATTGATTTCAAATAAGGATTCAGGAAAAGAAGAGGGGTGTTTCAATTGTAAACATTGCATATACCAGTTTACAATAACACTGGGTTAGCTGCTAATACAAAAGCATAATAAAATGATTCATCATTAGTGATGATACTTATACATTTCCTTGTATTGTCTGGAAGTATAACTAATTGGCAAAAGGCAGCAGTTTGTCTCCAGTGCTCATCAGTTTTATGCGGCTTCCTAACAAGTTGGAAGCCAGAGGACAAGAGAAGGAAACCAAAGAATGGATGAGATAAGTCCAGGTCAGCGTTTTCATTGAAACAGCAGGTTATTCATCTTCGGGTTATCCTTCCTCAAAAGAGTATAATCACTTACACCTTGGAGTCTCAACAAAAAATATAATACAATATATTTCGGAGCTAACCTGGTACCCCCCAAAGTATTTGCAACTTGTCTAATTAATTTTCTTTACAATTATTTTATTCAACAATTACCAATTACCCTGAATGCCTCAAGTCATAAAAATTAATGTGTCTCTTTCTTTCTGCATATCTGAAAGGGAATTTTAAGTACTGTACCAGCTTTGAGTTACATCACTAACCATCAGACTGAACTGTTAAACAGGACAATACCATTTTAAAATTCATGTTCAATGGATCAAGGGTGACAAACTCTTGAGCTGTGGGCCAGATCTGCCTAGCTGGATATAGTCTATGGGTCTCCATGATAGATTTAGATGTAATGTAAAGATGTAATGAGGGAGGGAAGGAGAAGGAAATCTTTAACTGCTGTTGTTGTGGAGGAAACCTTGAAAATGCAAACTGAGTGTGAACCTATGCATAAGGCCCTTTGTTTTCCATTTTTACTGATTTCTACTGAAAATTTCCCAGGTTTTACAAAAGCCTTTATTTGTTTCCTTGGTTAAAGTAACCAAACAATCTTCACCCGAATTTTGGAAATGCTGACCCAGCTCCCTATCTGGTAACTGCCATCTCTCCTTCTGGAGCAGGGAGCCAGCCCAGAAGTGGAAGAGGTGCAGGAGGCAAGGGTGCCATCTCCTCATGCTGTTTCCTCCTCTTCTTCCACCTCCAATCCCACTCTGGAAGAGTAACCTGAATGGCCTAGGTTACCAAGCTGCCATCTCTCCTTCCAGAGCAGGTCAGAAGTACAAAACAAGTCGAATGCTGCTGCTGTCAATCTCATGCCCACCATGTACACATTACTGGCTTCAGGGCCGGCTTTAGGAAGTGCAGGGCCCGATTCGAATAGTTTTGATGGGGCCCCAACAGGGATGACTCACCCGGTGGCGCTCCGGGTCTTTGGCGGCACTTCGGCGGCAGGTCCTTCACTTGCTCCAGGTCTTTGGCGGCACTGAAGGACATGGCCCTGATCCCCCGACCGGAGCCCCGGGCGGAGCGCAGCGTAACCCCCGGCCCCGATCCCCCGGCCGGATCAGCGGGCGGAGCGCAGCGAACCCCCTGGCCCCAATCCACGGAGCGGCAGGCGGAGTGCGGTGAAACCCCCGTCCCCGCTCCCCCAGCCAGAGCACCGGGAGGAGCACGGTGAAACCCCTGGCCCTGCTCCCCTGGGGGAATTGGGGCCAGGGTTTCGCCACGCTTCTCCCGGCGCTCCAGCCACGGGATTGGGGCCAGGGGGTTCTCCGCGCTTTTCCTGGTGCTCTGGCCAGGGGAGCAGGGCCGGGGGTTTCGCCGAGATCTGCCCGGCGCTCTGGCCGGGGGAGCAGGGCCCGGCGCTCTGGCTAGGGGAGTGGGGCCAGGGGTTTCACCACCGAAATGCTGCCAAAGACCCGGAGTGAGTGAAAATTAAAAAGGCGCCTAAGTTTAGGTGATCTTCTAGGTGCGGGCGCGGGGCCCTCTTAGGCATGGGGCCCGATTCGGGGGAATCGGCCGAAAGCCGACCCTGACTGGCTTTATAGCTAGCTTGGATAGTTATGAGCCTTCAAAGCAAATAAAAGTCCTTTAACTACTTTTTGAGCTAAAATGGGTTGGAAATGAAAAACTGCATCTGACTATGTTTCAGAACGTAAGGGATTTTTTTGAACATTTAAAAAAAAAAAAACAGGAGAAGAGCGTGATATTATGAAGAAAACTGTGAAGTTAATGTTTTGTCACCAATTTCCACCCATTTGAAAAAAAAAATTGTAATAAATTCAGGAACAATAGCTCAGGGAGGTGTTAATGACGGTATCTTGTGGTGATAGTTAAAACGTCAACACTGTTAGCTATTTCATTCTGTGGGAAAGCATGTGGGAAAGGAGGGTGTGTGGCGGGGAATCACAGATCTGCACAATTTACTGGAGTGATCTGTCATTTGGGCACCATGAGTGGCTGATATTTGGCTGGTACAAACACTCCTCCCACTCCCATTAAAGAAGGAAGCCCAGGGACTCTAGCGTAGATTGTCAGGGCATCAGACCTCCCCCACCCAAGGGGAAGCCAGGGCCATGGAGTCCATGAGTACTGTCAAACCCCACTGAATGGGAACAATCTCAGGGAGCCCAGAGATTGTGCACAATCAGATTTTGAAGAGCTGCGCAGTCTATAGTGCATGGCTTTTAATGACTCCTGTGATGACTCCTGTGATCTCAGCTTATTTTATTTTTTTATTTTTTCCCTCTTCCAGTTTGACTGCTGATTTAGGTCTCAGGGGGTCTGATTCTCCATTGCCTTGCATCTTTTGTATTGTCATTTACAATATGCAAAATGTGTAAAATCAGAATTAGTAGCATTTTGCGCACACGTTGAATAGGGGAAATGACTACTTAAGGTGCAGGGCAGTAAAGAATCATTCCTAGTTTAACTGAACAGTAGGTAGGACTTAACCCACAGTCAAGCATCAAAAGGCCCTTGCTTGAGTCAACAAACCCTTACGTCTACCTAAAATCATCTCCATGCAATATTATTATTCTTTTTTTTGTTTTATAGATACCAAACTATTTTTAATATACAATGAAGACCACAAGCGCTGTGTAGAAGTTCAGAGTTCTAGTTCAGTTACAACTGCGACTTGCAACCAGGACAATGAGTCTCAAAAATTCAGGTGGGTCTCTGATCACCAGCTGATGAGTGTATCATTGAAGTTATGCTTAGGAGTACCATCAAAGAAAGATTGGGTTCCGATCACTTTGTATCCATGTGATAAGGCAAGTGAACTCCAAAAATGGGAATGCAGAAATGAGACCCTTTTTGCAATCCAAGGTGAAGATTTATTTTTCAACTATGGCAACAAACAGGAAAAGAATATTATGCTCTACAAAGGATCAGGAGTATGGAGTAAGTGGAAGATCTATGGATCCACAGATGATTTATGCTCCCGGTTCTATGAAGGTAATGCTCTGAAAATTAATCTCTTCATTCTGAACTATTTTCTTAGTGTAACTATTAGAACATTTTGATGCCTATTAATTTTCTTAGTCTTGTAACTGTTCAGTGAGCAGAACTCCCAATGAAATCAACAGGAGTTTTGAGAAGGGTCCATTTATTACAGAATTGGGCTCTACTAGTGAACGGACCTTCCAAAAAAGCAATTCTGTCGAATAGTAGCACTAATTACACAAGATAAGAATATAACTATACAAATACAGTATATAATGCTACTGTTATTTGTACGTGTGTAGGACCCTGTACAGAAACACTGAGAATGCAAACTCAACATTTGACATTCCCTCTTTGGGAAATATGCTGTGTTTATCTTGGAGTATGTGTAACTGTTCATCCGTTCAGTTCCCGACACTGAAAAATACTGGCTCATTACTTGAGGCAGTTCCCAGACCTGATGTTTGTGGAATATGTAAATTAACTGGATATTTTAATGAATTTAATTGTACAATGTTTTTGTTGATATAAATATATACAATAATTGTGGCTGCTTCTTTAGGATTTTTTTTTAACACATGAATTATTATGGGTCAGAATCTGATCACAGGAAGGAGGCATGTAAGAAGCTGCCCTTTCACAGTTTGCCCCAGCGCTGGCTGATTGCAGTAGCACTCCCTAGGCCAGGGGCAGAATTAAAGCCCAAGGGAGCACGTTGCTCGAAAGCAGGCAGGAAGGAGCTGAGGTTATGCCCTCATCATCCCTATGCACTTGACCACTGGTATCTCAAGTGTACACCAGGATGCTCTGGGACAGATTATACTTCCTGACAAACAGTCTCTCCCAGTACTCCCCCATAGATAATGTTGCTCTGTACCTTCCCCAACACAGGACTGTGTGCAAATCACACACCCACCAGCCCTGTAGTATTCATTTAGTTTAGTAAGCCCAATCCTGCAGTCCTTTCCAGGCAAAACTGCTTCAGAAATGAATGGGAATTTTATATAAGGTTAACAGAATTTGGGTCATTGTTATGTATAGGCCCTTCCAGTTCATCAATGCACGTATTCTCCCCAACTACTATAGTCAATAACTGAATTGGTTCATAGAACATGTATTTTGCGTTACAGAAGTACAGTAATGATATTCTTAACTGGTGGTAATGCCTCAGCCCTACTGACTTTTTGTATACGTATTAATACTGTATACTTATTAATACTGTACAAGGAATGCTTGGTTAATTCTGTTCAATGAACATTTTTAGTTTTTATTGACACTGAGAACTTGTTGAACTGAATTTCATCATAGAAAAGGGGACAGGAAGTCTGAGAATAAGGAAATAGAATGTGGTATTATTGGCAACTCATTGCTTGCACAGATTACATCCTGTGGCACGATGTTCCGTCTACCATACTGTAACCACAAACTTGGGCAGACGTGGATTCCATATTTCATATATTTTTTTTTATTATTCTATCTCCTTAGCTATGTTTACATTGCTAGGAAATGGCAATGGAGCACCCTGCGTATTCCCATTCAAGTATAATAAAAAATGGTATGCTGAGTGTACAGATGATGGTAGGTCAGATGGCTGGCTCTGGTGTGGAACAACTGCAGACTTCGATGCAGACAAAAAATATGGATTTTGTCCACTCAAATGTAAGTTTTGTATGTTTTTTGAGACTTTCTGATACTGCATATTATTTAGCAAACTAATCGTGCAGATGTCACTCATTTTAATACCTTGACTGTACAATACAAAATTTGAGTCTTGCACATTTTCCACAGCCTTGATGTCCTTTCTAGGGAAGCTTATTAAATACTACATATATGTAGCTAGGACCCAGTTGTAAAAAGTACTGCCTCCAACTACACCCATGCAACATTATGAAAGCATGTATTTGAGCCTGTAGTTATCAGATTTGCTCATATAATAGGGCAATTAAACACAGATCCTGTACTCAAGCATGCAAAAGAGTATCTGCATAATTTTGTGCAGCAGAACTAGAAGCTAGGGTGTTGTCTTGCTTTTATAGAAAAAGATGCAATTTAAACCTAAAATGATGCACAGAGTTTTGCAGAAAACTTCTATTCAGTGTATTATACTGTAGTGTATTATTACTCAAATACAATATGTCAGATTGCCCGATGTTTTGTGATCCTGCAAGGAAAAAGCCAATCGCAATGCATAATCACAGTTCAAATAAGGAAGCTTCACTCTAAATGTCCTTACTTTAGTGCAAGTAAAAACCTTAGTTTTTTATTTAAAATAAAAAGCATAAGATAAAATGTATTTATTTAATCAGAGCAACACACTTACATTGAATTACTGACTTTTTTTTTTAAAAAGGCTGACGTTTCTTCAAACATTTAAAAAAATCATCTCTGTGCTGAGAAAATGTCTCATTTTTTATTATCTCAAATGTTAATTGGTAATTGTTTCAAAAGAGTCGCTGAAAAGAGGAGTTTAAAAGAAAATGCCCTTTCATCTTTAATTATGATAAAAACAGGTAATAAATAAGTAAATAGATTTAAAAATATAATTCCAAATTGCAACGCTAGATTTCAGAAGTGGATCATTTGGAGAGATAACCAAGTGAGGAACATTACATCTTCTATAGATTTCTATAGGATGATTCAAAAACCCGTTAGAGGGATATCATGCTTTATAGGATTCTGGAGGAATTTCCATAGATCCCTATTTAGTTGTTATCGAACCCTCCTGATTTCAAACTTGGTAATTTCTACAGGACTTGTCCAAAAGGTCCAAAGTCTTTAGAAGGCCTTTATAAACTTGAGACCCTGAAAGATCAGTAGGGTACAAACTACTCCTACTCATGAAATCAGCTAGATTTACTGAGCTCTTGCTCCTCTGGTCTGCCTTCTTTCCACTGTGAGGGTGCTCTTCCTTCTTTTGGCCCAGAGCTGAGGGCCCTTTTTCCTTTTTGTGTCCTATCAGTAGAGCGCTAGCTGACCGTAGCCAGAGCCAAGAGAAACACCTCTGTGTGGTGCTGGGAAAACTGTGGGCTGTTTATTCTGCCTTGATGACAGAATACAACTAGAATTATTATTTCAGACAGGTTAGGAATTAGGGGGTTAGAATGAAAGCCTCATCTCAGTCTCATTTGTAGCATCATGGCAGTGTTACCACAATAAAGCTAAGACTCTGAGAAAACCACAGCAGTTATAGGTAACCGTGCCTTCATTCTTTAAAGCACACTGTTCCTCCTCTTGTCTGCCTTGCATAATTTCCTCACATTGCCTTTCAGAAGAAATAATATTTGAAATTATTTTTTCTTCCATGTCAGTAGCAGCTCTCTTAAATTCAGTACCAATAACATTGTGAACCTTAATCCAATAAAGATGTCACACAGAGCAGGACTCACTTTAATATGTGTTAACTGTCTAGCGTGCTCTAAATAAAACGGATGAGGCAGCATCTTGAAATTGTTAAAATTGTATTTGGTTCTTTGACATAATTCACGAAAATTCATTCAGATGATTGTTTTTGCAAAGAACTGCATTATGTTGATTGCCTTCATGTTTCCTTCCTGGTTCTTCAGTACTAGCAATTAAATATGATGTTTATTTGTGTGGTATGTTTTAAATAAAGACAGGCCTGAGCTGCAGAATTCATATTCAGATCGAGTTTTGAACTCACTATGTTATTGCATAGTGTTTGGTTCTAGGGTTTATGTTTGAGCCTATTTCAATCCTATGGGTAGGGATGCTCTTGCCTAACAATTTCTTTGAGCTGTATTAACTCCTTTGTAACAAAACAATTTGATTTGATTTTTTTTCATCCAAAATAGGCTTTGGCAGAAAATAGTCTTGACAGATTTTTTCTAAAATGCCCCAAAGCAATAGTGGACTGTAAATTGATGATGTTGGGTATCAAAAAAGGTGATGTTCATGGCAGGTTTAATTATATCTAAAAGCTAAAGAATAATAGTACCACAACAGAGCTTTTGAATTATGGAACAATGTACTCAAATAAGAAAGGGCTATTACTCTGTATTAAACTGCCCTGAGCAGCTCTATAAATTGAATGTATTCAGTGCAAACAACTAAACTATTACACTTTTTCATGTAAATTTAGTGCTCATAAAAAAGATGCTGGCTTGACAGCAATGGAGACAACTCTGTTCACAGAACAGGCGGGAACAGGGCAAGCTTGTTGCTATTTCAGACTGTTCTTTCTGTGTGTGTGTGTGTGTGTGTGTGTGTGTGTGTGTGTGTGTGTGTGTGTGTGTGTGTGTGTGTGTGAGAGAGAGAGAGGTTTTACAGCTAAATAAGACACAATCCCTGCCACAAGGAACTTAAAATCGAGGTTAGATAAGACATTATGTGGCAGAGCCAGAGAGCACCTCATGCAATGGGGTTTGGGAAGGAGTCTTGTTATATGGTGTAAGGTCATGAGTGGAGCTGGCTGAACAATTAACAATAAGCAATTAATTTTGTGAATTTAGATATCTCTGGATCCACTCACAAATTGTCTGTCGGTGAAATACCTACCACTATTACAGATTTTTTCACTGTTGGCAATTGTTCAGCTGTTTACTGCAAACAAATGTTTAGCCTATGGATTGCTCATGAACAGTTCATTGCAAGTGTATTTGTGATTTGAAACTCATGCTGTATAACTGGTCACTCAAGTCATATAATATTGTTTCTTTTAGTTCATGTGGATGACCTAACATTTATAAACAGTCAGAGGGACCTGATAAATTTATCTGGGTCTTGGATCCTCTCAGTGAGAGGAAAGGGAAGAGCACTTCAAGGGAAGAGAGCTAGGAGATAAGCAGAAGGAAGATTTTAGGACACTTCAGACCTTTTCTTGTTTTCTTTTCTACTTGAGACAGCATTGTGTTTAGCCACATATGTGAATCCCATATATAAAAATAGCTGGGTTCCTTCCTGAATATGGGAGAGATATAGATATAAGCTAAATTTATTGGCCATGTAGCAGAATTGTCTCTCGATTTCCTCTTGTAATGATGCTGCCCATGGTGTGTCTCTAGTAAGCATGCTAACAAAAGTGTCAGTTTTAGTGGTTGTTTTGAGAGTGGTAGCACCTATATACTTGGAAGTGTACTGAGACCACTGGCTTCCTTTCTATAGACCACTGAGCAGCTGGTAGATGGTAAAATTTTTACTGCTATTACTGCTATGGGCTGGAGTTGAACTTGCAATCTTGTGGTGACAGTTCGTGCTATTGATAAGTCCTCCAGGAAAAGTAGAGAGGACACGCTTCCTGGACTCTCTAAATGCAGTCTTTGGTTTCCCACGACACAGTTCCTGTTGGGAGCAGAAACAAAGAAAGTAGCTACACAGGGCAGTAGAAAGTTTGTGACCTGATTTCTATACATACTTTCTGTTCATAATAAAGGATTTATCTTGACACTGTGGTAATTGTCTTGTAGAAAAGTAGCTGCCAACAGGCCAGAGCATATTAATGCATCTAAAAAAAATTTTAAATGCTTCTTATCGGGTCAAACATATTTTTTGGAAAAAAATAAATAGTAACATCAGTTATCTCCATGTTCCCTCAAGTCAGTACTCTCTGTGCTCCAGTTCAGGGTGCTTTTTTAAACAGAACATATTATACCAAAGAGATTATTCCTTCCTGTATTCATAAAACATCTTGGACATGGTCTTGTTTTTAGCTACTGATATTAAAATTTGTCATTTTCCAGGAAAATGTATATTGCAACATATATTTTTGTTTCTAGTGTGTCAGGCTAATTTGAAATGAAGCATTTTATGTTATCTGTAGGCTATCAGCTCCAATACAGGGAAAACGTGGAACTGGTTACTGACCTACTGACACTTAACATATATCTCCTTTGTCTTAAGTATTGTTTATTGTAATGCTTTTCTCTGACTCACACACTAAAGTTTTCTGAGCTTTTCTGAGAATAGGAAAAGGAAAAGAACCCTTTCTCTCAACTGTTTCACAGCTTGCAAACAGAGAGCCTCTGATTTATGCTGCAGGAATTTCAGCTCTTTGGACACTTTCTCTTTTCTCATGATCAGCAAATATACAAGTTTCAACTCTTTGAGGCAAGAATTTTAGCACAGTGTAAGGCTCATATTTTATTACTGAAAAGAAGATTCAGTGTGAGAAAATTAGAAGAAGTTAGGTGATGTAGGCTATTAGGCTCTGCTCTGTCCCGTCATCCAGAGGCTTTGTCTTGACTTGGAAAAGTGGTCGAGTTGACGCTCACTTAGCTAACCCCTGCTGGTTAAGCCCAACCTAAACTCAACCTTTTCCCTCCTGTAGATGCAGGCGAACTCCTTTAGCGTGGTTTTAGCTGGTCATGTTCAAGCCTAGGCAGGGGCTTTATACTGCCTGAGTAATTGGCTGAGAGTCTAGCCTATTATATGTAATGAGTAGTTCAGTCAACTCTACTGTCCTGGCTTAGCTATGTCCTCGGGAGCCAAAAAATCTTACTGCGTTATAGGTGAAACCGCATTATATCAAACTTGTTTTGATCCACCGGAGTGCGCAGCCCTGCCCCCCCAGAGCACTGCTTTACTGCGATATATCCGAATTCGTGTTATATTGGGTCGCGTTATATCAGGGTAGAGGTGTGTATATATATTAATACACCTGTGATCCTCAGATCATTTTAGATCTGCCTCTGTACTACAACAGTGGTGTTTGTACACTTAGTCTCCATAATTTATTCTATGTTTCATTTGGGTCACTCATAGAAACCAACAATAACATATCTTACTTATCTCTACAGTTACAGGGATTGACACTCTGTGGTATACAGATTCATTGACAGGAGTCCACTACCAGATAAACTCCCAATCAGCCCTAATGTGGCACCAGGCAAGGAAAAGCTGTCAGCAACAGAATGCGGAATTATTAAGTATCACAGAGTTGCATGAGCAAACGTACCTGGCAGGTAGAGTAATCAAATGATTACTACTGCAAATGCAGCAGTTTTTTTTATTCTGTACATTGTAACTATAACACTTGTATAGCACCTTATATCTTCAAAGTACTTTATGCGTGTTAATTCATCCTCATAATACTGTGAGGTAAGTAAGAAAATATTTTGAGCATGTTACAATAGTCAGATGACAACCTTGCCTGTGCTGTAAGTGTCTTCCATTTTTTAAGCTTAGAAAAGGATTATGTTTTCTAATAACTGTATCTAATAATATTTGTAGCATATTTTCCCTTAAACTTTTATTTTCGAGTTAAAAATCCTGTCGAACACAGAAATCATGGCATAGGTAGGACCTCCAGGGTTTCCTGACACATTAAGTTCTTGACTTGTTGAACCTCTTCAGATTGCAGGACCATACTGGTACATTCAAGCACTGTTTCTTTTAGATTACAGAATATGAACAGTCTTGCATCGTATCATCTAGCACAGGGGTTCTCAAACTTAATTGCTCTGCAACCCTCTTCTGACAACAAAAATGACTACTCAATCTCAGGAGGAGGAGGGAACAAAAGCTTAGCCCACCCATGCCCTGCTGCCCTGGGTCAGGGGGCCAAAGCCGAAGCCCAAGGCTGTGGGGCTCAGGCATTGGCTTCAGCCCCAGGCCTCAGCAAGTCTAACACCAGCCCCATTAGAACAGTGTCGCGACCCGCTTTGGGGTCCTGACCCACAGTTTGAGAACTGCTGATCTAGCACATATTTAAATTGCATGATTGACAGCATCAAAGGCATGTTGTTCTAGATATTCTATCACACAAACGTTTTGTTCTAGATATTCTATCACCATGATCCTATACTATTAGCAAAGCAGAAATAAGTGACCCATATCAGTGCAATGTTTTTTCTGAGATCAATGAAGCCCTATGTTAAAATTTGACATTCAGTAGTCAGTCAAGTAACCTTCCAAAGCCTTAAAGAGAAGTAAGAGGTAAACTATAGAATAATAAGCTCTAAACTTGCTAATGCTTACATATGTGAGTAGTCCTATTGACTTCAATGGGACAACCCGTACAAGAAGTTACTTATGTGTATAACTGTTTCCAGGATTGTGATCATAATCTGGAAATTGATTATGGTGATATTGACTTGATCAGTACCAGGAAAATGGTTGCAGACCTGAAAGCAGGTGAAACAGCAGAAGTTGCAAGTCTAACTAGAAGAAAAAGACACAGGGATTATTTTTAATGTCTCTTAATAAAATATGAATAGTATTTTTGCATGCTACAATATCTTGTACATTTTAAGCTCTTTAAATATGTACAGTAATTTATTACTGATTGCCATGAAATACCAAAAATGATGCAGGTTGTGCAAGTGGATGAGTTAATATTTGCTGGCAGAATATTAACTTTCACATTTCTGACTTATTGTGATTTAAACCATGCAACCCTAATGGAGTATTAACATACATTTTGCATTTTATAGTGTCAAAAGTAAAGTGGTTAGTCTTATCTTTGTGTGCATGTGTTTATAGTAGGCACACTTAAAAAGCTCATTCAGTTTTAGATGCATTACTCATTGTAGCAAAATTCTCTGTACTTAAAATTGGGAATACTGGAACCAGTAATACCTTTTAATGCTAGAATGAACTGTAAGTGCCTCCACTGCTTAAACTTCCCATACTTCCCAATAATTTGAAATCAGACTCACTTGATCCGTACAAATTCTGAGTAGTCCTGCTTTGTGCTGGGTTCTAAACGATGAATGAGAGTGGATGGTATTCAAGTCCTCAAGTGACAGGCTGGCTTGAAGCTGCAACAGAACCCTTCTGCAGCCACTACTCCGTAGACTGGAATAGCATCTGCCGTCACTTTGCACCCCAATGGTGACCTTTTCTGTCTTTCTCTTGGTTCTCTAGGATTAACTAGGACACTGAGTTCTTCACTCTGGTTTGGTCTTAACAGTTTGAATTTCAACAGTGGATGGCAATGGAGTGGTGGTAGTCCTTTCAGATACTTAAACTGGGTTCCAGGTAAGTATAAATTGGTTTGGTAATCCATTTCAGAGGCAAAATTTTGCTCTTAGCTCAATGTAATGGATTTCAGCTCCAGTGTTCTACTCCTCCGATGTGCATGGAACTTGTTTAACTTGTGTTAAAAGGAGCTGAATGTGGACATACAACAGAATTCATTTCGTGTTTATCAAGAACAGAATTCTGCACTTAATTCAAAAATAAAAAATAGAAATCAGACCTTCTAAACCCAGAAAAATGTTTGAAAGCTTCATGGTATTTACGTTTTGTTCACATGGCATCTAAATTTCCCATATGTCATATCCTATTTCTCACCTTAGATATAATTAGAGAACTGCTGGTGCTTCATAGAAAACTTTGAACTGTGTTCTTGTTACAGACAATATTACTTGTACATTTGTCCTTTTTAAAATATTTGGGACATTTGCATGAAAACAGGACTTTCTTTTTTAAGCATTAATATGTTTCAGGGCAATTAAATACAAAAATCAATAGGACATGAAGCACTTTATTTTAAGCAGCATAAAAATATTAAGTTCACTGGGTGAAATTCTATAGCATTTGTTATGCAAGAGGTCAGTTATGTACAATAGTGGAGAATGGAATAAATATTACCAAAGAGTGAAAATCACCCTTCATACAGACAGTCAGTGCAAGAACCTCCCTGCTAGTTATATTCAGTACAGGGGCTACACCGGGTGCAATATACTGAGTGCACCACAGACAGACTCTACATACCAGCCCCACATAGGCTGGTGGAAAGCTTTCATTGCTTGAGATGGAGTTGTACCAACGAAGGGGACAGCTGATGGTTTTAAGACTTACATCCACTGTATGTGTTTGTAGGATCAGTAGCAGCCTGGTCATAAATAAATAAATAAAATAAAATTACATAATGAAAAAAACTCAGACTTAAGTGGTCAGATGCCAACATGTAGAGCTAGCCTGTGCCATTCACAGGAGTGTGCAAGCTAAGAACCAGTTTCAGTTGAACGTTCTCATTTATTAAATCAACTTGCTGGTTTTTATTTTACTTTTTATTTTTGATAATGACACCCACATCCGAGAGGAATGTGCATCATATCAATGAAAATATTACTAATAAAGTAATTATTGTAATAATAAAATAGCAGCAATAACATAAAACAATTTCAGTTGAGCATTCTTACACATTAAAAAGTATTGCTTTGCTGTGATATATGAACTATATTCATATATACTTGTATAGATCATATACCTTTTGTGTTCAAAGGCTGAAGAGAAAAACAGGATTAGTGTAATAATATTAAAGCGGATTCAGGAAAACTCTTTTAATTTACTGTAGTGATTTAATTATACAGTAGTTTACTACTTTTCTCCCATAGGTTTTCCCCCACCCTCCTTCCTGGAAGTTCCTTGTCAGTTTCTAGCACAAATATCCTGTTATTGTCATTTGTTTGGACAAGTTGGCAAGCAACTTTTCAGATTGTCATCAGTTTTTGCAGTCAGCTAATTAATTACCTACCAAGTCTTTAAAGTGATAGTCAAACCCTGGACTTGGCCAGTCCACTGCATCTCATTGAAGTGGTCCTTTTCCTGGGCCTGGTAGACTGCCTCTTGTGCTCCAGAGTCTGTGCATTCTTCTTTTGAAAAGGAAAAAACCAAGAGCCTAGCCCTTGCAGTTGTGAAGAAAATCTTCAAAATCTAAACTGGTTAAAAATTGGAGTGTGCAGACACCCTGAAAGAATAGCTCTGAGAAGTGTGAACAGCCCCATTCATCTCAATCAACTGTTTACTCTGAATTCTATTGATTATCTAAATGTCTGCATTGTTAATTATTTCATTGCTGATCAAAGCAGACGAGAAAAAGTTGCTGGAATGATGGGGAAATGATGCTGCATTTTTTAAATCGGACCTCTGCTGATTAAAATTGGTAAAACAGTATTGGAATTAAATGACGAAGAATTACAGAGTAAGGGCCACACAAATGTTTGCTTTAGATAGTGATGTGCTTATATGAAAGTTCTCTGGTTTTGTATCTATTTCTCATCAAAGGAAGTCCCTCCCCAGAGCCTGGGAAAATCTGTGCAGCCTTGAATCCTGGAAAAGGTGCTAAATGGGAAAACCGGGAATGTGATCAGAAACTTGGCTACATTTGTAAAAGAGGAAATGCCACTTTAGAGTCTTTCATTATTCCTTCAGGTAGGTTGGTTGATAAAATAAATCAATAATGGCAATTATTTTAAATGCTATGTAATTAGAGTCTGAAAAGATGAGGAAAGAGTAAGAGTGGCCTCAGGACTCTGCAGATCCCACCTCAGAATGAGGGGGATTCCACTGCACCCCCCCCCCCCATGGCAGTCCTGTCCCACCCACTCCCCACA
Source organism: Chrysemys picta bellii (assembly GCF_011386835.1). Lineage (NCBI taxonomy): Eukaryota > Metazoa > Chordata > Testudines > Emydidae > Chrysemys > Chrysemys picta. Next base: position 41,803,145 of record NC_088792.1, on the reverse strand, counting down.
CAATCTGCCTTCTCCCTTGGCCTAAATCCCTGGACTAGCAGAAAGTGGCTGAGTTCCCCTTTCCATGAGCAAACAGAAGGGCCCCTCTGTGCACAGTTCTTGGGGGAATGATGTGCCCCAGAGATGTCATTGTCCGTACATGAAACAGGTTAAAGTCTTTGTTTTGAGCAATGGAATCGTCTAAAACATCAAATTTTCATTTGCTGAAGAGAATCTGTTGCTATTTGTTAACACATTTGATACCTTGTAATATAAAACTAAATACACTTAAAATACTACAGCAACACAGCTGCAGCTGCACCTCTGTAGTGCTTCAGCAAAGACCCTATCTATGCCAATGGGAGGGGTTCTACCATCACTGTAGTTAATCCATCTCCGCAAGAGGCGGTAGCTAGGTTGAAGCTGTACACGGGGGCTTAGGTCAGCTTAGCTATGTCTCTCAGGGGTATGGATTTTTTCAAACCCCTTTGAGACGTGGCTATGTCTATGTAGGTTCCCAGTGTAGACCAGCCTAACTTGCCAAGGCATTTTGGTATCAGGTGGCAATGGAATTTTTTAGAGTATTTTAAGAACTATTTTGTTTCTTAGGAAGAAACATGCATATAGATCTAGGACCAGTTGAATGTATGTAGTGAAAACACAAAGTAGTACTGGGCAGGAAAATACCACTTAGCTTGAAAGCTATTCCCTTAAAATCTCTCTTTGTGCCTTCTCCATACTTTGTCACTGTTTCTGTCCCCCCCAGCATTCCGCTCTCTTTCCAGAAAAATGCCCAGATGTCTCCTTACATCCATATGGTTTTGTTTTCAGTGACTTTTACTGGTAACCTAGTCTATTTCTTAGGGTTACCATACGTCCGGATTTCCCCGGACATGTCCGGCTTTTTGGTCCCCAAATCCCCGTCCGGGGGGAATTGCCAAAAAGCCGGACATGTCCGGGGAAATAGGGAGGCTGGGATCTCCGAATCTGTGTGTGTTGGTCGCCCGCTGTGACATCATCTCGGTGCGACACTCGGCTCCTGCCCAGGGCATGCTGGGGGCTGTAGTCCGGCCGGGCCTCACGCTCCAGGGAGAGCCGGGAGAGGGGAGCGGCCAAGAACTACAACTCCCAGCGGCCCCTGCGACGCGACCAACCTGCCCCGTGAGGCAGCAAGCCGTCGGGGGAGAGGGGGGCGCGGGCCCCTGTCCTTTGGGTGGGGGGTGTCTCTGGGCACCGCTCGGCAGCCATCGCAGGGCTGGGGGGCGCCCCCGTGGGGGTTGTGGACGCCAGCGCGTTGCGGGGACCCGGCACTGTCCGGATTTGCGTCCCCCTGGGGCTGGAGCTGCGCCCCGGGCACCAGTCACGTAGGGTTACCATACGTCCGTTTTTTCCCGGACATGTCCGGCTTTTCGGCAATCAAACCCCCGTCCAGGGGGAATTGCCAAAAAGCCGAACATGTCCGGGAAAAATACCGGACGGGCACTTCCTCTCCCGCGGCTCCTCTGCTCCTCCCCTGACTCAGACTTCGGCTCTGTTTAAGAGCCAAGCTGCCCGAGCCAGCGCTACCGGCTTCGGGCAGCCCCCCGTGCCTCCGGACCCCGAGCCGCCGGCCGGGCACTTCCCTTCCCGGGCTCCAGCTGCTCTGCTCTGGCGGCGCAGGGTCTGGAGGCAAGGGGGCTGCCCGAAGCCGGTAGCGCTGGCTCGGGCAGCTTGGCTCTTAAACAGAGCCAAAGAGTCAGGGGAGGAGCAGAGCAGCTGGAGCCCGGGAGGGAAAGTGCCCGGCCGGGGGCGCAGGGTCCGGAGGCATAGGGGCTGCCCAAAGCCCGAGCGCTACCGGCTTCACGGGTTTGCCGGGCAGCCTCCAGACCCTGCACCCCCGGCTGGGCTCTTCCCCTCCCGGGCTCCAGCTGTGCTGGGGAAGCGCCAGCCGGGGGCGCAGGGTCTGGCGGCTGCCCGGCAAACCGTGAAGCCGGTAGCGCTTGGGCAGCCCTTTTCGCGTGGCTGGGAGGGAGGAGGGGGAGTTAGGGCGGGGACTTTGGGGGAATGGGCGGAGTAGGGGTGGAGTTGGGGCGGGGCCGGGGTGGGAAAGGGGCGGGGCCAGGGCCCGTGGAGTGTCCTCTTTTTTTATTTTTTAAATATGGTAACCCTACTATATCTTTACTACTCTTTGACCAAAATGGTCTGCCTGAATTTCCAAACCTCTAATGGCTTCCAGTGCTGCAATCTACATATACAAAACAATATGCCTGCATACACAGGGTGGTAGGTTTGTAGAATTTTTGGTAGTGCCCAGAACGGGTCCAGGTCCCACCCGCCCCCCACACCTGCCTAAGGCTCTGGGAGGGAGTTTGGGTTTGGGAAGGGGTTTGGGGTGCAGGCTCTGGTAGGGGGTTTGGTGTGCGGGCTCTGGGGTGTAGTTTGGGTGCTGGGTGCAGGCTCTGGGCTGGGACAGGGAGTTGGGGTGTAGGAGGGGGTTTGGGGTGCAGGCTCTGGGAGAGTTTGGGTGCAGGAGAGGTGTGGGCTCTGGGAGGGAATTTGGGTGCTGGGTGCGGGCTTTGGTCTGGGACGGGGTTGGGGTGCAGGAGGGGTTGTGGAACGTGGGGCTGGGCTGGGGATGAGGAGTTTGGGGTGCAGCAGGCAGGCTACCCCCGGGGCTGGGGGCCAGAGAGGACGACTCCCCCAAGCCCTCTCCCCGCTCTGGGGGAGGGGAGGACCCCTCCACGGCCCCTCTCGCACAACACTGACCCAAGCCCCCCCCCCCCCCGACTGTTGTTCAGGAGGTCCAGCCAGGATAAGCCCCCCCACCCCCGGAGTCGACTTGGAGTCACCTGCGGGGGGGAGGAGGGGGGCTGCCATGCGCCCTCTGCAGGTGCAGCAGCCGTCTCAGCCTGCCCCTGGCCCCGCTCCCTGGTAGCCAGTAGCAGCTGGCAAGGGAGCACAGTGTGGAGCTGCAGGGGGAAGCCGCCCACAGCCCAGGGTAGGTAGGGACACTGGACACTGGGCGCAGGCGCATGGGGGCGGCAGGCAGGGCTGGGGGACGCTCCAGGGGAGGTGTGTGGGGGTGGCAGGTGGGGCCGGGGGAGGTGCGCAGGGGTGATGCGTGGGGCTGGGGGAGAGAGTAAGTAAATGCGATGACAGTAGCAATATGGTGTTGGCAGAGATGCACACAGTAAAGCAATTTACTAAATGTCCATTGGGAGTAAGAGTCATGGAAGGAAGCAGGATGTGATCTTGCAAAGTGCTGTGTATCCTCAACTCCCTTTGATGTAAAGGGTAGGTGGTGGCACTTGGTGCCTTCGAGGACCTGGTCCCCAAGAAGGAAGGAAAAAAGTGGCCTAGGTCCCAATACAACAGTGCACTTAAGCACATGTTTGACATTAAGTCAACCCTAGAGATTATGGGTTGCATCTAGCCAGGCTGTGTATATGAGTTATGGGAGAGCAGTGTGTTCATTACATGACAGTCTATAACTAAATGCAATCCAAATGATGGTACTGCAAACTGCCCAAACTATTTGTAGTACCTGTGTTGTCCTTTACTTTTGTAAAGGAAGAGGATTTTCATGAACTCAAGGAATATGTTGGTCTAATGCTGCAAAAATCTATTTTTCCATTAGAGGACCACAGCAATCTAATAAAAAAAAAATTGGCATGGCAAAGTCTGAGGGCTTCAAAGCATTTGAGATGAGAGTTTGCATCTTGACACTGATATGTGGATCACCAGGAGACTATTAATTCCATCTTCATAACTGTCTTATTATTTGTCATCTCTCACCTGTGTTAACCTGCATGACAAGATCTTAAGCAGTTATGTTTTGTTCTCTCTACTCTTGCTTTTTCATCTCTCATAGTCTAAATGTAGCGTGTGTCATATGGGATGAGGACTTCTACATAGTGCCTGGATTTGCTTGTCCAAAATTTGATTGTCTTAGATATTGTTGCCCCTTTTGGCGTGAGCAGGTAGCTGAAGTTCAGGAACTCAGAGTTGTTTCAGTTAGGATGAGAAATAGATTATATGATTCAGGTGCATTCTTGGTATAATCTTCTTTATTTACAAAGAATGTACACAAAGTTTCCCTGAACAGAATAGAAACAAACAGCAGCAGGCAGTTTCCTAGATCAGAAATCCCTTAGTCTGCTACTGCAGCAAATTCTGTGCCCAAGAAGCTGCTCTTCTACTTCTTCTCAGGTTTGCACTCATAACTGCTTCTTCTGTCTTTCTGCCTCCAACACACAACCTGCAACCAATATCCTAGCCCTTACGTTGCTGCCAAAGAAACCTCTCAGTCCTTATGGCTTAGCTGTGGCCTGCCTTGCAGTTTAGTGTCTTGAATGGTGACCTCATGTCCCCCAGCTGTACTGTATAAAGGGCCTTGATTGCACCATCTACACAGCCTGAACGACTGCTTGGCACACCCATTGGCTTTAATGAGGTCTGTGGTTGTCTTTAGTTCCAAGACTCACGTGGTGGCAGCCATTAGCACCAGCACACGAACAGTTCACAGAAGAATGCAAAAATTGTGTTGGACATGCATACAGGGCTAGATTTTTCAAAGCCAGACCCTTACTCCTACAGACATGTCCTGACAAATTTTTAATGGCATATGCCAAAGGAGCATGCTACATTGAGCAGTTGTGCTGTAAATGTGTGTGTATTGCACGAGCAACTGCACACTAATTAGCATCATTCTCGATCTCAAATTGGATGTGCAATTGCAACCTGACACAGCTTTGGATGCCTGTTTAGGTATGTTCAGGGTATATACTAAATCCATCTGCCCAAATGCATCTTCTACTCTACCCCCAATGATCTTAATTATGAAACACTTGAAATTTTTGTGCTACAGGACTTCTGCCCTTGTTCTAGTCCATGTAATGCTGCTTACTAAGCCCATATGTAGTTTATAATTTCTGTGCAACAAGTATGCTAGCTGGCTTTATTCTATTTATGCTAACCTTTGATGGAGTAGCCCGCTAAGGCTGAATTGTATTATGGGGTTTATAAAACAACAAGGTGATTGCTGGCAGTACCCTAGTGCAGCCTCATGTAATGAACTTGGAAACAGAAACATTTGGAGGTCTAATTTTCTTTAATAAAGAAGGAGGAAGGACTTCTTTAGAAAATACTCCTAAAACAACTATTGTTGTTGTTATTGTTTTCTTTCCTAATGCAAGAGAGCCAACTCTCCTGTCTCTCGTTGGACGTATGGGGCTAGTCCATTAAATGCTTATATGTGGGAGTGAAGTTATATACATGGATTTTTGCAGGATTAGGGCTTTGAGATATAAGTACTTCTCAGAGGTGAGGTAGTGCTTCTGTATGTTACTTCTCTCAGGAATTTCTGTTATATGATATCCACTAGCTTCACAATATGAACATTTTATTTTTAATATTTGAAAAAAACCTCTGCCCAAGTATGGAATTTTACAATGTCTATGTGTTTAAATTGTAAGGGGTCTTTCCCCATCTATTATGGGTGCCCAACACTTTCCATTATAATACCCTGTTTTCAGTTGCTTATACTTTGCCAAACTTTAACCATTTGTATGGAAATTTTCCATACCAGGTGTCTGCCTCAGGCTGACTTCTTTCGGGAAGGTTCTGGTAAAATGTCCAGCCACTTCTCAGAATGAGGTTAGGAGGAAATGTGGTGGTTTGAACACATTAATAATATTCTTCCAACCCTTTAATTGAGAAGTGCTAGCATCTCCATTCTTTGGAGCCAGGACTTGACATCTGGCAAGCTGTTTACCTCAATGTCACAAGATGTACCTTTTGCCACTCCAGTGAAAATTCACCCAAATTTGGCCAAATTATAAGCCACCAAAATAATTCAGTTCACACATGCTTAGTAGAGACTTCAGCAGCTAAACCCTTGGAAGACCCTCTCCATCTGCACTGCACCTGATCCCTCCTGACACAGCTTCTGTATGCTGACCGGACTGTGCATGAGCAGTCCTCACAAAGTGACTGAGCATGCTCCATCCTGAGGTAGCAGGGGCTGAGCAGGACTTTGATGACTATTGCTCTTCCCGGCTACCTGGGGCTGCTGTGGCGCTGGGCACAGGCTCAGGGAAGGGAGACTGTCTGCCCTGTGCTGACAGTGCTGCCCCTGCTGGTGTCCAGACATGGAGCTGAAGCAGGAATTCTGATCTGAATGCAGAGGGATGAGAAATGGTAGAGGAAGAGGACTGAGGAGTCAGATTATTAAAGTTTGTATTATAATGCATAGGCACAAGGGGGCTGAATTAAGGTGACACAGATATCTTAATTCCGTCATTGCCTAACTTTTCAGTGTTTGTCTTTGCTATTTTAGCAATTTTTTAACATTTTTTGATGTATTTTTTATTAATCTTCACATGCTAAATGCTTTTAGTCTTACTTGAATGTGCTTTATTTTTCTATGGTGAATTCAGCATGCAATACCAGACAGACCTCGCTACTCTTCATAAAGGACAAAAGGAAAGATGGTGGTTGTTTATGTAATTTTCTATTCCTTTTTTTGTACTGGTCTGAAATCTTTCATTGTCATTTTTCCTTCAGAGACTAATGTGCCTATTAAATGCCCTGCTCAATGGATGTCATATGCAGGTCATTGTTACATAATTCAAAGAGACACCAAAATATGGAAAGATGCCTTAACTTCATGTAGAAAGGAGGATGGCGATCTGGCCAGTATCCACAACGTTGAAGAGTACAGCTTTATTGTCTCGCAGCTTGGGTACAGTGAGTATTTCTATAGGGTCCTATCAATATGTATATTGAATCTTCTAGTAATGCCCCAAGTACACTGGGTGCACTTCAGAAGTTCCAAAAGCTTGAAAGAATCAACTTGTACCAGAGAGATTCCTTATCTTTAAAAGGGGGAAATCTAACAAAACCAGTAGAATCTTTCAGAATGGTGGAACTTTCCACGTATCTGATGCCGTGTTGCCAAAGAATGACGGCACCAAACCTTATGCAGGGTGGGGAGGACATTGTCCTGCTTGCTGGGGGAGAGGGAATAGCACTTTATGGGCAGGGGTGGGAAAGAGGCTCAGAGGCTGCAGCAAAAGAGGTGGTGACGCTGACTCATCCCCCAGCAACCCGAAGGGCTGGGGAGTTGAAAAGGGACTAGCCCAATGGAAGAATCCCCTTTTCCCTGCACAAAGCAGAGCAGCACCCACCATTACTCCCCTTGTAGGTTGCAAAATACCAGGTTTGGTCGGGACCTGCTGTGGGCACCCGTGCACAACATCCTTTCTAGGAGGGCTGGGAAGGAATTTTTCCCTCACCTCCAGTTTGGTGTAGGTGGAGTGGGGTTTTGTTCACCTTCCCTGCAGAGGATTCAGAGAGGGCTTTGTTATGGTGAGCAGGGACGAGAGTTGCAACTGATTATGTAAGTGTGGGGCGGGTGTCCAGCGCAGGTAATCCATAGGGAAGGGATACAGTGACCGTTGGGTGATTGTCATAAGAGGCCATGGGAGGCTAAGCCTCCCCAAACAGCTGGCCTGCCTCCTTTAGCAGCTCTTGCAATGGCAAAGAGAGCAGTGCATTGTGGTAGCTATCGCACTGTGCAATGGGCCGCAGGGTGCTTTGGGAAGGGTTTGCAATGCCTCATGGGGCAGGCACAACGTCATATGATGCAGGTTTCCCAATCCCATTGTTCCATGAGCATCCTACTACATCGCCAGCTACAAAGTGGGGGGAGGAGGGCAGAGTGTGTGACAGGGAGTGTATGGGGAGGGAGGAGATGGTGTGTTTTGTGGGACAGAGAGTGTGTCAGCATGCAGTCTTGTAAGTTCAGACAGCTGCAGGAAGCAACCAGTCCTGAGGCAGGTGAAGGGGAAACTCAGATATCAGCCCCCCCCGCCTCCATCCCCAGCTCTCTGCACAGCAATCTCTCTCTCGCTCACTCTCTCACACACATAGGCCTTGGCTACACTTGCAGATGTACAGCGCTGTGAGTTAAACCTGACTTTGTGCAGCTGAGTAGGGAAAGCGCTGCAATCTGTCCACACTGACAGCTGCCCAGCGCACTGTTGTGGCCACGTTTGCGGCAATTGCAGCGCTATTGGGAGCGATGCATTATGGGCAGCTATCCCACAGAGCACCTTTTCCCATTCTGGCGCCGTGGGTTGTGGGAAGGGGGTGTGGGAAGGGGAATTCTGGGTCCTGTCCCAATGCCCCGTGATGCATCGCTTCGCATCCCAGAAATTCCTTTGTTTCCGTCCACCTTTGGCGCCATCTTTCAACGGTTTCTGTGCAGCGCGATCTGTCTGCGGGAAATGGAGTCCGAACTGCTGAGGCGTATGCTGACGAGTCTTGCCAGTACGTCACATTTGGCTGTCGAACTATTCCTTAAGATCCAAAGTGACAGTGAGAGTGAGGGTGAGGAGTCCGACGATGCTATCGAGCCACGTAACGCGTACGACATGAAATTGGTTGTGGCATTCACAGACATGCTCAGCACCGTGGAACGCCACTTTTGGGCTCGGGAAACAAGCACCGAGTGGTGGGATCACATCGTCATGGAAGTCTGGGATAACGAGCAGTGGCTGCAGAACTTTCGGATGAGAAAAGCCACTTTCATGGGACTGTGTGAGGAGCTCGCCCCCACCCTGCGGCGCAAGGACACGAGATTGAGAGCTGCCCTGCCAGTGGAGAAGCAGGTGGCTATTGCAATGTGGAAGCTGGCAACTCCAGACAGCTACCGGTCGGTCGCAAACCAGTTTGGAGTGGGAAGGTCGACCGTTGGAATCGTGTTATGCAAGTTTGCAGGGCCATTAATCGCATCCTACTCAGAAGAACCGTGACTCTGGGTAACGTGCAGGAAATAGTGGATGGCTTTGCACAGTTGCCTAACTGTGGAGGGGCGATAGATGGGACGCACATTCCTATTCTGGCACCACCCCACCTAGGATCCGAGTATGTTAATCGGAAGGGGTATTTCTCTATGGTTCTCCAGGCGCTTGTGGATCACCGTAGGCATTTCATTGACATTTACACAGGCTGGCCCGGAAAGGTGCATGACGCACGCATCTTTCGGAACACTTGGCTGTTCAGGAAGATGCAGGCCGGGACTTTTTTCCCAGAGCGGAAGATCATGGTAGGGGAAGTTGAAATGCCCATTGTGATCCTTGGAGATCCCGCTTACCCGTTAATGCCGTGGCTCATGAAACCCTACACAGGGAGCGTTGACAGCAGCAAGGAACGGTTCAACTACAGGCTGAGCCGGTGCCGAATGACTGTGGAGTGTGCCTTTGACCTTTTAAAGGGCCGCTGGCGAGCTCTGTATGGGAAGCTAGACTTGGCCGAAAACAGCATCCCCGAGGTTATATCCGCGTGCTGTGCCCTCCATAATATTTGTGAAGGGAAGGGTGAAAGCTTCACTCAGGCATGGACCTCTGAGGTTCAACACCTGGAGGCTGAATTTGCACAGCCAGAGAGCAGGGCTATTACAGGGGCTCAGCGCGGGGCTGCAAGGATTAGGGATGTCTTGAGGGAGCAATTTGAGGCTGAAAACCAGCAGTGATATCTGGTGCCCTGCACGGGAGTGAAGTGCAGTAGTTCCAATCTTTAGGAATCAGTGTTTGCTAAGCAGACTTGCAATGCCTGTTTATTTCCTGGGCTAAGGAGTTGTTTACTTTATGCAGTAATAAAGAATGTTTTCAAACCCAAAGAATCCATTTAGTGAAAAGAAACAAGGGGGTGGAGTGGGGAACAGTACAATCACAGATTCGTGTATGTCCTGTCTAGTGTGCTGTGCAGTGAGTGCTGCACTTCAGGACAGCTATACTGCATGGTGATGGGGGTTGAGTGCAGAGGGTAAGGGTCGTGGTTTTCAGGGCTGGGTGGTGAAGATACTGGTGTTGGAGGCAGCGGGTGGCGTGAAGAACACGGAAGTTGGGGAAAGTGGGTTGGAGGTGACAGTGGGGCACAACGGACAAGGGCTGTGGGGGGTGTGTGGCGTTTGCGGTACTGCTCCTCTTTCTGCATGGCTACCAGCTCCTGGATAGCATCTGCTTGGTGCTCCAGGATGCTTATGAGCCTATCAGTGCTTTGCTGCCGGTGCATGGTGCTTTGCCGCCGGTGTGTTGCGTTTTCCTGGCGGATCCTGCTTTCTCTCTTTCTCTCTCCCTCCAGTCCTGTGCTTTCTCATTCTCTTTAATAGATTGCCACATCACTTCTTGCAACATGTCTTCTTTGCTTTTTTGCAGTCTCTTCCTGAGTCTCTGCAGTCTCTGAGCACGCGATTAGAGGGACGGCTGAGGTCTCAAGGTTGATGCAGTTGTATAGGCAAAACGCAACATTTAACAGAGGCAGCATTGTTTATACCAGACAGAGTAATGATTCCCCCCACACTTAAGGAGTAGAAAACACACAGGGTCTACACAATAGCATAATTTTCTCGTCCGAAACAGAGCACACATATCCCACGGGAGCCTCAACATGGTGAGTAAGGGGGACTGATTGTTTCAGGGCTGCACTGTCCTCTGGGTTTCTGTGCCTGGGGGAGAGCCAACAGCTTCAGGGGGCACCTACACTGAACACTGTCCCAACATTTTCCACAGGAGTTTGCCCTGGACGATATCTCGCTGCTGAGGGTGACCTGGGAAGCAAGGGAGGGTCTTCTACTGCAATGCGGCTTCTGCTGTGACCCATATGCAGCTTGCCTGTGTGCAGCAATGGTCCCCTCGCGGCACAGTGGCGCGGACACGTTAGCCTGGCTGGGACAAGGACTACGGTGGCTCTCCCGATAAACCTGTGCAAGCGAATTGCACACATTCTGGATGAGACATTCGAGGAGATTACCGAGGCTGATTACCACAATGTGATAAACCACATCAGTGCACTATTCTGCATCTAGGCATGCATGCCTAGCCCTCCTCTCCCAAAGAGCCCGCACTGAAAAAATTCCTTCCCGGAAAAAAAAAAAAAAAAAAACGCTTACCGGGAACCTGCTCTTCTGTTTGTCCTCCACCAAGTACCGGCCGCTGCGACTGGCTACCTTCCTCCTGGCTCGAGAAGAGCTCCTGGCTGCATAGCTCCAGGAGTTCTGGGGTGTCTCCATCCGGCCCACCACCATCATTCCTGTTTTCCATCTCCTCCTCCTCCTCCCCCCACACCGGCTCTGAAATGTCCATGGTGGTGCTCGGAGTGGAGGTGGGGTTAACCCCAAGTATCGCATCCAGCTCTTTGTAGAATTGGCAGGTCGCGGGGGGAGCACCCGAGTGGCCGTTTGTGTCACGGGCTTTGTGGTAGGCACTCCGCTGCTCCTTCACTTTAATCCTACACTGCAGGGCGTCCCGGTCATGGCCCCTTTCCATCATGTCCTTTGATACCTTCCCGAAGGTATCGTAATTCCTACGGCTGGAGCGCAGCTGGGACTGTACAGCTTCCTCCCCCCAAACACTGATGAGGTCCAGCAACTCGCCATTGCTCCATGCTGGGGCTCGCTTGGCACGTGGAGGCATGGTCACCTGGAAAGATTCGCTGATAGCACTCCACACGACGCCGGGCTGAGCAAACAGGAAGGGGATTTTTAAAATTCCCGGGGAATGTAAAGGGTCGGTCACATGGTTGGTTACCTGAGGCCAGGGCAGTAGAGTTTGAACTGATGACCAGAGTGGCTAGAACAGGGATTGTGGGATACTGCCGAATAATTCTGGAGGCCATTCACAGCGCATTGGGCGGCCACACTGGCGCCGCAGCACTGCAGCGCCAGCACTGCACTCGCTATTCCTCTCGGAGAGGTGGAGTACATGCAGCGCTGCAACCACGGAGATACAGCGCTGCAAATGCCTTGCCAGTGTGGATGGGGAGTGAGTTACAGTGCTGGGGGCGGCTTTACAGCGCTGCAACTCGCAAGTGTAGCCAAGGCCTTACATACATACATACATACATATGCCTGCCTCTGTGTTCATCAGCACGAGCATGAGCATTCCACATTAATGGTTTGCTTTGTGTCCCAGAGCAGATCAGCACAGCATGCAAGGGTTGTCAGAAACAGCTTTGAAAGGGGAGGGGCGCATGTCTGCAGGGCAGCCAAGTGCAAAACAATGAGCAAAGGCCACTTGAGGGATTATGAGACACTTCCGGAGAGCAATTGATTGCTTTCTGCACTTTACAGTGCAGAAACGTTTACAGTGCCAATACAGTGCTGGAGCCTCTGTGCTTTTAAGGCTTACGACTGTTGTGGAAGTGGGGTTTTTTTTGTCTCCATGGGAGTCATAAGCCTTAAAGCGCAGTCTATGTATATGACAGGTCACAACAAGTGGATACAACAGACAGGGGGAGCACAAGATAACTGTGAGAAATTTGAGATTAGTGCACTAAGCAGTGGTCACACAGCACATCAGACGTCGAGCCATTGTCATGTATTTTGTAGGCATCATGGTTGAGTTGAGTTATAGGAGAGATCTGGAGGAGAATAATATGGTGGCTTTGTGGATTTTTACAGCTGTTCCCCACACATAAAGGGGAGCATGGGGGAAAGTATTAAGGTATTTGTGGGGAAAATGGACTGATAGGTGATAGACTGGCATGATTGTTGGAGTGAAGACAGGGAGTCAATGGATCTGTACTACACAAGAGACGATGGATAAGATGTGAATGACTTGAGAAATTAAGACAAATAGTTTTGCTTGGTGTGGAGGGATGTGAAGAGCGGGAAATCCAAACAGCTCCTACTGCACATTGTAGTTGGGGTAGGAATAAAGTATTCTCAAGAACAGGAATGACCTGCAGTATGTTGGGAAAAGTGACAAGTATTTTGATTGTCAACTCTACAAGATAATGCATAATTTTTTTAAACAATAAGAATGAGGACAATTCTGCTTTGCTCATTGTTTGTACTGAAGAGTAGCAACATAAGGAAAGTACATCCTTTTTTTTTAAAAAAGGGCCATTTTTAGAAATTCATGAAAGGCTATTTAGGTTGCAGCAATTTACAAGAAATCTGAACCTGGAAAGCGGAGCTAAAAGTAATTCAGTTTTTAATGATAATCCAGTTTAGATAAATTAGCATTTTGGAGGAAATCTGAGACCCAGCTATTGTAGTCAGGTTATCTCCGCGGTTTGGGGGATGACCCTTCCTGATAAAATTAGACGTGTGAAGAACAGTCAGCATGTTTTATGAAGCAGAGACTTACTTCCAGAAGCTGTTTCTTAAACTTCCTGAGCATAAATTCTTCACTCTAGAATGGAACTGAAAGTTCATACTGTGTAAAATGATTATTAGCAAATCTCCTAATTTGATTTTTAGAGCCAACGGATGAGCTGTGGATTGGACTGAATGACAATAAGGTTCAGATGTATTTTGAATGGAGTGATGGGACTCCTGTGACATACACCAAGTGGCTACGTGGTGAACCAACCCATGCAAACAACAGGCAAGAAGATTGTGTTGTCATGAAAGGACAGGTAAAGTAATCCAGTTATATCTGTCTCATGTGAGCCTGTTTTTCTTTTTATCCATTTTTCTGTCCAAGAGCGTAGGAATTGGGGGTAATATTATATGAAGTAACTTTTCTTGCTCCAAAGGTTTTTAGAGTTACTTTTGTGGGAATCTAGTCAGTGTTTACATGTGCTATGAAGTTGTTTTCATTAGTTTCATAATAAATGGACAAGAGAGGCCATACAATAACTTTTCTCAAAGGTTAACTCCTTGTGTTGCTATGAAGCACTCTGAGTCTACTACTCTGTAGGTCTCCCATGAACTGGGCTTCAGAAGAATACGCTTACCTATTCCATGAGACACATGAACATGTGTGACTGTGGCTTCCAGGAGAATGGAAAAAATAAAGAAATTTGTTTAAGACTTGGGAATTTTTCTGCTTTGGCTGGGCAGAGGCTGTATAACTTAACAAATTGCACAGATTTATAAACTTCACTAAGAAAATATATTAAGGAGAAATCCTGTTAATAAAAGAGCCTGACTTTCTGGAAAAACATTTAGATCCCAGACCTTGGGCTTATGTGGTCTAGATATATTGCATGGATGTATTATAAATTCTTTGTTGGGTGTGCCCTGTTCATTTATATATGCAAGAAAAGGGATTATTCAGTGCATTAAGACAAACCATTACATACAACTATTGTCGGGCTGCTTTGATAAGGGTTACCTGTTAGCACTATTCCCAGAAAAATGAGGTACAGCTTCTGCAGTGACAAATATGATAAGCAAATAGAAAGAGTTTAGATAAGAGAGGCTGGTAAGAGATAGTCATGCAGGGTACAGCTATATGACACCAGCAAAAAAATTTTTTTTGCCAGATCTGTGATGGTGTGAAAGATTTGTACTTACCACCCACTGCAGGTTCACCTATTTATCAAGGCAAACATAGTTTTCAATAGCAAAACCTACATAAGAATGGCCATACTGGGTCAGACCAAAGGTCCATCCAGCCCAGTATCCTGTCTACCGACAGTGACCAATGCCAGGTGTCCCAGAGGGAGTGAACCTAACAGGTAATGATCAAGTGATCTCTCTCCTGTCGTCCATCACCACCCTCTGACAAACAGAGTCTATGCAAACCTCCTTTTCATTTTGCAAAATGTCTCAAAGGTGAAAGAGGAGGAATAAATATACAAATAATCTTTCCAGCTGTCCTGAAAGCCACACAAGGTTTATATATGGCAGACCACTTAGGCCTAGGACTAAAGAAATATGAAAGAAATCTCAGCACTTGCTTCTAGTCTTGGCATGTCTTGAGCTAGAGGATCTTAATATTGGAATACATTTATACCTTTAAAATCTCTTAGGTCACTTTTTATGGGTTTTTAAGTCTGTCTCTGGGGAAACAAACAAATGAAATTATGTATGTATTTTCATATTTGCCACTGACAGCATTGGCAGAGGAATACTGTACTTTTTTTTTATCCTGTCACATCAGCCTACATCCTGAAAACAGATGTCGTTTAATGAGACAAACACATTTCATGGCAGAGCTCCAACATTTCAATAGGAGCTTTTTTTTTTTATCTTCATCGTAGTGTTGTCTGTTTTAATATTTTCCCATATCCATTCATATTTATATGGCTGCTCTCAATAAGCTTAGCAGAAAGTTAGTAACCTTCAGGGATAATGGATAAGAGGAAGTTGGAAACTAATTCTAACAATAGGATATACAATACTATAGCATAGTTTGTCAGCACTTCTTTGATAAGTTATCTATTCCAGGGGCTTATGATTTCTGTACATCTACATTTAATGAGATATAGCATGCATTTAGCAATTGGTATGATCTGGTAGGACACCCATTGTTAAAAAAAAAATGGAGATATCTTATCTCCTAGAACTGGAAGGAATAACTTAAAATAAATCACAGATCTACGTTTTCCCCTTTCACAGCACTACAAAAATAAATATCCATGAACATTAATAATATTAAAGAACTAATGAAAAATTGTTGAAAGACTATAAGGCCCACTTGATTGATAAATTTCTCTCCTTATGCGATTTTCAGGATGGATATTGGGCAGATCATGCTTGTGAAAAGAAACTTGCATACATCTGTAAAAGGAAACCTTTGGCAGAAGCTAGTGGAGAAGAGGAGATCATTGATCCAGGCTGTCAAATAGTAAGTGCAAAATAAGTTATGTGAGTTGAATAAGCATGGAACAATTGAGACATTAAATACAAACCAGATTACTGTGAGGTTAAAGGTGGACAGCCAAAAATTGGTCTGTATTGGCCTCACTGGAGCATCTGGCCTCCACAGTCTTCATAATGTGTAGGACATATGGTATACCTGGAAGAGTAAATAGATCTAGCTTCCAGCTGCCCTCTGGCCCATGCTTCACAATTCTGTTTTGAGTACCCCAAACCTATAGTTCCTGTAGCAGATTATTACTTTCCTGCCCTGGAATCAAGTTCTCCTTGCAGGATTGAACTTGAAGTTTACTGAGGTGAAGTAATGCTACCCTGAGGCTGGGGAGAAGGGGCGAGCACAGACTTAACAGAAGCATTATTAAGAAATCATTCTATGTCACATTTTGTTTCATGAAACAGTATGTTATAAAGAGATATAAAAGATTTATCAACAATTTTGTGTAGCCTACATGTGACTCAGAGATGCAAGTATCTGGTTTTGTTATAGTCCAAGTAGCTTTATGAGTCTACCGTTTTTCATTAATGTATGTCTTATAGTTGATACTTTTATATATGTGTATTATACATTTAACATCCAAGTCTTTTTGGGTCTTGTGTGCTTCTGAAGACCCATAATGCTTTTGTGTTGAACTAGATCCAAATTTCTGATAGAATATTCCACTTTGCTTGTCCAGTCTGTACATATAACTGAGGCAGTTTCACTGTTGGATAAGCAGACAAAGAAAAGATAACCCGAAGCTCGGCACTGGCTCAGTTTTGATTTTTTTTTGTTTTTTTTAGCGTCCTTTACGAAAGAGATATCCCTACAGGAAAAATTGAGTCAGCACTTCGCTGCTGAATAAACACTCCCATGTTCTACTTATTTCAAGGAAATATTTTGCTAACTTATTTTCCATCTCTGCTTGTTGTTCACATTGTGACCCCTTCATTCTTATTGTTTGTTAGTTGCCCCATGGTTTAGCAGTAACGTTGTATTCTATATAATTTTTTAAAAACAGAATAGAAATGAGTATTACATCACAATTTGCCAACAAGCTTGTGTGATTGCCTAATATTTATTTTGACAGGGATGGAAAAGACATGGCTTTCATTGTTACATGATTGCAAGTACATTTGCATCATTTTATGAAGCCAATCAAACGTGTGGAAGGAACCAGGCTTCCCTAGCTACTGTTGAAAACAGGTATGGAAAAGGCTGCTGTTCTGACAGCTTACAGGACCTTAGAAGGCTCAAAATCCTTAAATGGTCTAGATCATCAAAATAAAATACCCAATGTTGAGCAAAGTCAGAGACGGGCTTGAGGCAGAAAATTAGAATGGGATATCAAACCTCTCAAAACGTGTGTGTAGGTGGGTGGGTGCCCAAATCCAAGGGTGTGGGTCAGCCCACTGTAGAGATGGGTGACTGCCATGAAATTTGAATTCACCATTATATAGGATCTGCAGAGCAAATTAGTCCCTCACTTACATCTGTGCAAACCTATTCCTGTCAGTGAGGTTGCACAGGTGTGAGTGACTGGAAATTAGTAAACAATTCTGTTGCTGATGCACACACACAAAAATAGAATTACATTTGCTCTGTCTGAGTCGTGTTGGCTCTGCAGAGCTTACAAGAGTAAAAAGCAAAAAACAAACAAACAAACAAAAAAAAACACCCTATTTTTGTTGCCAAATAAATAGCTAAGGCTCTGAATCCCACACAGGAAGCAGATCTTCTGAGTGAGAAGGGGCTATTTTTACTAGTTACTTTTTCTGGAGTAGAGCTGGACTTAAAAAAAAAAAAAAAAGTCATCTGAGCATTTTCTGGCTATGCCAAAGGGACAGGAGACATCTGATATGCTTTTAATCAGGCCACAACTTTATTATTAGATGTTTGGGGCTACCTGGCAGGTAAGTGTATAGTGCAGGTAACCCCATGTTCATTCAGGAATTACCCAGGGGGCTCCTCTTCTTTTTCCATCTAGGTCCCCCAGCCAATTCATTGCCAGGACCTTACCATCCACCCCCCGCCTTGTAGGAGGGTTAAGGTGGGCTACAAGAAACGGGGGTTGGCTCCCTGCCAAACCAGTCATAGGAGCCCCAGCCACCCTTCCCCTCCCCCGTTCCATTCATTTAAGCCCTTTTCCAAGCCATTTATCTGGTCACTGTATACTTTCTGCCACAAGGAGGTGCCAGCAATTAGCTTGGCTGCCTTCCCCCCAAACCCAGTAGGGTTCTCAGACATCTCCTAATGCTCCCTTTTATATCAGCCAGAACAAATCTGCAGCAAAGCCTGGCAGGGGAACCCCACCTTCCCTGAATAATTCTGGTGCCCCAGGTTGTGAAATTGCCAAGCTTCTTATGACCCCAAGGAATTTGGCCACCAACCTGTTCACATCCTCCTTGCCTTGTCCACCCAGGTGGTGTTCCACAACTCTTTACCAGCCATGTGTTAATGTATGTCCAACCATACCTTTTTGTATTTTCTCCTGGAGAAATTGAAGGATCAGCCTCAAATCCCTTTTTGGGCATCAATTCAGCCCATTTACACATCCCCAATAGTGTTTTCCATGGTGTGCCACTGTTATATCGCTGACTGCTGATGGGTCCCCACAACATTCAGCAGTGGCATCAGCTGGTCCAATAACATGTTCCTCCTCCTGTGCCAACTCAGGCTCGCCCCGTCACTGGGATCCAGTTGCGAACTCTCAAGGCTACTAGGACATCTGCCTATGCATATAGAAAACAATCCTGTGCCCACAGATCCACACTACCATCTGCTTGACTGGTATTCCAACATCTGAATGAAATCACAACACATTAATACTGACTCACCACCTGAGGTCACACACATGTTTTGTATGCTTCTGTCGCGGTGCACGACTCACTGCCGCGGCGCCTTCTGCTGGTTGTCTCAGGGAATTAGCATTTCCAGCCTCTGGGGCGCTCTCTGCAGGCTGGTGTCCCAAAGCCGCAGGCCCCCATGTCCCTCCCAGGACCTGGTGACCCTTGTCTTTGGGGTGCTGCCCCCAACCCTCTATCCCCACCTTGCCTCAGTCGTGGGCTACTCGGCCTGATTGGGGCGTGGCCCCCAGCTGAGGCTGCTTTCCCCAATCAGCCCCACTTTTTCTTCCCTGTCACAGCCCTCTCCCCAGGCTGTTTTAAGCTTTTTAAGGCAGGAGCAGATGACACCCTCCCCCCCCCCCCCCCGCTACAGCTTCCTAATGCCAGTGCTCAGTTGTCCGAATTGCCTCTTCCCCCATACACAACTGTACTGCTGCTGTTGTGGCCCTGGTTCCGGATGAGTGGCAACCAAATTCCATGGAGCAGAACCAGGGTTCCCGGCTTCCCAGACAATAACAGATTCTCCCCAGCCTCCTTGATCAGTCATTGACTGTTGCAAGTTTAATATCCCTGCTTGTCCCTGCCAGTGTATGTCACACAGTTCCAAGTTCCCTCCCGCAGAGCCCCTACAGAACCCAGGAACTAGCTCGCTGATCCTGAAAGCACAAAAAATTGCTATCAAGAATGCTGCTCTGAACAAGACTGCCTAGATCCCTGAGAACGTTCACTGTGGCAGGACTACAGGACTCCTCCCTGGGGCCATTGGAATGCAACCACCCCACCAGAAATCTTTGAGTTAAAACCGCTGCGTGGATATGGATAATTATTTAGTCCACTGACAAACGTAACAGCTGGGAGGCTATTCAAGATTGTTGAGGACACCGGTTGATGGGTTGCCAGTGACACCATGTACTGCAGCACCTGCTCCTCTGTAATGGAACATAAGAACATAAGAATGGCCAAAGGTCCATCTAGCCCAGTATCCTGTCTACCGACAGTGGCCAATGCCAGGTGCCCCAGAGGGAGTGAACCTAACAGGTAATGATCAAGTGATCTCTCTCCTGCCATCCATCTCCACCCTCTGACAAACAGACACCATTCCTTACCCATCATGGCTAATAGCCATTAATGGACTTAACTTCCATGAATTTATCCAGTTCTCTTTTAAACGCTGTTATAGTCCTAGCCTTCACAACCTCCTCAGGTAAGGAGTTCCACAAGTTGATTGTGCGCTGTGTGAAGAAGAACTTCCTTTTATTAGTTTTAAACCTGCTGCCTATTAATTTCATTTGGTGACTCCTAGTTCTTGTATTATGGGAATAAGTAAATAACTTTTCCTTATCTACTTTCTCCACATCGCTCATGATTTTATATACCTCTATCATATCCCCCCTTAGTCTCCTCTTTTCCAAGCTGAAAAGTCCTGGCCTCTTTAATCTCTCCTCATATGGGACCCGTTCCAAACCCCTAATCATTTTAGTTGCCCTTCTCTGAACCTTTTCTAGTTCCAGTATATCTTTTTTGAGATGAGACCACATCCGTACGCAGTATTCAAGATATGGGCGTACCATTGATTTATATATGGGCAATAATATATTCTCCGTCATATTTTCTATCCCCTTTTTAATGATTCCTAACATCCTGTTTGCTTTTTTGACCGCCTCTGCACACTGCGTGGACGTCTTCAGAGAACTATCCACAATGACTCCAAGATCTTTTTCCTGATTTGTTGTAGCTAAATTAGCCCCCATCATATTGTATGTATAGTTGGGGTTATTTTTTTCCCATGTGCATTACTTTACATTTATCCACATTAAATTTCATTTGACATTTTGTTGCCCAAACAATTAGTTTTGTGAGATCTTTTTGAAGTTCTTCACAGTCTGCTTTGGTCTTAACTACCTTGAGCAGTTTAGTATCAGCTGGGCCATTTGTTGACTGGCCTTCCCACTCCTGTAACTGCATGAATTCATTAAAACTTGTCTCATAGCTCTGCCATTTGAACGCAGCCAGCTGATCTCCACACTACTCTGATAACCATCCTACCCAAGGTTCCATAGCGCTAGCAGCATCCACTCAGCTTCTTGGCTGGCTCCTGGTGCCAGCTCCTGAAACTGGAGCATCTGAAAATAAGGCAAGGTGTCTGCTATGCTAGTATCAACCCCAGAAATGGTGATAAAGTAATCAATATTCTCCTAGAGCATATCTAAGGACCATCAATTCAACCCATTCCCGCTCTGGGGGAAAAACTTGCAAGGTTTGTACAGGCCTTTGTGTGAATGGTCCTGCCACACTGCCCTCAATTCGTTCCTGTGGAATCATTTGCTTTACAACGTAGCCCATCCATGCCCATTACATCAAAAACATTTGTTTGTTTGTTTGATATCAAATTGCTCCTAGTCCCCATAAAGAGGATCCTAAAACATGAGCAAACTGACCAAACAGAGTTGATTTCTATCTGAAAGTCCTTCACGGTTCTTTCAGTGTATTTTACATGAGGAGATGATGCACAATATCCAATATTACATGTTGAAGGAACACAGAAGGGGTAGGTTATGGGGAGTCAGAACTTACTTATATTTGGTCGACGGGTCCTTTAGAATTTCTCATATTTGTTTCTGTAGTGTCTTAGTAGATCTGTATGCAAACTCTACGTGGCATAGATTGTATTTTCCTATATTTGTGTATGAGTGCATAGCACATTTCTGGTACAACTGTAATACAAATAATTAACAGCAAATTCATCTGGTCTTGGAACTAATAACAATAACAAATATGCAAATGTTTTTTTAAATGTTTTGATTTTGCAAGACTCCCATCTCTATTGTATTTCCAATGAGCCTTCTATGTATTGCTGATTTTTAAGTATAGCTGACTTTTATTTCTACATCTTCCCAGCCCCATAAGCACACATTTATATGATGTTCTTAGTTAACAGATTTGATTTTCATGATTGTTAGTTGAAGTAGTGAATTTTAGTTTCTGTCAATACCATCCTAGACTGAATACTTTTGTTTACTTCTTCTGTAGTATGACAGACCCTTAATCTGGAGTAGATACTTGTGGTTATTTTAACACCAAACTGCTGTCTTGCATATAGCACCAAATATTTAAAATATAGAACTATTGTAAATTCTCTAGAATTAAGATTATATTCCACCAAGATAACACTAGGTGCCTTTCTTCCCCTTCACTTGTTCACATTACTTCAATCCTTCTGAATATAATTCTGTTTACTCTACAGAAAGAAAGGGGGGAGAGAAATTACAAATTCAAAATATGCCAAATATGCCCTCTGTGAATGATTCCACTTTATTCTGTTGTGTTATACAAATAAATATGCCTAAACCACTCATTTAATAACTCTTGTAATATAAATGATAATGACATACTATGTACAAATATTGATTTAAAACCAATTTGACTATTGTCTTCTTTTTGTGCAGATACGAACAAGCTTTTCTAACTAGTCTGACTGGGCTGAGGCCTGAAAAATATTTTTGGATTGGTCTTTCAAATATACAAGAAAAGGGGACTTTCAAGTGGACCAGTGGGGAAGCAGTCCTATTCACGCACTGGAATTCAGAAATGCCAGGTATATATAGCACTACAATATTGGTTGGGGAGTACAGGGACAACACTGCAATACTCAATGTTTAGACAAAAAAAAAAATTGTAATTCCCTTAGCAATTCATTCTGTATCCTCTGCTGGATTGTACAGCAGTTTGCAGTTTGCAGATGCTTCTTTGGTGAAGGGTATCATTGTCAGGAATTTTGGTTTGCTACTTTGGTGTGAATGGTGTAAGTGATCTGCGTGCCTGCATTATGTTAGCCTGCTGGTTAGTGTTGAAATGAGATTGTATACAAGCTTGGAAAAAGCTCAAATTGAAATCGGTTCTGATTTGCCATTGTAATGGGAAAGACTGAGTTAGTGTTGGGGCTGGGCTGACATGGAGTACATAGTGTGTGGTGGCTTAGAGAGAATGCTAGATAGGAAATAGGGGGTGAGGTGTCTTGTGATGTACTTGACCCCATCATAATCAGTATGTTACCAGAGGGAATATCACTAAACAGTTATATAGTTAGTTTGGGATAACCTAGCACTGAATGAGTGGGGCCAAAAAAATAGAATTGAAAAGTAGCCTTGTGAATATTAGCTAAGACATCCTAAGTGTTCATCCTAAAAACCTGTTTTTTAATATGAAAATATCATGCCATCCTGCTAACAGGCTGTGCCTAGGACAGCTTATTCTGTTGAACACCAGATTTATTTAGATCACTTTGTTATCTGAGGATATTTCAATGGATTCGATTCCATCTGCGTGGTTGTAATTCACCCCTTTGCAGAAGGCCAGCCCAATGGCTTGTGCAGTCCTTAAGTTCTGAAAATGGGGTTTAAGTAGGACTTAGGTGCTGCTAGACACCATGCTGACCATTTGCTATGCTAGTAGTGAACAAAATTCTGCATTACTTTTCATAAGATCCCGTGGTTAGCCTTTATGTTCAAATGCTTTTTATGCATGTTGAAAAATGCCCACTGGCTTTGGTAAATCATACAAGGCATGTGTGAAAGAACTGTGGGCTACATAGATACAGACACTGCAGTTATCAAAACGGACATTAAAACCGGGGTCTGTTAAAACTGAGAACATAGCACCAAAACCACAGGCCTCTACCACTTGAGTTCAGAGGAAAACTGTAGTTGTCAGAGACTAAAAGGTTGTGAAGCTGCTAGGGCCAGCTACTAAAAGGCAACAGGATGATATGTACTGACTAAGTATACTAGACATATATGTCCCTTAAATTCACTGAATGACCTTTGTGAGTTGAAAAAATTATCCATTTGAATGTGTGCAGAAATATAATTCGTTTATATCAGGACAGAACTCAAAGTTCATGAAGTTCTAGATGATACACAGTTTGGTTTTCATTTCTTTTTATATGTATAAAGGAAGAAAGTCAGGCTGTGTTGCCATGAGGACTGGAATTGCTGGTGGATTATGGGATGTTGTGAAATGTGAGGAAAAGGCAAAATTTCTCTGTAAACAGTGGGCTGAGGGAGTGACACCTCCGCCTATTCCAACAACAACTCCTGCCCCCACATGCCCAGAAGGTTGGGATTCAAATAATCGTATTAGTTTCTGCTTCAAAGTAAGTACAGCAAATAATTCTGAATTAATATAGACTCTGTACATATTTGAAACACAGAAGTGAAAAGAAGAATTTAAACAATAATGACTTCCGTGCAGACTAGACATGTTTGCATTTTCTCTCCATCTTGAAACAGGATTTACAAGCTATAGGTAGGGGTCACTCACCCATCACTGAAATGCAGATGCCAGCAACTATTTAATAATACACAACAATAGGCGAGAGAGGCTTGCAACTGCTCCCCTCGCTTCTCACCTCTGGTATTCAAACCTGACTTTTCTTCTCCCACATCTCTAACTCCTACTACATTTTAAACTGTTTTTTCCTCATTGTTTGTATTATAGTAGAGGTTAGTCTCACCAGTGCCCTCTGCTAGCTGTGGCTCAGATGTTTGCATGTAAAGTGAAACAGATTTTGTGTACAAGGCATTCTGTAATCTGTATAACACATTTTAAATTTTATACTGTCTGCTTTTTGATTTGTTAGATTGTATGACACCATACCAGAGGGGCAATAGATCATGTTTTTTGATTCTATGATGCATATAGTGTATCTCTGATTGTAAAATATACTCTCATTAGCCTTTTGCAAGAGATCAAAAGAAATCATGGTTGGAATCTCAAGAATATTGTAGAGCAATAGGAGGAGATCTGGCCACCATTAATGGTAAAGAAGAACAACATGTTATTTGGCATTCCGTAGCGTGAGTATCTATCTATATTATGGTTATTTTTTTCACTTTATCCATTAAATGAGAAAAATAAATGCCTTTTGATCCTTCCTGCAATAGTTGGTTTCAGCAAAATATTTATACTTTGGTACAATATTTGTCATCCAATTTAAAATATTTTAGAATTGTAATATTTACAATCCGTTAGGGATTCCAAAAGTGTAATGAATTGGTGTACTTTTGCCTGCATATTATTTGGGAATTTATAAAATTGCCACAGAGGTAATTTGGTACAACATATGAAAATTTATGAAGGAGGAAAATGTTCACATAAAACTGGTCAAGGTTTTTATTGTTCCTTAGCTCTAACTAACCAGGTTGTTGAAACAATTTCAAATAGCTTTGCTCCTATGCAGTGAATGTCAGTGCAATTACGTTGTCTCTAGTAAAGGAACTCATAACATAGGGTAATACATTATCAATGTGATCAAATGTATTTTTTAAGAAAAGCAGCGTGCACATCACAAAACAGGTTTTTCTAGTAATAGCTTCTGAAAACAATCCCCGTGTATTCCAAAACACCTAAATCAAGTATTATTGGCCAAATTTTCAATGAGGCCTTAAATTATGCTTGTAAATTTTGCATGTGCAGGTTATAGCTCTGGATTCAAAGGCCATTGAAGTCAGAGCCTTATCATTGATGTCAGCAGGCTTTAGTGGATGCAGATAGGATAAGGCAACAGAGGGTCCTGTGGCACCTTTGAGACTAACAGAAGTATTGGGAGCATAAGCTTTCGTGGGTAAGAACCTCACTTCTTCAGATGCAAGAACCTCACTTCTTCTTGCATCTGAAGAAGTGAGGTTCTTACCCACGAAAGCTTATGCTCCCAATACTTCCGTTAGTCTCGAAGGTGCCACAGGACCCTCTGTTGCTTTTTACAGATTCAGACTAACACGGCTACCCCTCTGATACTTGGCAGATAGGATAGTTATTCAGTCTTCTACTTTACTGCATGTGGAAATGCAAGCTGTGTGTGCAACTTAAAATAAAATAAATAAATTAATGGAGATATTCTATCTCCTAGAACTGGAAGGGACCTTGAAAGGTCATTGAGTCCAGCCCCCTGACTTCACTAGCAGGACCAAGTACTGATTTTGCTCCAGATCCCTAAGTGGCCCCCTCAAGGACTGAACTCACAACCCTGGGTTTAGCAGGCCAATGCTCAAACCACTGAGCTATCCCTGCCCCCTTCCAGAGGCAATTTTAGAGACCATTTTAACTTTTGATTATTAGGACACTGTTTTGCCACCATTACTTTCTTTAATGATCATTATGCATAATATATCCAGCAATAAACAACTTTGACGTTTTCAATAATTTTACATGCAAAAAACCCTGCATTTTTACCTGATTAAAATAAAAAGTTCCCTTTTTCTGCTTCTGTTCTGTTGTTGGCCTTATTGGGCAGGGCAGTTTGTTTGCAGTTTGATTCCTTTGAAATTAATAAATAGCAATAAAACCCCAACAATATATTTACATTATAAATACTGATATACAAACTGCATATCTTCTGGTATATGGGAATACAAGTATATTATATGTGTGTATTCCTGTGCTTAAGGAGAGAGATGTTGTTTTGGGTGCCTCACCCCATCCCCAACTTCATTAAAAGAAAAACCAACAGAGTGTGGGCAGCTGTGAGCTAGTGGGCTGAGTCCAAGGCCTGGTCCCCACTAAGCCCCCACTTCAGACTAAGGTACGCAAATTCAGCTACGTTAATAACCGAAGTACCTTAGTCCGAACTTACCGCGGGTCCAGACGCGGCAGGCAGGCTCCCCTGTTGATGCCGCGTACTCCTCTCGCCGAGCTGAAGTACCGGCGTCGACGGCGAGCACTTCCGGGATCGACCTGGGATCGATTTATCGCGTCTTAACCAGACGCGATAAATCGATCCCAGAACATCGATTGCCTGCTGCCGGACCCTCCGGTAAGTGAAGACGTACCCCAAGACTGGGATATGTGGATTTTATGGTAGTCTTGATCTGATTCATTATGTGACTGTCAAAGGTCCTGAATGGATGGGTTGGTCAATAAGGTTAAAGTACTTCATTGATTCGGCCCCTCCCCAACTTGGAGGGGAAAAGGCCAGTGCAACAAAAAAACAACCAGTCAAAACACCCCAACAGGGAAGTTGTCAACATTAACAGTTTGACTGGATAGCTCAGTGGTTTGAGCATAGGCCTGCTAAACCCAGGGTTGTGAGTTCAATCCTTGAGGGGGCCACTTAGGGATGTGGGGCAAAATCAGTACTTGGTCCTGCTAGTGAAGGCAGGAACTGGACCTGATGACCTTTCGGGGTCCCATCCGCTCTATGAGATAGGTATATCTCCATATATTATTATTATTAAATCTCAGACAATGAGGCCAATTTTTAAAAGGTATTTAGCTGCCTAAAGATGCAGGTACGCACCTAATAAGATTTTCAACAGCACCTAAGCAGGTTAGATACCTAACTTTTATTGAAAGTCTAACTCATTTAGAAACTTTTGAAAATCCCACTAGGCGCCTATGTGCATCATTAAATGCCTAAATACCTTTGTTAATTTTCCCAAATACCTACTAGCCAGCCCCGCCCCCCTTTGTTCTTGACTTTTTGTTCTCCTCTTTATACCATTTGTACAATTTCTTGCTGCAGCGCAGTCACAGTAAAATCATACCTGAAGTTAAACCAGTGAGACTTTGTCATGTAGATAAGTCCTCACACTCATTGTTTCAATCAGAATTTTCCACTGGGCCAGTATATGGTAACTCAGCATTTGGGACCTCTCCTACACAGAAATGTGACTCGGTATTTCAGTGCCATCTACCAGTCCACAGATGATCCTAGCATTTGTAAATAGTTAATTTTAAATTATCGGATGACAGATTCTCAATATTCAGGTATGTTTCCAACTGATTTTAGGAGTATTTTCACAGAAAGTTTATGAAACTTCTTGGTGTGATTTAGATTTTTGAAACTTATTTCATATAAAAATGTTTCTCTTGTTTTTCTTTAATCTGTCTGTATATCTTGTGTTTTAGGAAAAATGGATACTATCATCAGAAATTCTGGATAGGTTTATATTATTTGAATCCTGATGATGGATTTGCTTGGAGTGATGGGTCTCCAGTGAGTGATTTAGTTTTTCCTCAATTGTTTATTTTTCTTTCTGACTCTGTAATCCTCATGCTTTTTTTTTTTTAAATAATTTTATTCCTGATCATATTCCTGAACCCCTGTTAAGCTGCCATGTGCAAGGCTGATGAATAGCTATCCTGTAGCCAGATTTTGTATACAACACACTATTTTTTGTATTGTAAAATATGTTTAAAATAAAAAATGAAGAATAAAAGTGACTAATATCATAAGGGTAGTCTACGTACACAGAGGTATAGTCAATAAAGAAAAATTGCTCTGACTTGCCTAAAGGAAGGAGATTTTTTTTAATGTCTGTTTTTTGTCTATCCATTTTTGGTGATAAAGGCTTGGTGTGAAATTGGTGTAGTTGTAAAATATAATAATGGTAGTTTAAAATACTGTCTGTAACACCTAGAGCCATGGATTGCTGCCCCTTTACCCTTCTGTTTTGTAAAAATTCAAATGAATAAAACGTAACAGAAAATAGCTTAGGTCTTGTAAATTTACCTTTTCCAGAGCTAATTTAGAACCTGATCCTGCAGAGCTCTGCACTCGATAGATCATACTACTTGTTTGCCAGTGTAACTCTGTTGAAGCCAAGGTGTAAAACTGAAGCAACTGTAGTGAATTTGGCTTTATGTGTGTATTTTCCAGTAGAACTGGTTTAAAAAAAAAAAAAGAAATTCAACAGAACATTTTTCATTTTGAAAATGTGATTTTGTTGAAATTTAAATATTTTGTGGGTTATATTTTGATTTCAATGTAATTTTAGCTGGAAAAAATGTTGAAACGAATCCGAAGAAGAGCTCTGAGTAAGCTCTAAAGCTTCTCTCTCTCATCAACAGAAGTTGGGTCAATATAAGATATAACCTCACCCACCTTGTCTCTCTAAAAAGAATCATTTAGATTTCTTTGTTTTGTTTCAATTTTGTTTCAGTTCATTTTGTTTTTATTTATACTGCATTAAATATTCATGTTATATTTTATTTAATATATTATCATATTTCAACATCATAAAAACAAAACATTTTACCTTATCAAAACAAAATATTTTGATGTTCTCAAAATGCTTTGATGTTTCTGAATAATTTTTTATTTGAATTTCCATTCTGCAAGAAATTTAGAAATTTTAACTTTTGATCCCAATTCAGAATGTGAACACATTTTGAAATGTTCAGAATTTTCCACAGAATAGAAATTCCATTTTTCTGACCAGCTTTATTTTCCAGCTTGACACTGGAAATCCAACTTGGGTCTTTCTGGTTTTCCTGCTGCAGAGCAGTTACTATCTCTTTCTATGAAGAAAATAGTAATACAATTATATTTCCACTTTAGATGATATATACAAACTGGGCCTATGGAGAACCCAATAATTATCAAGGAATGGAACTTTGTGTAGAACTCAGTGGAGATTCCAGCATGTTATGGAATGACAGGCACTGTGACTATGTATATGACTGGATTTGTGAAATAAAGAAAGGTATAATTATTTCCACCTTTAAATAAGAACAATAAACAAAACATAAATGATATTTTTGTCTAATTTAAAAAAATAGTTTTGCCTTCAGAATGTCACATACAAGAAGTGAAATAAGAACAGTGTGAGGGAATTAATTCATCTGTCTTCATTAAATTTAGAGATATAGAATATCTAAAGGGTGTCCTGGTATTATGTCCATGAGTCTGCCTTATTCTTTTTCATGCCCTAAGAAAGGGAGTGTGATTCTTGAATTTCATTCATTTTATTCTAACAGGCACAGATAGCTTTAAGATTGAATTTCAAATTGAATTCAAATTTTCCGTTTTCTTTTGTTCATGCTTTTCTCCAACAAATTCCTTTTGAATTAATATTTTCTGAGGTTTGATTTAAGTTTATTGGAAAGTTTTTTTTTTCCTCCGATCAATTCAATCTTTTTTTTTTTTTTTGAGTTTTTAAAATGTGAAAAATTGGTTCTCCTTTGCATGTTCTAATTAGACTTTTTTTGGCCAGGTTACTGAAGCTAGATATTGTAAATTGTGGTTATTTTCCACATCTCTATTTTGAGATCCGAGATTCTTCAAGCCAAACTGAAGAAAATCAATTCCATAGTTTTAAAGCCACTGTGCATATGCAGTAGAATTTTTCTATTTCAGCTACTGAACCAATTCCTTCAAACATGGTTTGATTTTTAGGTCTCAGAAATCTTCAAAACAAATGAAGTTTGAAAAAAAAAACAGATCAGTAGCTTTAAAGTTATGGTAGCAGGTAAACATATCCAGAATTAGGATAACCTTAACAAATGTGTCCTGAATGTGTTGAACTCAAAGTTTGGATGGCTGGCATGAGGACACCTTTATTAAGGAATTCTGTTTTCTTGTGGCATCACGCCCCAAAA
This sequence comes from Chrysemys picta bellii, assembly GCF_011386835.1. NCBI lineage: Eukaryota > Metazoa > Chordata > Testudines > Emydidae > Chrysemys > Chrysemys picta. The sequence continues at coordinate 41,773,372 of NC_088792.1, read as the reverse complement.
GCTCCAAATCAAGGAAACTTAAAATTAGCTATTTATGCTGCTTCTAGAACTTGAAGTATTTCAGTGACTGCTCCAGCAATTGCCTCATCACAGTCTTTTATTTAGGGAGAGCATAGAGTGAAGGTCACATTTCAGATAAATGAGAGCAAAAAGTTAGACCAGAAAGATCCACTTATGATTGGTAAAGAAATTTCTGGGAAATTCAATAGGAAATTTCACTAAAAGGTTAACATTTTGAGATTCTATTTACTCAGCAATGAAAATGACTGAAAAAGGATGACATAGACAGAGAGACATCAAGTGTAGTGGAAAGTCATTTTCTGTAGTGCCAGCTACCAGGAAAATCCATGATATGACTTAACAAAGCTCAGAGAGTACCTGTGGCCTGCCTTTTATGCTACTGAGAAATTATCAGGAAAGTGTTAAACTCCACTGCAATATATTGTGATAGTTCTTTTTTCAGCTGGTACTATGCATGAACTGAAAAATTTCACAAAAAAATTCAAAATTGTTTTCATTTTACAGGATTTGAAATGGACCTGTTGTAAAGCATATTTTCACAACATTTTTCAAATGAAAATTTTATCAAAAACCTTATCTAAATGGTTAACATCTTTCATTTTCTGAAAATCCAGTTTCAGTAAATGAAAAATGTCATCATGGTTTTTTATAACATTTTCTGAATAGAAAAATGTTTTTAAAGTTATCAATTTTTTTTTAACAAAAATTGTTTGAGAGAAAAGGCCATTTTTCAATGACAAAAATTTATCTGAAAAATATTAAACCTAGTAACAGCTGTTAATGGATTGTTCCTAGTCTGCCTCTTATCTTCCACTGCACATACTAGTTTGTATACAAAATCAATACAAAAAGGAGGCATAGAAGCTTTCGCAGAGCAGGACAAGCATCTGCTGTGCCCCATGCATCTCAAAACAGTTCAAATTCAATTCTGACACACATTTAAAGGTAACTTACAGTGAATTGTGTATATATAAAGAATGACTGGAATCTAGTGCTTTCGGGCAGAAATGTTTTCTTTAAACTTTACTATATAAACTTGAGTACGGGCGGGGGATGGGGAGGTTGTGCTACATGGCTATGAGGTGTATTACATGTGGTCTTATTTTATTTTACAGGAGCAAAAGTAAATCCTGAACCAACGGAGCCTCCTAGTCCCAGTGAGTTTTTTTAGTAATGTATTTTAATAATTATAATGAGAATAATATGTATGAGAGGGGCAATAAATATAGCCTCATTATTTTCCTTACAGAATATAAAATCACAGATGATGGATGGATTATACAAGAAGACAAGCAGTATTATTTCAGCACAGAAAGTGTTCCCATGGAAAAAGGCCGGGAGTTTTGCAAGAAGAATTTTGGAGATCTTGTTGTCATTGAGGGTGACAGTGAAAGAAAGATGCTATGGAGATATGTGAGCAAACCAGGTCTTGCTTCAGCAATTAGTAATCTAGTACAGTGAACATGGTCACAGAATATTTCACCTTAGAGCCTGATTCACTACTATGTTGTTCCAATTTTATGCCCGTGAAATCAATGTAGTTACATTGTCATAAAACTGCAATAATGCAGTGGTGAATTAGGCCTTTAGTTGGCAAAGTAGTCAAGACAGGGACTGTGTTAGCAATTGCCGGTTGATCTTAAACTTTAATTTGAATCAATTTATGGCTATAAATCAGATTTTTAACAAGATCCAAATTGCTTTGCAAAATAACAGTTGCCAGAGTTAGCCACTGCTTCACTTGTCAGTCTCAAAAGAACTGAATAAAGTGGAAGTTTTCACCGATAAGATGGGCAGGAAATTATTGTGCTGCTAGGTCGCTTGACAACTTCAAAATACCCTGGAGATCTGGAGACCTTAAATGCAATACTCCAGATAAAATCAAAGGCTCATGGTCTTATTGATTTCAGCTTGTGTGTGTGTGAGTGTGTGAGAGAGAGCGAGAGAGAGAGAGAGAAGAATAAAAGTGGAATTGCCAACCATCAGGTTTGTCCCCTATCTCTCAGCATTGTATGACTGGCAAAATCTTGAGAGGGAAGTGAGAATTTGGGGCATAGATTGAGACCCAGGGAAGAGCTTGTTTACCTTGAGTGATTAGGAAATTTGGGGTAAATTCTCCTGTAGCCTATGAGCTGATCTCCATTTTATAAAATAGACGTGCTTATAAGGCAGACTTTCATTAAATAACAATTTTGCTCAACTGACTAAAGAGTAATAATGAATGGAGGTGAAGGATTTAATCCAAATCATAGGAGAGAGAATGTCCGTCACTAGAAATTTCTTTAGGTATTAAATCCAACAACTTTGAAAAGAAACTGAAATAAGTACTCATGTGATGGCCACCCTCTTGGCCAACATATTGGGGATTGAACTGGGTATCTCCAGAGCTAAAAGCATGAGCTGCTACGACTTAAGCTAAAAAATTAAATTAAAAATTGCTGCGGGATGAAACAACTTATATCCTCTGTGATTCAGGGCAGAGGGGGACCTGTAACTCACTCTCCAGGCAGTTACACTAAAATATTTTTGATATATAAAGAGGAAGTGTTTAAGATTTATCTTTTTATTTTAGATCATGAAAAATGGCAAAGATGATGCATATTTCATTGGTTTAGAACTGAGTTTGGATAAACAGGTTAGGTAAGTAAACAAGCAACATCAACGCTAGTCAGATGTACTGTAGTGTAACAGGTCTTGTATTGGACAAAGCTGTGATTACAGAGAACTTTAGGGTGAAATTGTGGCCCCGTCAAAGTCACTGAGACTGTTTTGCCATTGACTTCAGTGAGACTACGATGTCCCCCTTAGTGTTTCCATTACTGAGAGTTGTAAAAATTTATTCTGGATTAAATATTGGCATAAAGATCTCAGTTCACAAGCATATTTAATTCAAAATTTTTAGAAAAATCCCACATTTCTTATTTATTATAGCATTTCTATATGATCGATCACTATAATGGCTACTTTACATTTTCTATAGTGGGGTGGGGGTGGGGAATTGAATTGAATTGTGCACTCGGTTACGCCATTGGTCTGAATCTTACAAAGTAAAACCCCACTGAGGAATTTAAAAGAATGTTTATCTATTGATAAAGGACCAAATTCTGCCCTCATAGAAGACCAATTTCCATTGAAGTCAATAGTGTTTTTCCATTGACTCCAGAGGGAGTTGGCTCAGGCTCTTAAACCCTTACAAATCCATTAATTCCTTAAGAATATTAGAACGTTAATATTTTTTTTAAAACAACAACAACAATGAGGAGTTCTTGTGGCACCTTAGAGACTAACTCATTTATTTGTGATAAATTTGTTAGTCTCTTAGGTGCCACAAGGACTCCTCATTGTTTTTGCTGATACAGACTAACACGGCTACCCCTTTGAAACCGTTTTTTTAAAGTTCAGTAGTTCTGATGGATTTTGAAAAGTTGTACTTTGCCATTTGTTTTAAGATTAGTAGTGCATCCCAAAAGATTTTAATTGGAGAGATAGCCATGAGTTTTGAAGTTCTACCAGGTATAAATCTTTTTTTTTTTTTTTTTAAATTTGACTACCGATAGAACTGGATCAATCCAATTTCAGTTTAGACATATCTCCTTTTTTTTAAAAAAAATAGCTTTTACTCAGAAGGAATAGAAAAAGTGATGTTAGAGATAAAGCCTGGATTGGGGGAAATGGGAATATTTGGATTCTGCTGTGCCATGCTGATCCCTAGCTTCCATAGTGGCCCTTTGGCTACATTCAGAATTGTCTTGGGTCCCAGGATTGGGAGGTACAAAGGTGTATTAAAATACTGCGCAAATCGGGGGCAAACTCAGCTGTAACACAAGGCCTGTGCCTTTGTAGAAACAGTAGGTTTGTTTCTCACTCATTACTTTTCAACAAAGTTCATAGTTATATATAAGTACTTACTACCATATCTTCCTTCCTTGGAGGGGTCACCATGTATAATATTCCTTTTTGGCCAGCAGTTACCACACTGTGGTGCCTGAAATATTGCAGTCTTTTCCTGTATTTAAAATAGGAAATAATTAACATATCTCAGGTTTCATATGATGGTAACTGTTGACTTTTTCATAGAAATCACAATATGCACCTTATCACATCTTCATAGTCTGGTTTTTTCTGTATTATTCATTATATAAATTGAAATCAATCAATTGTTTACAGAAAAATAAAAAACAAAAGAAAATCGACAAGGAGCTAGAATATGAACCATATTCGCCAACACACTTGGACTGCTTTGCATCACCAGACCTGTGCCAAAGCAGCTGGAGTGTATTGGTAAATATAGCCAGATATTTAAAAAGAAAGTTAGTATATCTAGAGATACAGAATAAACACAGGGATAATCAAAGTAAAAATATATATAACATATTTTCTCTTCTCAGTTAAGTCTTTAGCAATCTCACAACTTTTAATGTTAATGGAAGTTGGACAAGTAAAGCACTCTAAACTAAATGGTTGATAGACTTCTTAAACATTTTGCAAAATGATTTTTGTAACATGGAAGCAAATAAATTTATGCATAAATAGGTTCTGTTTTGTCTGATTTTTAAGCTGGATGGATGGAACCCCTGTGAATTTCTTAGCATGGGCAGCACATGAACCCAACTTTGCAAACAACGATGAAAACTGTGTAGTCATGTATAAAAACTTAGGTGAGTAATATGACATTTCTGGATTTAATTTTTGTTTTTTTGAGTAGGTCATTAATTTTTGCTTCTGTGGTTTATTTCTTTTTCTTTTTAGAGGTATTACAAAAAATTAAGTCTCTTCATATGTTTGTATTGTATCCAGCACAATGGGACCTAACAGCGGCCACTGGGCATGGTTGCTATATAAATATTAATATAAATATTATTATAAATAATATTATTATTAACTGAGCTAATGTGCTACTAAGAAGTTAATATGGATGGCATAAATAACAAATTCTTCAAACCTTTCCATTGCCTTTCATCTCAGAAACACAAGAATGTCCATGCTGGGTCAGACCAGTGGTCTGTCTTCTGATAGTGACCTGTGCAGGTGCTTCAGAAGGAATGAACAGAAAAGAGCAATTATCAAATGATCCATCCCATGTCATTGCAGTCCCAGCAATTGGCGGTTTAGGGACACCCGGAGCATGAGACTGCATCTCTCACCATCTTGGCTAAAAGCGATTGATGGACCTATCCTCCATGAACTTACATAATTCTTTTTGAACCCAGTTATATAGTTTTGGCTTTTATAACATCCTTTGGCTGATTGTGCATTGTGTTTTTTTAAACCTGCTGCCTGTTATTCTCAGTGGTTGACCCCTGGTTCGTGTTATGTAAAGGGGTAAATAACGCTTCCATATTCATTGTGTTCACACCATTCATGATTTTATAGACCTCTATCATATCCCTCCTTCATCATCTCTTTTCTAAGATGAACAGTCCCAGTCTTTTTAATCTCTCCTCATATAGAAACTGTTTCATATCCCTAAACATTTTTGTAGCTCTTCTCTGTACCTTTTCTAATGCTAATATATCTTTTTGAGATGGGGTGACCAGAATTGCACACATGGGCATATTCCTGGATTTATATGGTGGCATTATGGTATTTTCTGTTTTATCGTCTGTCTAGCTATCCATCCCTTTCCTAATGCTTCCTAACATTGTTAGCTTTTTTGACTGCCACTGCACATTGAGTAGATGTTTTCCTAATAATTGTTGTTGCCCTTTTCTGAACCTTTTCCAATTTCAATATATCTTTTTTGAGATGGGGCAACACATCTGCACGCAGTATTCAAGATATGGGCATAGCATCGATTTATATAGAGTCAAATATTATATTTTCTGTCTTATTATCTATCCCTTTCTTAATGAGTCCCAACATTCTGTTCACTTTTTTGACTGCCGCTGCACACTGAGTGGATGTTTTCAGTGAACAATGACTCCAAGATCTCTTTCTTGAGTAGTAAAAGCTAATTTAGACCCCACCATCTTGTATGTGTAGTTGGGATTATTGGGGGAGTCCACTATTTACCTGTTCCCATTGTGAAAACTGACAATTTATTCCTACCTTTTGTTTCCTAACTTTTTACCAGTTATTGATCCATAGAGAACCTTCCCTCTTATCGAAAGACCGCTTACTTTGCTTAGGAGTCTTAAGTGTGGGACTTGTCAAAGGCTTTCTGAAAGTCCAGTTATGCTATATGAAGTGGATCACCCTGGTCCACATGCTTACTGACACCTTAAGAGAATTATAATATATTGGTGAGGCATGATTTCCCTTTACAAAAGCCATGTTCACTCTTTTCTAACATATCTTGTTCATCTGTGTGTCTGATAGTTCTTTACTACAATTTCAACCAATTTGCCTGGTACTCATTCAAGAGTTCTGATAGGTATATAACCATCTGATCCTGGTGACTTCTTATTTATCAATGCATTCCAATATTTCCTCAATTGACACCTCAATCTGGGACAGTTCCTCCGATTTGCCACCTAAAAAGAATGTTTGGGAATCTGCCTCACATCCTGAAGACCAATGTAAAGAATTCTCTGTAATGGCCTTGACTTAAGTGTTCCTTTAGCGCCTCAATCATCTATTGTTCCCACTATTGGCAGGATTCCTGCGTCTGATCAATTTAAAAACAAATTGCTGTTAGTTATTGTGTCTTTTGCTAGTTGCTCTTCAGATTTTTTTTGACCTGCCTAATTATACATTTACATTTGACTTGACAGAGTTTATGCTCCTTTCTATTTTCCTTTGTAGGATTTGACTTCCAATTTTTAAAGAAGCCTTTTTGCCTCTCACTACCTCTCTTACTCTGCTGTTTAGCTGTGGTGGGATTTTTGTTGTTGTTCTCTTACTGTTTTATTTTTTTATTTTATTTGGGATGTACATTTAATTAGCCCCTCTGTGTTTTTAAATAGTTTCCATGCAACTTGCAGGCATTTCATCCTTGACTGTTTCTATTAATTTCCATTTAGCAAGTGTCCTCATTTTTGTATAGTTTGCGTTTTTCAAGTTAAATGCATCTATGGTGGGTTTCTTTGGTATTTTCTCCCCTACAAGGATGTTAAATTTAATTACATTATGGTCGCTATTACCAAGTGGTCCAGCTATATTCACCTCTTAGACAAGACCCTGTGCTCCACTTAGGACTAAATCAAAAATTGCCTTTTCTCTTGTGGGTTCCAGGATTAGTTGCTCCAAGAAGCAATCATTAAAGGTGTTTAGAAATTTTACCTCTGCATCCCTTCCTGAGGTGACATAAACCCAGTCAGTATGGGGATAGTTGAAATCCCCCATTATTATTGGGTTTTCCGGGTTTTTATCGCCTCTTTAATCTTCCTGAGCATTTCACAATCACCATCACCATATTGGTCAGCAGTATATTCCTACTGCTATACAGTTACCATTTAAGCATGGAATTTCTATCAATAGAGATTCTATAGTACAGTTTGATTCATTTAAGATTTTCACTATATTTGACCTTATGCTTTCTTTCACATGTACTGCCACTGTCCCCCACAGAGACCTCCTCCATCGTCATTGCTCTATATTTTGTACCCTGCTATTACCATGTCCTCTTAATTATCCTCATTCCACCAAGTTACTGTGATGCATATTATATCAATGGCCTTATTTAATATCAGGCACTCAAGTTCACTCATCTTATTGTTTAGACGTCTAACATTTGTATACAAGCACTTATAATATTTGTCAGTATTTAGTTGTCTGACTTCATATGATGTAATTGAATGGGACTCTCTTTCATCTCACTGTTTCTTTTCAGTTCCTAAGTATTTTATCAACTTCTGTCCTAGCCTGTTTATTGAGATAAAGTGTATTCCCTTTAATAAATCCTCTCAATGTCGGTGTCTATCCAAACTATGTGCTCCTCGGCACCTGTTGGCTTTCCCCCAGCCCATACTATAAAAAGAGACAAACTTTTTAATTTTGCATGCCAACCATCTGGTTCCGTTTTGGCTTAGGTGGAGCTCATCCTTCATAGGCTCCTCCTTTCCCAAAAGCTTCCTCAGTCTTGTATAATCACTTACACATGGGCAAAATGGGTGTTAAATGCCACCAGATCGCAATGGTGGCAGTGTACACTAATTTGGCACAGGTGTAAAATACTACACAAATTTTGAGGCACTGATTCTTGCTGTTAATATCCTTCAAATAACAGCACTGTAATTAATGTAACTATATTGCAATTATTTTTCATGCAACAGACATGGGGTGGGATATATGCAGTGTAGCTGTAGCCATTTCGGTCTCAGGATATTAGAGAGACAAGGTGGGTGAGGTAATATCTTTTATCAGACCAACTTCCATACTTTGAATGGTCCCTTAGAATATGTGCTAGCCACTTCCGTTAAACAATCAGAACCATCTTGCAGTTAGCTGTAACTCTGAGAGTACCTTTCCAGACCTTAAGAAGAGTCCCATGTGGCTCAAAAGCTTGTCTCTCTCACCCACAGAAGTTGGTCCAATAAAAGATATTAGCTCACCCACCTTGTGTCTCATGGGATGGGTATTCATGACAAATGTGAGTCTCACCCAGTTATGTATTTATCTCATATTCAGGATTATGGAATGACATAAACTGTGGTTATCCAAATCCTTTTATATGTGAAAGGCACAACAGTTCCATTAATGCGACACTTTCTCCTACAACACCTTCACCCCCAGGAGGATGTCCGGAAACTTGGCTTTTGTTTCAAAATAAGGTACAGTAACATATCCACAATATGTTGTATTTTAGACAGAGGAATTATGCATTTTTATATTTATTATTATGATACAATATTGGAGGAAGAGGGCCAGATTTTCACAAAGAGAGGCCTTAGGTCTGCATGCATTATTTTTGCATGCAAAGGGGATTATGGCATGCTTGGCGTGTTCATTTGTGATGAAATTGCATGCAAGCGACTTTCTTTACAAAATATGCACCATTTCATGAAAAACGGGGTCTGATTTTTTTCAGTTATTGGTTGGTTGAGCTATTCTGGTAACTTATAAAACTATATTTAAATCCTTTAGGAAATAAATCATGGGATATAGGCAGTGTAAGTTGCTTTAAGTCTTACGTACATTTCACACAGGAATGATCCTGGTAGATCTTAATGTGTATATTTAATTGAATTTCTACTTTTTTCTGATGGATGCCTTTTTTGGAAATTTATTAGATAACTGAAAGTGAGTTGCAGCATCACCCCTGAGCAGACCATATGAAGAAGCCCTCTCAGAGTGCATTAGAGAAACTGTTCTGAACAGTAGATCATTTTGTTCAACAAATAACTTCTCTTCAGAATCCCTGTCCCATTCCTCCAGGGGCTTAATTCATTCTGCAAGAGACTGTGAATGCAGATATTGTGTATGACTTTTAATTCACTGGATTTTTTGTTTGTTTTTGTTTGTTCTTTTGCTAAGGTGGCAATATATTACCTCTCCACACTGATCCAGAGCGGCTTTACACATGTTATTCTAACCCAGTTTTCTGTGTCAATGTTAGGACATTCAGCAGAGAGAGAACTGGAATTTCAGGACCAGATTCTGATCTCAATTGCAGAGGTGTAAATCCAGTCTCAGTGGTGTTTCTTTGGATTTACACTGGTGTATCTGAAATCAGAATCTGGCCCTTAGTGTTCAGAATCGTGAATGAATGCCACCAGCATCAGGAACTTGTGAAAGCAAAGTCTTTAGTCGTGTTGCCACAGCAGTATCTGCCTAACGACTGCAAAGTCAAATTGCTCTAATAAAGATTTCATAAGCCCGATAGGAAGAATTTTCTATTCTGGTCCTAAAAGCACTACTGCATTCAAACCCATGTGGCAAGTGTCAATATACTTCCTATCCATTAAGTAAACTACCTGATAATTACTATCTCTAATTAGATGAATATATGAAGTTGGGAGCTTTCTCTGATGAGACCCAGAATCATACTTTTAATTCACACAAGTAGTCTTCACAACTTCCATAACATTAATTTCCAAAGTGAATTCAAGACAGATTTCTTCCTTCTGTCAAGTATTGAAGTTGAATCTGTAGGAATACTGACAGTGCAGAGCAGAGAAGTCACATGTCCAGTATTGAAATCTGTTAGGCAGCCTTGCGGGCATCAGTATCTAAATTCACCAAATTCTACAAGTTGGTCATCTAATCTTTAGCCAGTACCACTTTTTGGCACAAATCGTCTCCATATCTCATTGCCCAGGGGAAGATAGAGGATATTTATACTACCTTATTTTGGATGTTCATATTTCAAGGATGATCCTGCTTCCCATGCTGGAAGCATACTGGTGTGAGAATCCCATTGTAACAGATCTGTGGAACTTAGTATGATGAAGAATAGGAAAACTTATGTATGTATACTTGAAAATGTCCATCCTGCAAATAATAAGATTCACAGATCCAGTCCACCCTGGAGTCAGAGTTGGAAACTCACAAACAAAATTTCAGGTTTGCTTCTTTAGGGAAAATTACTTCCGTGTTCCACAATAGGAGAAACTGTGCTTTTTCTTACAAGTATAATTAACACAATCAGTAACATATGAAGGCAAAATGGAATTATCCTGACCCTGGAAGTTGTATCAGTTGGATGGAACTTCAAGAAACAGACTATTCCTCTGCTGCCATGACTGACAGGTCTAGCTCTGTCTCCAAGTTCCAAGAAGGCTGAAGTACACATTGTAACAGATCTGTTGATGTTATTACTTGAAAACAGACTGTTTCAGGTCAACACAGATACATTTTTCTGTTCCACAATGTACTACCAGCACTTTTTGTGCAAATTTCAGCCTCATAGACTACCAGACATTTCTTTTAAAATGTATTTATTTGCATTTTATCAAAAAAATCACTGCTTTGCTTTTTGATTCAACCTATGCTTTGTACGGCTAAAGACACATACAAGCTGGTTTCAATCATTCTGTAGTTCACCAAATATAGGCAGCTGGCCTATAAAAGCAGCCAGCTTCTGCTTGTTGTTTTAAGCTGATTTCAAATCAAATCTGGTAAACATATTTTCTTTAAGAGCCCACTTTTTTAGCATCTATAGTTTTACTTTTCACTTTATAATCAACTGCATCACCTCGAAAACCTCATTCTAAATGGGGCTTTCTCACAAACTTTTTGAAGAACACAGTTTAACATTCCATCTTCCTACTTGAACATGACAGTCATGTTAATTCGAAAAAGATGGTTTCCTATCTGCGGGGAGTATTGCAGCAAGTCAAATATTTACATGATTTATTCTTATTTCAGTGTTACAAAATGTTTGGCTCAAATGAAGATGAGCAACTGTCGTGGCATGCTGCACGAACAGCTTGTATGAATTTAGAAGGAAATCTAGCTACCATCCCAAATGAACAAGTGCAAGGTACTGTACCAGATATCATTCAATTAATGTAAAGAATTATAAATGCAAGTTTAAAGTGTAAATCTTCAGCAGCAGTAATATATTGTACTATTATTTGTCTGTCACTGATTACATATAGAATTAAGAAAAAATTTAGTTACATGAGACAAATGTATATTTGAAAGCATATACTGTAGATATGAGTGCCGCTATATACTTTTTAGTAGTAACAAGAAGCTGATAGGACCAAGGTACCATTCTATCTGATTGGGAGACTGATTTGATTACTGTGTTTTGAGATTTGTTATACTCAATTATTGTTATTTATCTGTCAACTTTTAAAGATTGTCACCTGTAAATTTAATCTGTTGAGAATTTTCCTCCAACCCTCCACCCCCTAACTCTTTTGCTTCATAATGACTGTACTTCATAATGACTGTTGCCAGCTTCCCAATCCATTGTGCCAGAAAAGTAACATTGGGACAATGTGAAGCTTCTAACAGCAAAGCATCTTTACAGCTGAAGTGACCTAAAACTGATATGAACTCTCCTGCTGATGATGAGATCAGGGCTTGTGGACATGTCCATTTCAAACTGCTTCAACTCCTAGTGTTGCCTCACTGGAAATAAGTTATTATGCACTTCTTTTGGGGGAGCTACAGGGTGGGACAGCACATGCAGAAGACAAAAAGAAAGTGAAGCAGGAAAATGTGACAGTCATAGAAAGGGAAACAGTTGTAAATGGATTAAAAACTCATAAGAAAATGTAAGAAATGCCCATGCCAGAGGCACTAGAATTCAGGCGGTGCCTCCCTCCCTCCCCTGCCATGTGGCCCTGGGGCAAAATTGCAGAGAGCAGCCAGCCAGAAATCAGAAGCAGCTAAAGCAGGGACCTCTGGACATTCCAGTCAAAACTGCAGAATGTTCTGTGACTTTCTCTGCCCTGTGCTGATTGGCTAATTGCTCCAACCATCCCTCTCCCTCCTCACACTTCACTCCATACTTGCCCTGTCCCCCTCACCCTCTTCCCTTCCCTTTCCTTTCTATTTAGCTGATCCCCTCCTAAGTAGCCCCCCCAAATAACAACTCCTCCCCTCTTCCTGTATCATCGGTTGCCTCTTGTCTTCTACTTAGATTTTTTTAAACTTTTTTGGGAGAGGGATTGTCTTTTTGTTCTGTGTCTGTACGGTGCCTAGCATGGAAGGGTCCTGGTCCATGATGGCCCTGGTCCGAAGCACTACAATAATAAAAATAATAAAGAACAACAACAAAAATAGGAAAAATGACTATGAAAAACAGCTGCTCCACCAACGCAATAGATATGAAGTTAAAAGAGCACAAATAGACAAACAGAGCCATAGTGAGAGAAGTAAATGGGGATATATTCTGACATATTCACAGTTACATTACTGTAAAATCAGAGTAATTCCATTACCTTCATGCTAATATATGATTTTCCATGATGGAGAAATCAGACTCCCAGTGCGGAAAAAAATAGGGATCAAATATGACTGTTTGATCAAAATGTGGTTGAATTCCCTCCAAAGGAAATGTCCCTGTTGTGACCACATTGTACGGATTCCTGAAAGGTTGCTTATGCACAAGGGTTGAATTCTAGGTAAGAAACATACAAATAATAGAACTGGTGGGACAAACCAATATTATTACTGGCAACAGAAGTGTGCAAGGAAGGGTTGATTTCCCGTTGCGCTTCCCAGTAGGACAACAGCACTAACGTTTGTCACACAAATCTACAGGTTTTATTCCTGGCAGGATAAGGCACAGGTGATGTTCGTATTAAGAAAATTTTGGAGGATATCCAGCTGGGAGAACAGAGAAACAAAAATGGCTATTAATTCAATGAGAATAGTAAGCTCCTGGCTGAAATTCTAGAAGCTGGTTAAGGTTAGCTTTGTGATAATCACCTGTTACTGACCAGACAAAAGAACAGAGCTGAGGCTTGTGTATGCTACAACTTTAAGTCTGTGACAAGTTAGTGAGATGGTTGGCCCTAAATTTGGTTTATGTCTGCACAAAATATGATTGATGCTGTGTTTGTAACTTTGGCAGCCAGCCATGTTTCAGCCTTGCCAGGGGAGGATGTTGGCCCATGTGTGTCTTCCAGTAACCAGAACACTATTACTTTGTTGAGTGGATGACAGGCCATTTATCTGTGTAACCAGTTTGGTTGGTCCCCTTCCTTTCCAGCTCTCTGTGCAGTTGCACAACCCAAAATACCTTGCTGCTCATGATGCTGTTTGTGCATATCCCCTCTGCATTCTACAACTTGCTGAGGCAGTTTGGGATACCTGCCTAGATTTTTCCAGAACGCAGAAATACAAATGTGGGTAGACAACGTGGCAGGTGCAGATGCACGAGCATGGTTGGCACATAGTTGTGTTTTCCACAAAAGAGCATTTACATTTAACTCATCTATATTGTAATCAGCTTAGGTGGAAGTATCAAGAACTGGTATAAAAACATGAATGAACTTGTAATGTGGGTGGGTCCCAGTGGTTCCCCAAGAAAACAAGGGGCAGGGGAGTGAGGGCAGTCAGGCAGTGTATGTTTCAAACACAAGATTCTTGTTGACCCTAAAGCAATTTTTTTTATTATTTCCAGAGATGTGATTTCCAGCTTCAATGCCAGCCCAAGCATCCCCAAATAAACCTTAGGAACAAAGATTGATGCACATATATCACACCTGTTCTTCATAAACTCTGCTGGCTTCCCATTTGCCTCAAAGCAGAGTTCAAAGTCCTAATCATAGGCTATAAAGCACTTGATGGAATAAGACCTAGGAACCTCAGAGGGGCAGCTTTACTAATCTGCTGTTGAGACTATTACTGTACTTGGAGAGTCAGACATATATCTGTGATATCTTGAACAAATACAAAAATTGTATGTCTGATTCCTTGCTCACCAAACTAACGACTTACCCTCCCAAAGTGCCTTTCCAATTTTGTCCAAAATAAAAATCTTCCCATCTTGTTCTTTTTAGTTGTTTTTCTGTTTCTTTTAAGTTAATGTTGAAATAATATCCATTTCTTTCACTTTCTCCACAAGACATTCATCTAAGTTTGCAAACTATCTGATTAGAAGGTTTATAAGATTCAATACTACAAGAATTTTTTGGACCATGCCTGGCCCAGTTCTGGCCACATCAGCAACTTCTCTGATGACAAAAAGCTGTGTTCTACTACTTTTCATGTAAAATGTTTTTCTTCTTTCTTTCAGCCTTTCTCACCTTCCATTTAAAGGATTCTGTGGTTGATATTTGGATTGGATTAAATGATATAAACCATGAACTCAAGTACCTTTGGACAGATGGAAGTGGAGTCTACTTTACAAATTGGGGCAAAGGTTACCCATCTGGACAAGTGGCATTATATTCATATGATAGCCAGGTGAACATCAATTACAAATTGTTGTTAGATAACTGTACCATAGTTACTGCTCAGTTTATTTCTGACTTAGTGAAGACATTTGCTGAGGCTAGAGCTGTGATACTGCAGGATTCAGGGCTTTCACAAGTGCAAAATGTGTTTAAATCTTTGATCAATTATATTTAGCAGAAGCCTTGCTCTTTGTTTATGGTGCTTGTCATACGTTTTTACACTGATTATTGGCTCAGCTTAAAAAAACCATTATTACAGCTGTACAGTAGGAATTCAAATAACTGAGCAGCTAGTGAAGTATGAGCAATATATTACAGGACACCCAGTAAGAGCTGCACAAGTAGGGTGTGTTGTGAAGGATTTCCAGCAGGATTAAGCTGCTGAGCTATCTTAATAAAGGGCCTGGACTGCTATGTCGCAAGGATGAGTCACCCCTGGTTGAACCAAGTTTCAGGAAAGAAGAGCAGTTTTAACTTGTGCACGTTTCCATGGCACCCCTGCCTTGTGGTGTTTGCTGTGGGGATAAAAACTGAATTAGTGCATCGCTTTTATCATTCTGACAGTGGTCTTCCCTAGCTGGCATTCTCCCTTTTGGGGCTTTGGGCTCCTACTGGAGTACAGGTTGCAGGGCCACTTACACAACAACATCTTCTCTCTCTCCTCCAGATGGGTTGAGATGCTGCTGCTGTGGGGGAGAGGCATGTGTTACCCTAGCTTCTGTAAATAACCATTTGACTTTTCAGAAAAAATCACTTCCTATATTTTCTCAGCATTCTAAAAAAAGACATATTCCATCCATCAAGTTCATCTCTCTGCTAATGCAAGATTATTTTGTACTGTGTGGTGGAGTTACAATAAGTAACTCCTTGGTAAGGAGTTGATCCTGCCACGGACTGCAGTAGGGGCAGGATCAGGCTTTGAAGTTGTAATACAATTTCAATATAACCTTGATTTTGATACCCTATGCCCCTCTCCAACTTCCTGAAAATAGCACCTTGATATCAAAATTTCTCACGTGTTATCCTGAACAGATGGAGAAGTGTTGGAGAAACTCTGAAGTTTATCAGACAAGGCATTTTTAAAATATGTCACTATAGAGGAAAAAATATTTTTTCTTTTCTGAAAAGTGTAGTGTTTTTATAAAGTCTCATCCTAAGAGTGGCAAGGTCTGTAAGGTTTCATTGAGAAATTGAGAAGTTCATATGCGAAACCATATGGTGGGGGAGTCTCAGAAGATTCCGTTTGCCGGGGGTAAGCATCGGAATGTGAACATTTCTCTGACACAGCTACAGAGTGCAGAAAATGCCATGCTCAACTTTTTAAAAATGTTTGCAGATGTAAAACATAGGCTCACAGAAGCTCTGTGGATTTGGAAGTCAGGGAAATGGAAATGCCATCTCAAGTCAGGTATCTCACTCTCATCAGTGGACATTCTTGAAAATTAGGGCCTAAGTTAGGGTTGCCAACTTTTGAATTGCACAAAACTGAACACCCCTGCCCCGCCCCAAGGCTCTGCCCCCCACTCACTCCATCACCCCCCCTTGTCACTCACTCTCCCCCACCTTCATTCACTTTCACCAGGCTGGGGCAGGGGGTTGGGGTACGGGAGGGGGCGAGGGCTCCGACTAGGGGTGTGGGCTCCAGTAAATGAGGGGTGCAGGACAGGGCTCTGGGCTGGGGCAGGGGGTTGGGGATGGGAGGGAGTGCAGGAAGCAGGGTCTGGGAGTGACTTAGGGTGTGGTAAGAGGCTCAGGGCTGAGGCAGGGGGTTCAGGGTGCGGGCTCCGGGCAGTGCTTATCTCAGGCGGCTCCTGGGAAGCAGCAGCATATCTTTCCGGCTCCTAGGCAGAGGGGCCAAGGGGCACTGCATGCTGCCTATGCCCACAGGCGCTGCCCCCGCAGCTCCCATAAGCCATGGTTCCTGGCCATTGGGAGCTGTGGAGCTGGCACTCAGGGTGGGGGCAGTGCATGGAGCCCCTGTGGCCGCCCCTGCGCCTAGGAACCGGACATGCCGGCCACTTCTGGGAGCTGTGCGGAGCCAGGGCAGGCAGGCAGCCTGCCTTAGCCCTGCTGCACCGCCAACTGGACATTTAGCAGCCCAGTCAGCAGTGCTGGCAACCCTTACTTAAGTGTTTCTAGTTTTGCAGTCAATATTTTGCACAGCTGCAACTATGAATTTGAAAGAGGGAGAAAAAAATTCAGAGAAGTGCATTGCTCCTTGCCTGTCCAGGATTTCTTTGGAACAGACAGCAGTATCCGTGTAGAGGGATCAAGCCACTTTTTCCTTCCATGACCAACTTCACCCAAGACCTCCCTCTGAACTTTCCCGTGGGATGCCCTCCATATTATACAACATGGGGATGGGAAGAGAATAGAATTTCTGTACTTCCCCCTTCTCTCAGCCCCCCACAATTGTTTCACAAGATTGATTAGGGAAAAATCACAGGCAAGTTAAGAAATAAGGGCAGTACACAGAGAACAAAAGCACATAGAAGTCACCAGCATAATGCCACCGTTACTGAATCTTAAAATGGCGCAGGAATGAAATTTAATTATATTCATGTCTACAGATATAAAAGGGGGAGGAGGTTTTCTCACTTGCTTCTGATTTATTTATTAACTGATTTGTGTATCCTTTTTTCCCCTAGGCTGACTGCGTCTTTATGAGAAATAGTCCTGTTAAGGAGGCAGGGAAATGGGTTGATGAAAGCTGTGGCAACAACAAAGGCTATGTATGCCAAATTAATAAAGGTGCATTTTTCAGAAATCTCATGCAAGATTTTTTGATTTGCTTGAGGATTAAATGCTGGATTTCCATTTGCATTATGTCACCACTATCCTTCACTTCAGTGGCTATGGGTAGAAAAAGTACTGTTTAAAAATATGACCATCAAAATCTTGGTCTACACACTAACTCAGCTTTTAAAGGCTTTTCTACATAGAGAAGTTCAACTCTGAGCTGTTCAAAAAGCTAATTTAGTTAAACCAGTGCAGACCCCTGTATATGATCACTGCCTATATCCACCCATACATTTACCAACACAAGATAAACCAATATAAGCCAGATGTAAATTGATTTACAAGTGTTCACATACAAGGTTGCACCACTTTAGCTAAATCAGTTTAAAATCACATCTTAAACCAAAAACTTGCGGAACTTTGTACGTAGACCAAACCTAGCCCAATGTAAATTAAACCGATGCAACTTCTGTGTGGACAAGCTCTTAATCCCTGGATGTATTCAGGGTCATAGTTCCTTAGCCTTTTGTTACTTGACTTTAGCTCTGCTCAACTAGCACAGTTGAGAGAGCATAATTTGGATTCTATGCTAGCCATTGTGCCATCATCAACACTGTTAGATACTGTCAATGACAATGTAAACTCTGCCCTCATTTGACACCTGTGAATCCTCACTTTCTTTAGTAGGTTTACAGAGCTTTAACCAAGACCAGAAGTCAGGAGTTAGAGGGGTCTTTTTTTATCCATGCCTTGCAATCACATGCAGAGCCAGCCACAATGTTGCCCTAACCACTTTTAAAAAACTGAAACGACTTTACATTCCTTTTTCTTCTTCTTCCTATAGACTCCAAGTTCTACCATTCATCAACAGCAGTCCCAGCCAACTTTATCCGTTATGGGAACAGTAGTTATATGTTCATTCATTCCAAAATGAAATGGGAAGATGCAAGGCGAAAATGCATACATGAGTCCTCTGACCTTGCCAGCATCTTCGATCCCTACAGCCACTCATTTCTGTGGCTACGAATGTTAAAGTATGGGGAGCCTGTATGGATTGGTCTGAACAGCAATCTGGTAAGAACATCTTTCTACTTTTTGTGATAATACAGCTCTCACAGTCCTTATCTTAATTCATTTTTGATCTCCTTAGATTACATATTGCCCTAACTACTTGTACATAGTGTCATTGTTCAAAGGCAGGGAATGTGCTTAAACTTTGAATCATTAATAATTAATCAGTATTAATCAGATTAAATCACACATACTCTGGTCTTATTCTTTCTGGCATTATGCTCTGTTTTTCCAGGCAAGTTTTTACTTCAGGTCATCTCACTATGGCTTTCTTCATATGGACCTACTGTCATGATTCCCCATGGGAAAATATCCTAACTTCTTTAGGTGTGCGATGAAAATTATTTATTTTTATCCAAAAGTATTTCTCTAAATAACACCTGAATTTATTTTAAACTAACGTTATTAATCTCAGGACATCTGTGCTGCTGAGAAGCTGAATAACTGGTGGGCTATCCAATTTAATTTATTTATATTGTGTTCCTCATTCTGGTATCTGGGCACTTTACAAAGATTAAAATGAACAACTATTGCAAACAGTTGGCACAGTCTCTACTTCTGCTTTCTGCACCCATTGATCAGACAAATTAAGGAAACACCAGAGTGAACAATGTCATGTACGACTTCTTCAAAACAAAACTTGGACACGAGCTAACTGGAGGATGGAGTGATGGTGGATTAATTTGCGAACTTCATATGCCACAGCATGAATCAAAAATTTGAGCCGTCTACTTTTGTTCTATACTTTTGAATGACAACCTCTGACAAACGACGATGGACAGACTGTAAATATCTATCTACTGGCAAGGGACTGAGTCTTGGTATTTTTCTGTTTCATATCATGCCAGAGATGACAGAGGTTAGGACAGTGAAAGAATTCCTCTCACAAAACTGACAGTGAAGCAATTATTGATGTCTGATTCATTGTTTCTATTAATTTATTTTGTTTTTAGACTGATGGACATTATGAATGGATTGATAACTGGAAGGTGAAGTATACTAAGTGGGCCAAAGGTGAGCCGAAACAGAAAATAGGCTGTGTTTATCTGGACCTTGAAGGATCCTGGAAGACGGCATCCTGTGATGAAAACTACTACTCTATCTGTAAATGGTCAGATGGTAAGCAATTGAATGTAACAATGGTAATAACAATGATTATTTATTTATATTGCATTGTGCTAGGGACTGTACAAATATATAGTAAATGACTGTACACTTTGATATTCAGTAACTAACAAGTAACTGCAGAAAGACAAGTGAGTGGAAGGGACTGAGTTTGGAACTGAGTTAGGGGAAAGATGGTGAGTGGGCACCAGGCCAGCGGGAATGGAAGCCAGTGGTTATTCCTATTTGCTTAGCTACTCAAAAAAGCTCACTGAGAACAATCATAGCTCATAAATCCAAACCCATCAACCCAGTTCATTAATGTAAAAACAAAGTAATTAGTAAAGCAGTACATTATTCCGTGTCGTGCTGTGCGCATAGGGAATGCCTTGTAAAACAGAGAAAACTATTGTTAAGTAATTCCTTTCAAATAGTGAATGTCAAGGTGCTGACCACCACAGTAAATTGTATGCTGCTTGAGTTAGAGACCATGTCGTCTTGGTTTTACAGCACACAGAGGGTATTTTGAATGTTTAACAGACAGTAGCATAGAACGATAGAAGAAAGCATTGCAGAGGCAGCACAGAGACAGCTTGAAATACTAGTAGTGGCGGAAGCAATACAGAAACTGAAAGAAGTTTGAACACAAAAACACAGCTCCAAAAACACAGGACTTTCTACCTCTTGAGTTACACAAGTATCTTCATTAGCTGTCAACTGTATTAGCAGGTGTTAGACTAGCCACCGACTAGAAAATGAGACAAACATTTGAATGTCATATATATCCAACAGAGGGCAGTGGTGTACACAAACTATGTGTAAAAATTAGGGCTGTTGATTAATCACAGTTAACTTACACAATTACCTCAAAATTAATTGTGATTAAAAAATTAATTGCGATTAATCGCAGATTTAATCACACTGTTAAACAATAGAATACCAATTGAAATTTATTAAATATTTTGGATGTTTTTCTACATTTTCATATACATTGTATTCTGTGTTGTAATTGAAATCAAAGTGTACTTATTTTTTATTACAAATATTTGCACTGTAAAAATGATAAATGAAATAGTATATTTCAGTTCACCTCGTACAAGTACTGTAGTGCAATCTCTTTGTCATGAAAGTGCAACTTACAAATTATAGATTTTTTTTTGTACGTAAGTGCACTCAAAAACAAAACAATGTAAAACTTCAGAGCCTACAAGTCCACTCAGTCCTACTTCTTGTTCAGCCAATCGCAAAGACAAACAAGTTTGTTTACATTTACGGGAGATAATCCTGCCCTCTTCTTATTTACAATGTCACCAGAAAGTGAGAACAGGCATTTGTATGGCACTTTTGTAGCCAGCATTGCAAGGTATTTACGTGCCAGATATGCTAAACATTCGGGTGCCCCTTCATGCTTTGGCCACCATTCCAGAGGACATGCTTCCATGCTGATGACGCTCATTAAAAAAATAATGCATTAATTAGATTTGTGACTGAACTTCTTGGGGGCGGGAAGGAATTGTATGTCCCCTGCTCTGTTTTACCCACACTGGCATATATTCCATGTTATAGCAGTCTTGGATGATGACCCAGCACATGTTGTTCATTTTAAGAACACTTTCGCTGCAGATTTCACAAAACGCAAAGAAGGTACCAATGTGAGATTTCTAAGGATAGCTACAGCAGAGGTTCTCAACCTTTTTCTTTCTGAGGCCCCCCCAACATGTTCTAAAAACTCCATGGCCCACCTGTGCCACAATAACTCATTTTCTGCATATAAAAGCCAGGGCCGGCATTAGGGGGTAGCAAGCAGTGCAATTGCCTGGGGCCCCATGCCTCAGCGGCCCCCACAAAGCTACATTGCTCAGGCTTCAGCTTCAGCCCCAGGTGGCAGGGCTCAGGAACCTGGGCATTAGCTCCATGTCGTGGGGCTTTGGCTTTCTGTCTTGGGCCCCAGCAAGTCTAATGCTGGCCCTGCTTGGAGGCCCCCCTGAAACCTGCTTGAGGCCCCATAGTGGGCCTCGGACCCCCTGATTGAGAACCGCTGAGCTACAGCACTCGACCCAAGGTTTAAGAATCTGAAATGCCTTCCAAAATCTCAGAGGGACGGGATATGGAGAATGCAACATTCCGATGCGGAAACTACAGAACCTGAACCACCAAAAAAGAAAATCAACCTTCTGACGGTGGCATCTGGCTCATATAATGAAAATGAACATGCATCGGTCCACCTGCTTTGGATTGTTATCAAGCAGAACCTGTCATCAGCATGGATGCATGTCCCCTGGAATAGTGGTTGAAGCATGAATGGACATGTGAATCTTTAGCGCACCTGACACATAAATATCTGGTGATGCTGGCTACAACAGTGCCATGAGAACACCTGTTCTCACTTTCAGGTGACATTGTAAACAAGAAGCGGGCAGCATTATCTCCTGCAAATGTAAACAAACTTGTTTGTTTGAGTAATTGGCTGAACAAGAAGTAGGACTGCAAATGTAAACAAACTTGTTTGTTTGAGTAATTGGCTGAACAAGAAGTGGACTTGCAAGGTCTAAATGTTACATTGTTTTATTTTTGAATGCAGTTTTTTTGTCCATAATTCTACATTTGCAAGTTCAACTTTCATGATAAAGAGATTGCACCACAGTACTTGTATGAGGTGAATTGAAAAATACTATTTCTTTTGTGTTTTTCACAGTGGAAATACTTGTAATCAAAAATAAATGTAAAGTGAGCACTGTACACTTTGTAATCTGTGTTCTCATTGAAATCAATTTATTTGAAAATATAGAAAACATCCAAAAATATTTAAATAAATGGTATTCTATTATTAACAGTGTGATTAATAGCAATTATTTTTTTAAGCGCTTGACAGCCCTAGTGAAAATAGAACTCTAGTTAAGAGAATTATTCACATGATGTACAGAACACTAGATAAAAGCAAGAAAAAAAAGTTTGATAGTTAAGGAAGGCACAAAAGTTGAATGTTAAGTCTCTTCCAGTGTGTACTTGAAGGAAGGAGCTTTGGTTCATTACTGAAAGTCTGTTTAGTATAAAACACACAGTAAAATCATCTGCTGGAGTCTGTGACTTATTAATTTTTGAGTTATCCAAAGAAAAAAAACTGTTTTTCCTGTAAAATAATCTTCTGTTTCTTCAGATCTGGTGGGCAAAAGAATGTAGGCATTTAATATTGAAGCCATTTGACTTATTTTCAGTGTTATAGAGTAGTGCATTTTAAATATGGAATAATTGATACCTAAGTAAACACACTTTCCACATGTTGAAGATCATCTTTCTTTGGCTAGATTAAGAAGAACAACCAGTGTATTTTTAAATAGTTACATTTTAATTGTGCAGTGTTGCTGTAGCCATGTCGGTCCCAGGATATTAGAGAGACAAGGTGGCTGAGGTAGTATTTTATTGGACCAACAACTTCTGTTGGTTTCAAAAGCTTGTTTCTCTCACCAACAGAAGTTGGTCCAATAAAAGCTTTTACCTCACCCCACCTGGTCTCTCTAATGTTTTAGTTAGTTATTCTTTAATGGAAGTGACGGGCTTACCCCATCTGCAATACATCCCCATTAAAGGTGAACATAAACATTTTATTTAAAAAGATGTTAAAATCTATTCACAATCCTGTTCATCATCGCAGTGCAAAATCATTATATTTTTAAACAAAATATTTGAAAATCCATTTCCATTTTACTTACCTGCCAAACCTTGAAGGATTTTGTGTTTTCATCTTCATAAATTACTAGTATTGCAACTGCCTAAAAAGATTATTTTCTCTCATGGCTCGATGATGATTGAAATGATAATAGCTATTGCCAGGGAAAACAGGAAAATCCTGAATTCAGGTCTTAGTAGATAAGTAAAATAAGAACAGATTTTCTTGACCCAGAATACTGGGTTTTAAAACATAAATGCATTCCTGATATTTAGGCTACACAATATATATTCTCCTACTTGTGTGAGATTTTAAACATTTTCTATTTACTGCAATTTTTAAGTTAATAATTTTGGCCCTATTCTGTGCTGTCTTCATCTGCCCCTTAAACTCAGCCATTGATGTCAACTGAGCTGCTCTCTTGTTTCAAGAGTTGTATTGGTTTATGGCCTGATTTTACCAAATTTAGGCCCTAATTCAGCAAAGCCCTTAACATGGGACTTAAGTATCTTCTTAAGCCAGTTTAGGTGTTTGCTCAATAGGGATGGACATATGAATGTGCTTAAAGATAAGCATGTGCTTAAGGGCTTTGCTGAATTAGGTGCTTAGAGCATAAAATGCAGCTGTAACACTAATCATTCACCAGTCTGAGATTTTCCCACTATGATATAATAACAAGGAATACAGATTTTCAAAGATTATTTTATGATTAAACAGCTGTTATGAGAGTTTCCTGGTGTCAGATGAGTATGTGCTAGTCATGGTAAAAGTGTGTGAGAGAAACCTGTTCATTAAAATGTTTTATTAATTACAGTTTATGTTTTATTAATTTAAACAGTTAAAGCCCCCACGGATCCTCCCCAGCTCCCCGGAAAGTGCCCTGAGTCAGAACACAGATCATGGATCCCTTTCCGTGGTCACTGCTACTTCATTGAGTCTTCATCTACGAGAAACTGGGCCCAGGCCTCCTTAGAATGTCTTCGATTAGGTAAGTGTCCTTTCAAACTAGAGGTAAGATGCACACAAATCTATTATTTTTTTTATACATCACTATGAATGTATCAGTGGCTATGAAAGTGCTACGTATTATCATAATTTAAAGACAAATTCCTTGTCTGCATTAATAATAAAATCTCTGGGTTTTTTTTCAAATCTCATTTTACATCATTTATACTGTGGGCCTGATTTGCCGCTAAAATACGTATGTGCCATTGAATGAATAGAATTACAGAAGCCTGTCTGGGATAATACGCTGGTAAATTGGGACCATTGCTTACTTGTCTGGGGACGTGAATCTTTATGTACAGTCAGTTTCAGTGTCTGATTCTCATGTACTAGTTAAAACAGCTGTTGTATTTGAATTTCTAAAATTACAAAGGAACGGTACGTTCATTCTTTGTTTTTGTTTTGTGTTTTTTTAATCATAGCATCCTGTTTATATCATGATTTGTACAATTTTTTTATTAAAACAAGTTTTTGCCAAAAACTACTTCCTAGTGTCCCTTCGAAAACAGAAATACCCCTCAAATGCACAACTCTGGTTGTAGCATATTTTTATGGTTACGACAGGTGTCACCAGGTGGCCTACATACACACACAGTCTTCCAAGTTCTTTTTCTTAACATGAGAGAAAATGTTAAATCTTGGGACAATATACTATATGTTGTTAGTTTGGTTATGCACGTTTTTGTCTAGAAGGAGCTGTGCAGACAGCAGGAGAATTTGTTCTCTGCCTTGGTCTCTGACTGGAGTCAGTTCTTGAGGCAGAGTTGCTACTTGGGAACCAGGCACTAGTGTTGGGCTGAGATTCCTGAAAAAAGGGATTTCCTGCCTGCTGTTTGTCCACCTATGTTCAAGGACTGGTCTATGTATAGATTAAACAATTACAGTAGAATATACCCGGACTCCACATCACTGATTTTTCCCCCCCTCTTCTGAGAAGCCAATCTGCAAAGGCTACAGACACTTGCTGCTGATTGGTAGAGTGCTGTCAAAAGTACAAAAATGTCTAGCCTCAAAATGATATGATTTAATCATTTGTGTGATACCTAAACTTTTCAAAGTCCATTTCCTCTTCTGCATTTGTGAAAGTGTTTCCTGAGTCTGCCTATAATAATGACTGCAGTATAGAAGACTAAAGATTCATGTGTTTTTATATTTGGGATACAAAATTCACACTGTCACTCCTCACCCTCTGGGCTTCCTATATTTATAATCACTCACCGCCCAATTGGTATCCTGTTAATTCCCCACCTATAGTGGGATTTGGCCTCAATTATAATTGCACCTATGTGAGGGCAGAATTGGGCCCTAAATCAATAGTAGTACAAAGTGCTTTTATTTTCTATGATTATATATTAGTTCACCTTATTTCTACAATTATATATTACCTGGATAAACCTCTCCAAGACAGCAGAATCAAAAATAGTTAATTGAGGCACCATCACATCATATCACATACTATCCACAGCCATTGCCACACAGCTGATTTTGGGTCCCAGCCACAAACTAAAAGAGAATTGGCTGCACTTTATCAACATTTAAAACATTCCAGTCCTTACATCATTATGCTGCTGATTATCTTTCCTGGAATACTATTGAACACAGTGTAGGAATTCCTTGGCTCTATCAGTACAACATGGAGAGTTAATAGCTGTAGTGTAATGACTGGAATTACAGGTAGATAATTAGCAGGATGCTAATTGGTTAGTGAGTGGCCAAGAATGTGGAGCACAGAGGGGGTATGGAGGAACAATGCAAATGCTGTATCCCCAAATATAAAGATATATGAATTGCTGATAATAGCCCACCTTAATTGATTAGTCTCATTATAGTTGATATGGCAACACCCATTTTTCATGTTCTCTCTGTGTGTGTGTGTGTGTGTGTGTGTGTGTGTGTGTGTATCTTCCTACTGTATTTTCCACTGCATGCATCCGATGAAGTGGGTTTTAGCCCATGAAAGCTTATGCCCAAATAAATTTGTTAGTCTCTAATGTGCCACAAGTACTCCTCGTTCTTTTAACAAAGGCTGTGACTCAGATGAGTTATATAGAAGTTCAGAAAAAACTTAATAAAATTATAAATGTGCTAGTTGTATCATATACAGGATGAAGTGTATATTGTTTTGAGGCTACAGAATTGATACACATATTCTAATATTTGACTGCAAAACTGATAAACTTTGTAAATCTTGTGGGCAAAATTCATCCAAACACTGTCACAAAATTCATCCAAGCAATGTCAGTCTCACAACCTGCTGCAAACTTTACTGGGAATTTCTAGTCAAATCATCTTTGTGAATTTACAGCACAAGTTTTTCCAGATACTAGAAAATGGTGCAGGTTTTTAATCTATTTTAAAACCATGTATCTAACACCAGAAAGCACCTGAATCCCACAAAAGAAACACTAAGAATTACTGAGCAGCTGTTCTATTGCCAGCTGCTATGAGTTTGAGAAATATGTATGTAGCAGTGCATGTATTCCAAAATCTTCAGATTTTGGCAATCTTAATCCTGCTATTATTGGCTTTCCACACTTTTGTGTCTGTGCTGCAGTGCTTTTCCTTTACTGTCCCTAATTGCCAGTGCAAGGCCAAAGGAATATTCATTGTAAACCCACGCCACAGATGATTCATGTGCTCTTACAAATTTCACATAATCTGTAGAAACAACCAGGAACTTTTTAAAAATAAATATTTTATACTTTCACAGGTATAATGAGATTGAGAGCGAGGAATACTGCACATAATTATACAGGAAATGATGTGGGAGTAAGATTTGTTCATAAAACCACTAAAATATCTGTATGTACCAACCACCATAATATGCACAAGTAGTATCTACCAGCCAAGTTCTTGCAAATGCCTCGTGAGATCGGAAAAAAACCTTGTGAGAATTCTTGCTAAGCAGCCAAAATCTTACAAATATTTTTCCAGGAAACCTTTCACTTCAGCTCCCCCTCACACCCATCAACCTACCAAGGGGTAGGTGTCTAGTATAGATGCAAAAAATCAACTGCCGATCGCTCTAGCGTCGGCTCCGGTACTCCACCTCAACGAGAAGCACAAGGGCAATCGATGGGAGAGTGTCTCCCCTCGACACACTGCAGTGAAGACATAATCAATCTCTCCTCCCTCACCCCCCGCCCCGTAGTGTAGACCAGCCCTTGGACTCATAGACTTTAAGGTCAGAAGGGACCATCATGATCATCTAGTCTGACCTCCTGTACATTGTAGGCCACAGAACTTCACCAACTCCCTCCTGTAATAGACCCCTAACCTCTGACTGAGTTACTGAAGTCCTCAAATCATGGTTTAAAGACTTCAAGTTACAGAGAATTCACCATTTACACTAGTTTAAACCTGTAAGTGACCCGTGACCCCTGCCCTATGCTGCAGAGGAAGGCGAAAATCCTTCAGGGTGTCTGCCAATCTGACCCGGGTGAAAATTCCTTCCCAACCCCAAATACGGCGATCAGTTAGACCCTGTTTATGTGGGCAAGACCCACCAGGCAGATACCTGCAAAATAATTCTTTATAGTAACTCAGAGCCCTCCCTATCTAGTGTCCAGGCCGTTGGAGATTTTTGCAATTGGCAGTCGTCTAACACCGGGTATCTTTGAGGGAGGGGAAAAAGGAACAGCTTTTCCAACTTTGGACCACAAGAAGGCCTGGGGACCAGGCAGCAGAGTGATAGGCCCCTGACTGGCCCAGTGGTAACATTTCTTGTGATGGATGCTCCTCTCCCCTTTTCTATTTACCCCACAACAATACAGGGCTTTCATAAATTTGTAGATTTTAGGTGAAATTACCTTTCTAGTCATGATGTATCTGATGATAATGAACAACAGTGAAGAAATTAAGCCGAATTATTAGCAAAATTTATAGTATCAAAAATTAAATTGGCAAACATCTTATAAAGTAGAACAGTGCATACATACCAGTATGATGAAAGTAACCAGTGTAGGTCCTGGGGTGGGAAGGGAACATTTACACTGAAAAGAAAAATTAAAGGACCATATCCTGCAATGATTCCCATTGTTTTCACTGGGAGTTGGGCACAAAAATCAATGGCAAAATATGGGCCCACATGATTATTGATTTAAAACTGTCATAACACTTGAAAAGACAAGAAAAGGCTCTCTCAACGGGGGGAATATATTCCATTGTAAACTCATCTCCAAAATGATTGTTTCCTGATGCTCTGTAGGTGCCTTTTTGGTTTCAGTAGAAGATTCGGCTGAAGCCAACTTTCTGGCGCACAACCTAGAGCCACTTGAAGAAAAATCATCGACTTTTTGGACAGGAATGTACAGAAATGTGGACGGTAAATTTTTTCTTGTAATACTTATTCCCAGATGAATATTTGTCATAAAGATACTGAGTGTCAAATATTTCACATTGCACGTTGGTGTAAGACATAAAGAGATAAAGCAGGAAAGGAGACATTTATATATTTTACCTACTATTGTAGGAATGAAGGTCATAGGTATGACCAGTCAGTTGATTGTAATAAAGTGGATTGGAGGGCAAAGTTACTGTAACTGGTAAGATATAAATGAAAAAATAAGTAGAAAGAGTCCTTTCTCGAACAAAGGGTGGGGTGGGGTGAGGTGGAGAGGCTCTGGACAGAACCAGGAACTGAGAGAGTGAACATAGGGCTCTTTGGACTATGAGAGTTAAGCAGTGGTGCAAGTAGGTTGCCTTAGTTGTTCATCAACTAATATAAAAAGAATCCATTAAATGAATGTATGGCTAAACGTTGGCCTCTAACTTTATCTTTAAATTAAAAAGTAGCTCAATCTAGTACCCGCCCAGAGTCAAAACTCCAGTTTAACTATGACAGTCGAAGACCAGAAGCAGATCCATCACGACGGCTCCTACCCTTTTCACTTCAGAAAGTCTAAAACATGATTCTTGTGGCCAAGTGGGGTGAGGATGCATCTGGTTCAAGCAGCTCGTGATTCTCGGAGCACAAATGCAGCATCTTGGGGCCAGAGTTTCTGAATCGGAAGAGCATTAAGAGATTAAATTATTTATAGAGATAACAGGCTTACCTACAACTGGCTGTCTTGATCTTCCAGTTGATGGAGCCAGTCTCATGGTAGGAGGAAACCAACATCACTGGAACAACAAACTCTTTTGCTTGTGACCTATTTTCCAAAGGAGGTAGAGGAGGCCTATCATTCCTTAGATGCTAAAGAGATTACCCCTGGAAGGCAGAAGGGGTTACGATAGTTAGACCTGGCTGCAGTGACTGAATCTTCTCTCATGAGAAGCATTGATACTCTAGCTGAGTGTGTGAGGATTGTCTAAGTATTTGCCTAACAGACTCAAAGATGGCGAATTTCATGAGGCATCTAGACAGACCCTCTTCTGAGTGCTGCATGGGACCCCAAAGTCATGGTACACATTGGTACCAGTGATCAAGAGCAGTGGATAATACAAATCCTGGAAGCTAAATTTAGATGACTAGGAAAGAGGCCTAAGTCGAGGACCTTTGAGGGGCTTTCTCTGAAATACTTGCAGTTCCATGAGCAGGGCCAGCTGGATAGGAGAAATGTCAGAGTCTCACTGTGCAGGTGAGAAGATGGTGTAACCAGGAGATGTTTAAATGTATTAGACACTGGAGAACACTCTGAGGAAGAGAGAGCCTATATAGAATGGATAGGCTCCACCTGACACAAAGGAGAACACTGGACTGCTGGCACAGAAAACTGATGAATTTTTGTGGGGATTATTTTAAGAGGGAAGTAGGGGGCATCTGAAATCTGAAGAGCACTCAACTCAGACAAAGATATTTTCTAGGGATGTCTGTAACTGAAAAGCATTTCTTTATCCAGCACAGGATAGGGCAAGAAATACAGCCTAATTGGTGGAGGGAAAGAATGAGCTCATACAGATAAATTCCAGAAAAGTAACAGGCATACTAAGGAGCTAAGGGAAAAAACGGATACCCCGAGAAAAATAAAAAATACTAATGTAAGAGGTATAAATGCAAAAATAGAAGATCAACATAGAGTTCTTGGCAATGGAAGACCTATAACTAGACCTGGGTAAGAGCCAGATTTTCCATTGTGCGGGAAATTTGGCAATTTTTTCTTTTCCTAAACTGAATGAAAACAAAAAAAGTAGAAATTTCCTGTAAAACAAAATCCCCCCTCTCCAATGTTTGAGGTTGATCAATACATTTTGTTCTGGTTTTGACCTTTCTTAACTTTAATATATAAACATTAATTTCATTTTGAAAAGCCAGTATAAGGCGGGAGAGCAGAGTGTAATAAAAAGGAATAATAGGTTGTAAACTGGTCAGTCATGAAAAGAAAAGGTTTAGAGAAGTAATTGCCTGACATCTTAAGTGATTGCTTGCTTCTTAAAGCACTTCATTCTAGAGCACAAAGAAGGAGGCTATTCTTGCTTTAGTCTTAAGAAACACACAGGAGCTGATTCAAGAACTAACTATTGTTGTTCCACTAAACAGTGACTATAATTAAATTTATCATATTCAGGGAAATAAATGTACCAAAATCTAGCACAGTGACGCCAAGCGGGAGATTTCAAAGAAATGAGGAAGCTGGTTATAAAACCTTAAATTCAACAGTAAGGAAATCTGTAGACTCAGCATGGAAGTTGTTTAAACATTATTTAAGGACAAGGAAAGAGGCATGTCTGTAACAAAAAGGAAACAGCAAGGCGAACAAACAAAAAGTCCCAGTATGGCTAAATAACAAAGTTTAAGAGGTTTATTCAAGTAAACAGATAATCTGTCAGAAAATGGAAATCCAGCCCTTCTGAAGCCAATAGGAGGAAACATAAACTATGGCAAGTAAAATGAAAAATGGAAATTAGAAAGGTTATGTGGGATTTTGATGAGTAAATAGTCATAAAAATAAATAACTTGTAAATCACAGAAGATAAGGACATTTCAGAGAAGCTAAATGATTTATTTCCATCAGTGATCACCACTGGAAGAATAACCAAACAAAATAATAAAACAGAGGTTGTTGTGAGGGATACCTTCCCTGAGCCTGCTTTTCTCAGGTAATCTATGAAATTCGTGACAGGTTGAGGCTTTGAGACCTTCACACCTCTCTAATACACATACCTCTTTTTGGGGGGGCATTTTTCAAAAACTATAGAAATGTGAAATTCTCTGAAGTGCCCTTGAATTTTTTATTCTTGTTATCAAAAAGTGAATGACCATTAAGCTGTTTAATATTCAGTGTATTTCTAATTAACACTAGGACAGTGGTTGTGGCTAGACAGCACTGCAGTGGATTTTGTCAATTGGAATGTTGGAGAACCCTCAAGTCAACAAAATGAGCACTGTGTTGAAATGTATGCAAGCTCTGGGTACTGGAATAATATTTATTGCTCTTCCTACAAAGGATATGTTTGTAAAAAACCAAAAAGTAAGCGATGAGTTTAATGTATTGTGTTTATGGATTTGTTTCATTTGTAATGTTTATAGTATGCATACTCTTAATAGATATGTGCTGCGTAGAGTACATTTGTGATAGATAGCCTTTGTGTGTTTATACACAATACAGAATACACACATACATAGTATGAAAGAAAGGGTCACGCTGTCAAAAAGTAGGTGCATTCAAAAAATGGATGGCCAACTTCTGTTTCCAAAAATGCATGCATGCAAATAAGGAAATTTGTACTTACACTTGCAAAATTGCCCATATAGTTACAATAATTATGTGTGCAATTGCATGGGCGCTGTTAGGATTGCATTTTTTGCACACAGAATTTGATCCATTCCTGAAAATTTTGTCCTCAAGAAAAAATACTTATATCTTAACCTAAAGCTAATTTTTGTGTTTTTTTTTTCTCTCTCTCTCATACACACACGCATGCACGCACTCGGCACTCTTTCTTATATGAAATGAATATTCATTAACTTCACTTCTTTGTATTGCAAGAATATTCTTTCCTGAAACATGTTAGGGGAAGATGAGTAAACCAGAAAAGGAAAAATTGATCAGGGAAAAGCAAATAGCATTGGTCTAAGTGTACAAAATTTAGAAAGTACTTGAAATAATGGGATGTGCAAACTCAGGAACAAATCAGAAGCAAACCTGTCCTGTGGACTCATGTTCATATACTCCAGTATCCGGTGTCACTGGTAGTGCTTAGAAAGATTTGTGCTTTACCATTTCCACCTCTTGGGTGTCAATATTTATTTTCTTCATCCTACTTTGTGAAGATGGTATCCATTGCTCTAATTAAGGATGGCTGCACAAATTAAAGTAACAGGAGCATTACCTGGAAAATTTGCCCATTATTTAAACGGAACCTTTTTTTTGAAAAGTCAGACTCTTGAATTAACTTATTTTGTATCATTTCGATACATCTCCACAGCACCTGGTTTTTGTCATGAATCAGAAATACCATGAACAATTGCTGTACTTCTGATGCAGGTCAACCAGGAAGCAATGGACATTTTATAAGAGTGCCTATTTTTGCAACATTTCCGGTTCAATTCAATTTTTCAACCAGACAAGTTCAACTGAATCATTTGAGGTTTGCTGTGACCAATCCTACCTCCCAAAAGTGCAAAAGGAGCCAAGTATGTGGAGGGAGCATTTCTCCCACACTGCATTGTAATGGCAAGTTTCTTGTAAACATGCTCTGTTCTAACTGTTGCAAAATGCATTCAGTTTTTGAAATGTGCCTAGTTCCTCTATATGAAATGAGGGAAATCCCATTACCCTTTTTTATATAGCTGCTCCTGAGTACACAATCATCTGACTTTCTCCTGACTGCTGATGAAAGATGTTTTTTATATTATATAAACAGCCTTGCAAAATTGTCACAAAAATGTAACCGACCATCCACAAAATCTATTCACCTGTACTTCAGCATGATGATTAACAATAGAAAAACAAATGAGATTGTATTTACCTATCAAAAATAAATAATAGCCCCAGGTGAGTGAATAAGTGGAATTTTGCAAGGCTGTGATAATTCCTCATTTTACAGTTCAGAGAATTAATGTCAGCATGTTAAATTTAAACCTGCTTTTTCTTAGAGGCTGTAAAACATAGATCTATAACTGCAGTCTTTCTTTAACTGAATATTTTCCATTGCCCATGTTTACATAATTTCTACCCAAATTACTGAGAACTCTGGAAATATTTCCATTCTGTGTATGCAGTTGAACTTCATTTGATAAATAAGCAAAAAATATTGGGGTGTTACAACTAATACAAAGATGTCACATAGGACCCAATCCTATGCAAACATTTACTGCCAGGCCTAGTCCTTACTGTGACTTCTTTAGAATAGTAATTGCTGTGCCCGGTTATAATCATACGCAGGATTAGGCTCGTAGGCCACATTCCTACAAGCTGCTCTGTGAAGTGAACTGCTGCATATGCAGCACTCCATGGACTTCAGTGTAGCTCTGCACTGGTGCAGGGGTCTGTCACTATGGAGCTCACAGCAGAATCATTTCAGGTTCATTGCATATTTTGTAACTATATTAGATTCATTTATCATATGTTGCTACTGGTAAAAATATTGTATTTATTCAATACCAGAAAGTCCCTTGCCCTGTTCAGTCATTTTTACAGTATATACTAGTATGTGTTAATGTACAATTTTCAGTGTATAAATGAAGACTTTTAAAGTTGCTGAGTAACTGTTTTTCTTCTGTTTTAAAGCTGTTGAAGTGCAATCAACTGAGAAGCCCCCAGACAAGAAAGGTAGGATTACTTTCTTTCAAATAAATAAAGAAAAAGCCCAAATAAAAGCATTAGTATATATTATACCAGATTGTCATATTTTATATTATAATATCACATCATATCTTTTTAGATGCTTAATGGCCATCAAATGCATTTCCTCGATAATAAAACATCCATAATACCCCATTTATGTCCAAATGCAGAACTTTTCCCTAAAATTGGACATAATGTTGTGTTAAGCTTTATAAATTGTGCTGTTTCATATGCTTTCTGATTTTGCCTTCTGCATTGTCAGCAGGGCTGGCTCCAGGGTTTTGGTCGCCCCAAGCAGCCAAAAAAAAACAACAAAAAACCTGCGATCACAATATGCAGCAGCAATTCGGCGGAAGGTCCTTCGCTCCGAGTGGGAGTGAGGGACTGTCCGCCGAATTGCCGCCGAATAGCTGGACCTGCCGTCCCTCTCCGGAGTGGCCGCCCCAAACACCTGCTTGCCAAGCTGGTGCCTGGACCCGGCCCTGATTGTCAGTCACTAATTATTTGGAGATGATAAAGCATTCATGCATAAAAATAAACTACAGTACTATTTCTAAGTACAGGATTGCATTCTATAATCAGATGCCAAGTGCGTGGTTTCTAGTAATTTGCTTTGCATTCATTTACAGCAGTGAAAAAGGAGGAGAAGATTCCTGAACCTAGTCACAACAAAACTGGGATTGTAATTATTGTGGTGATCCTTATCCTAGCAGGAGTTGGCCTTGCAGGCTATTTCTTCTACAGGAAAAGAAAGAATCACATGGCAACAAATGACAGCTTTGAAAACAACCTGTATTTTAATACTGATGCAGTTCCTGGAACTAGTGACACAAAGGATCTTGTGGACAACATTGAGCAAAATGAACATGCTATTCTCTAGTGCGATAAATTAAAGATGGGCCTTGTTTTAATAAAATTATGCAACTGGGTTACCTGAAGGTTTAAGACAAAGCTATTTTCTCCTGTGCAAATCCTGTAGCAGTCACTTTTTCGGCATCTGCATATTTTTTTATATATACTAGCAGCAGCAATTACTTCATTTCCTAATCATTCTATAGTTGTATACAATTCCAGAACTACTTTAACAGGAGCATTTCTTATGAAAAATATAGTGCTGACTAATTATGAAATGGAGCAAATGGATACACTTAAAAGAACGAAAATGAAACACAAGCCAATGTGAATAAGCCTTCAAAGCACTTGTTTCTTCATAATGCCTGCATCACTCCCATGAGTGTTGGGCTTCACATCAGTGCAGTCTCTCCAAACTGCTCAGCAAGCATTTGTCTCATTCTGTTAATCATGCACGTATTCCTGGAAACCTCACTACAAGGGTTTGGCATTGGGTAGCTGATGACACTGTATTTGAATACATCCCATTTTAAAAAATGCTCTATGTGGCATAATTTCAGTTCCTGTAATCTCAGACAGCATACAGAGCCAAATATGCAGTTCCCCTCCATCTCACACCCACTCAGGGGCTACCCATAATCAGGGTGCAGGCCTCTGGAGCCCAAGCAATGTGGCTGGCAGACACTACCAGCACCTCTTACTGGCCACAGAAGGAGTCTGTCTGGGTAGCATGATGATGAGACTGTGGCAACACCTTCCTGCATACCAGTATAGGTGTTGGTTGGAGGATACAGACTATGCATATTCTAAAGATGCAGTAGCAATGGACAACTCTCAGGACGCTCCTCATGAAACACTGCCACTTAGATACTCTTTCTCCATAATACAGTTTAGCCTTGTAAGAGAGATCTCAGCCCTACAATGCGATAACTTTGCTAATGCACCTGTCTTCCCTATTGCTCTAGCAGATCAGCTGTTTCTTTCTATAATGTTTAAAGAGTGAAATATTTCAGGAACTTTAGCTTCCCAAATGATCATTTTATAATCTGATTTTTGTATATCTTGTAAACTGTAAATCATGTGTGCAGTAATTTTTTTCCTCACACAGATATGAATGTGTGAAAGGAAAATTTCCTTCGTTTATGCATTCAACTTTAGTTCTGTGAAATAAACAGTAACAGACTGTGACTTTTTAATAGTTTTGCATTTTTAGAGTACGTAACTCACTATTCACATTGAAACCAGTAGGAAAAATAAAGAGTTATTCATTAACTAATACTGACCTGGAGCAATACCAGCTTGTGTTGTGATCAAGTAATATTAGCGGGCAAGGCAACAGTAAATAAGGGGCAACATCCAGTTGAATGAATGTTGAAATGAAATTGAATATGCCAACAATTTTTGTTTAGCTTGCGTGCATATTTCATTGTGGCTTACCGGATGGCTCCCTGAAACCTTAGATGTTGTGTCCAGTCCTCAAATTATCATATTGCTATCAATCTTATTTCTTATTTCCCTTTCCATAGTACTTCTCTCTTTCAGAACAAGAGAGCTCTTAGAAGTTGCAGAAAGGCCCTTCTCCAAGCAGTGTGAGGAGTACTACAGGGAAGGAGACCTAAAGAGAGAAACCTGCATGCTAAGAAGTTATTTTGGAATGAGAGTTTTACTAGAGGAACATAGGCCTCTCCTGCTAGATCCTGATTCAAAGCCACCTGATGTCAATGAGGGTCTTTTTCACTGACTTCAATGAACTTTGGATCAGAGTCATGGAGAGAAAGTCTACCATGGAAAAGGTGGCACCAGCCAGAAGAGATTTGAAAGGGATAATTGGAGCAGGAAAAGAAACAAGGCCATATTTATTTTTATTGTAGTAACATCCAGAGGCCCCAGTCAAAATCTGGGCCTCATTGTGCTAGCTGCTGTACGACGACAAAGGTAGACAAGGTCTCTGTCTGATTTGAACCAAGCCACAAAAATGAAAGTGACAATAAGAGGGAAGGAAGGAGAGAAGAAAAGGAGGGAACTAGCTTCTGAGTGCTCTGAACGTCATCCCCACATAGAGTGAATTAGAAGAGACATGGAGCTGACAAAAGGAGGGATAAATTTAGCGAGTTTTGTATCCAGAAGCAGTGGTTACATTCTCCTAACCACCAGTGAAATTCACCCAATGCAGAGGGCCTGCAGAAGGTCTATGAGCATTTGTGTCCCATCTGAGCCCTCAAGATAGTGCTTTTATCTGAAGTGCAGATGAAAAAGGCATGTCTGGCTATAGTTACTACCTGAGTATTCAGTATCAAGTTTGGATCTAACAATACTGAATGTATCATGCCACTATATAAATCAATGGTATGATGTTCATCTAGAATATTGTATTCTGTTCTGGTCACCTTATCACTAAAAAGATATAGCAAAAATAGAGGAGGTTCAGTGAAAAAATAATGTAAATCTCTCTCCATTTGAAGACAGATTGAAAACTCTGGATTGTTCTCCTTAGAGAGAGGATGAATGAGAGAGGTCATGGTAAAGATGCACAAGATAACAAACTTTGAATAGAAGGTATATCAGGATCTTCTGTTTGCACTACCACAATACCAGGACAAGGGGGCATTCAATGAAACAACAAATTTAAACAGAATACTTTTTCACACAACACCAGTGGAAATCATTGTCACAAGATACGATCAAGGCTGAGCTTAGCACGATTCCAAAAGGATTGGACTTTTATAAAGATAAGAATATCCATATTCCATCATTATAATAGTATGTAAAAAGACGAGCTTTGGGAAGGCTATAAATCAACCTGTGGCCGTCAGGGTAATCCATTGGCGGGCTGCCAGACAGTTTGTTTACATTTGCATGGCCGCTCACAGCTCCCAGTGGTCATCGTTCCTGGCCATTGGGAGCTGCGAGAAGTGGCAGCCAGCATATCTCTGCAGCCCACGCCGCTTCCCGCAGCTCCCATTGGCCGGGAACTGTGAACCGCAGCCACTGGGAGCTGTGGGCGGCTGTGCAAATGTAAACAAGCTAGCAGCCTGCCAGCGGATTACCCTGATGGGGCACCCACCACAGCTATAAACACTCATGCTTCAGTGCATAGACCAAACTCTAACTAATGGGTTAGGTTGAAACTTCATCTGTGGGCAGATTACTATATAATTGCCTACTGCAGGATTTCTTTCGTCTTCTTACAAATCATTTGGTACCGGCCACTGTCAGAGACACGCTATGGAGTAGATAAATTAATAACTTGATCTGGAAGTGCAATTCCTATACACCACCACTAAGAGGCACATCTTGGTCATAAAGCGGTGATTACACTTCCTCAAGCAGGGGATGGTGATATAATACTCATCAACACTTCCAATTTCTTCCCCTGAACTAAATATTATTTCCCTTTTACCTGGACTGAACTTCTTGTTAAATGACTTGGTCTTGTCCAACATAAATGCAGAGCTGGGAAGAGCGCCCAGTAGATTTGGCTCCTAGTCCTGTGCTGTTACCACTAAGCTACACTTTTCCCCAGGAAATGATTACTGTATAAAATGTTTCTACGACCTAGAACTGCGGAAACTACTCATAATGACTAATTTGAAGTTAGCCCCCTTTTGTATTTGTGAATTGTTCACAAACACTATTTTTTTTTTATAAATTTGTTATTTAAAAATTAAATATTTAACAACACATTTTGGCCAAGGGTTGCTCATGAACTGTTCATTGAGTTTATTCAATCAATATTCACAAGTTACCATTTGCTATTAAATGGTCACCTTAGATTAATGTTGTTACTTTTTGTTCCCTGATTGGATGACTAAAATGTATATAAATTGCAGCCTGAACATTCTCATGACTCTTTGTGCGACTACATATTCACATGGTGGTTCGAGACTTCCACAAACATTCTTGGCCACAACAAATCACTTCTCCATGCAAATGAAGCTCACCTAGAGGCACAAGATAGCTGACTGCTGCTTTTGCTGCAAGGGATTGTATGAGCCAGCCAGCAAGAAAGGGGGAGTAGGCAAATAAGGCCAGAACAAAGACTTGCTGCAGTGAGCGGAGAGTAGCTTGCTTGGCAAGCTAGAAAGACAACCTTTAGCTGCACTGAAGGGCTACAGCCAAAAGATTGATTTGGGATGTAAGCACACAGCCAGCAAAGGGAGATCAAGCACAGACAGTGCACGGTAAAGAAGAAAATAAAAAGTTTCCCTATGGAAGAGGAGACCACGGGGAGGGTGTGAAGTTCAACAGGAGAGAAATGAAATGGCAACTTTTGTGGGCAATATTAGTGAATTTGATGAAAACCAAAAATCATGGGTGATACCGCAAATATTTTGAGCAATGTGTAGCTTGCAATTCTGTTCTAGACAGATGAGTTTCTACCTTGCTAACAGTGATGGGTCCAAAGGCACGTGGACTGCTCCATGATGTATGGATTCCAACTGTGCCCGGAGCTCCCATATATGCAGCAGTTACTGCAGCAATGCAGGGACATTTTTCTCCTACCCCATTGATGACAGCAGAACAATATCAGTGCCCTCAGAGACATCAGGAAGTGGAGAATCAGTAGCACAGTTCATTGCTGCTCTAAGGAAGTTGGAAGAACATTGTCAGTTCAAACAAACATTAAGCAATATTCCGTGTGACTAATGATTCTGAATTACACAATGACCAGATCTGAAAAAAGTTACTGCTGTATCAATTCTTTCTTTCAAGAAGACTGTTGAGGTAGCTATTGCCATGGAAACTGCAGAGAATAAATGGACACAAATCTGACATCAAGAATTATAACATTCAAAAACCAGTAGGAGAACACTTCAATATCCCTGGACACTCAATAACAGACTTAAAAGTGGCAATTCTTCAACAAAAATCTTCAAAAAGAGACTCCAATGAGAAACTGCAGAACTTGGAATTAATTTGCAAATTGGACACTATCAAATTAGGCCTGAATAAAGACTGGGAGTGGATGCATCACTACAAAAACTAATTCCCCCCTGCTGATACTCATACCTTCTTGTTAACTGTTTGAAATGGGCCACCTTGATTATTGGTCTCATTAGCACTACAAAAGTGATTTCAACCCCTTCTTGTCAACTGTTGAGAATAGCCCACTTCTACTTTAATTAAATTGGCTCATTAGCACTGACCGCTCCCCCACACACACACTTGGTAAGGCAACTCCCATCTTTTCATATGCTGTGTATTTATACCTCTCTATTGTATTTTCCACTCCATGCATCTGATGAAGTGGGTTTTAGCCCACGAAAGCTTATGCCCAAATAAATTTGTTAGTCTCTGAGGCACCACAAGAACTCCTCGTTGTTTTTGCTAATACAGACTAACACGGCTACCACTCTGAAACCATCACCATGCAAGGCACTGAATTTAGCCGTATAAAGTGGAAATCCATCAACTTCATGAAAAAGCTCGTGCAGATACAGCCAGACATCATCTTCCTTTCCAAATGCAAACAGATGGATATCATACCAAAAGGACTGAAGGTAAAAAAATCCATTACAATCAACATACCACACACACTATGGTGAGAGATTGTGCCACACATTCTCAAAGAAACTGCAGAACCATCTGATCAACATCCTATACAGCAAACGGGAAGATCAAGAATGAGCTCTCAAAACTGGAAACTCTCATAAAAAAAAACAACCTTCTACACACACTTCCTCGTGGCTGGACTTTTACAAAAACTAGACAAGCCATTTACAGCACACACTTTGCTTCTCTACAGAGGAAAAAAGACACTAAACGATCTAAACTCCTACATGCCACAAGGAGCCTGACAGTGGTTCCCTTAACTCACCCAATAATATTGTTAATCTATCCAGCTATACTCTTAGCCTGGCAGAAGAATCTGCCCTATCTCGGGGCCTCTCCTTCTGCCCCACCACCCCCACAAACATGATATAGTTCTGTGGTGACCTAGAATCCTACTTTCGACGTCTCCGACTCAAGAAATATTTCCAACATACCACTGAACAGCACACTAACTCACAGAAACCTCCCTACCAACGCTACAAAAAGAAGGATTCTGCGTGGACTCCTCCTGAAGGTCGAAACAACAGACTGGACTTCTACGTAGAGTGCTTCCACCGACGTGCACGGGCTGAAATTGTGGAAAAGCAGCATCACTTGCCCCATAACCTCAGCCGTGCAGAACACAACGCCATCCACAGCCTCAGAAACAACTCTGGAATCATAATAAAAAAGGCTGACAAAGGAGGTGCTGTAGTCATCATGAATTGGTCGGAATATGAACGAGAGCCTGCTAGGCAACTGAAGAAGCACAGGAACAAATCTACACAGACACATCCCTATAGCCCTGACCAGGGGAATTCTATCTGCTACCCAAGATCCATAAACCTGGGAATCCTGGACGCCCCATCATCTCAAGCATTGGCACCTTAACAGCAG
This sequence comes from Chrysemys picta bellii, assembly GCF_011386835.1. Classification (NCBI taxonomy): domain Eukaryota; kingdom Metazoa; phylum Chordata; order Testudines; family Emydidae; genus Chrysemys; species Chrysemys picta. The sequence continues at coordinate 41,732,018 of NC_088792.1, read as the reverse complement.
CAGGATTGTCTGGCTATGTGGACTCTCTCCTCAGGCCCTATGCTACCAGCACTCCCAGCTATCTTCGAGACACCACTGACTTCCTGAGGAAACTACAATCCTTTGGTGATCTTCCAGGAAACACCATTCTGGCCACTATGGGTGTAGAAGTTGTCTACACGAACATTCCACACAAAGATGGACTACAAGCCGTCAGGAATAGTATCCCCGATAATGTCATGGCAAATCTGGTGGCTGAACTTTGTGACTTTCTCCTCACCCACAACTATTTCAGATTTGGTGACAATTTATTCCTTCAAGTCAGCAGGACTGCTATGAGTACCCGCATTTTTATGGCTGACTTAGAACAACACTTCCTCAGCTCTCGTCCCCTAACATCCCTACTCTACTTGTGTTACATTGATGACATTTTCATCATCTGGACCCATGGAAAGGAGGACCTTGAGGAATTCCACCAGGATTTCAACAATTTCCACCCCACCAGTCCACACAAGAGATCCACTTCCTAGACACTAAAGTGCAAATAAGCGATGGTCACATTAATACCACCTTATACCGGAAACCTACTGACCGCTATATTTACCTACATGCCTCCAGCTTTCATCCAGACCACATCACACGATCCATTGTCTACAGCCAAGGTCTAAGCTACAACCGCATTTGCTCCAATCCCTCAGACAGAGACAAACACCTACAGCAGTGGTCCCCAACCTTTTTTGTCTGGCAGGCACCAGAAGACGAGCCACAGAGGACCGTGGCGACGGATGAGCATCTGCCAAAATGCTGCTGACAAGTGGCGACGCCTATTGACATCACCACTGACAAGTGGTGACGCCTATTGACATCGCCGCTTGTCGGCAGCATTTCAGCGGATGCTTGTCCGCCGGCCAGTACATGGGCGCACTTAAATGCCCCTGCGGGCGCCATGGCACCCGTGGGCACCGCACTGGGGACCCCTGACC